>NC_140955.1:11215000-11770000 GCF_014529385.1 Adiantum capillus-veneris
TGAATAGGTATGATTGTTTCATTTTTCGACCCTCCACTGGACGGTACTGTTTCTAGCATGTTCAAGGTGGTTTTTGCTCCTTTTCTCGGGTTTTTTCGGGAATCAAATTAGTAACTCCACACTCAGTGCAATACACGTTGACTCTAATGATTTCATCATGAGGACACTCTCTTAGCCAATGGTCTCCACCACACTTGTAGCAGGGTCCTTTGGGTTGTTGAGGTGCTTCTTGAGCTCCCCTTTGTTGGTATGCATGTTTCTATCCGCCCATGCCTCCGTTGGCTATGAACAACAATGTTCGTTCATCTAAGCTATATCTCCCTTCTCCCGCGGCCTATGCAGTTGTTGGTGGTCCTGTACTTCCTTTCATGCTCCATGGTTCCAGTGTCGAGGTTTCTTCCGGTGGATAATAGATAGAGTTTGCCGCATATCCATTGGGATCTTCATAATATGCATGCATAGGCACCAAAGCCTTATCTTCTGATTCGGTTATGGTTGGTGTGTATCTTATAACAACTGGTCGTAATCCTGGTAGGGGTGGTTGTTTTCCCAACACCGGTTGTGGTCTTTCTACACCTACAGGTCCTGGTATAATACCCCTTGTTATAATAACATTCCTCTGTCCCATGGTTTGTCCATTTTTGTTCAATAGCACACCACTTGGGCTGTTTAGCCTGGGGTTTGGCGTACAAGTTAAATTTTTTTAGCACTTCATCTACAAGCAGCTCTTGGTTTATAGCTACTTCTCCTTTCGGTGCCGTCTTAGAAGACTTGCTTCCACTTTGTTGTGAAGATGAATCTTCCTCAAGGTCCTTGAACTCTCCCTCTTTGTAGACCGCACAATTTTCCACAAGGTAAAGAGCCTCCTTGGTTAACTCATTCAACGTCGTGCTCTTTTTCATATGTAAGTCTTTCTGGAGATCTGCATTCCTTAGTCCTTGGATGAATATCAGCATGAGTCTGGACTGAGTTGGCAGTTCTTCCATAGGACAGAACTCAACATATCTTTTTAGTCTTAGGGCTGCCTTTCATACAGATTCCCCATCTTTCTGTTTGAATTTATGGATTTGTTGTTGAGATGTCGAGCTCTACACCTTGAGCTGGCATCCACTACGGGTCTTGGCCGCTTACGGAATTTACTCACTGGCGCGTTAGGTGACCGACACGGAGGATCTCTACCAGTGATTCTACAGCTGGACTACACTTATAGTGCCAGCCTAGTACGCTTCTAGCGAGTTCACACTTAGTGACCGCATGTACATATGTGTTACTTTTCAGCTTTAGCACTTAGTCATTTTGTACTCTCTTTTCTGTGAAGAAGAAGAAGAAGCTTTCCATCTCTGTGTGCTTTGTGCTTGTCTTGTGTAGCTATCTTGCATCCTCATTCTTTACATGGTATCAGAGCCTGGTGCAGGCAAGAGAGGTTAAGAGAGCAAGAGCATCACAATCCCTTCGTTCGCAATCCACGACCAGATGCCGAAGGCGCCTCGCGTAGCGAAATTTTTTTTAGGGGTTTTTCGCACAAGTTTCTGAACAGGTCTCCAAAGTGCAGTATACAGAGATTTACTGTACAAGTACAGTGGTTGTGAAACGCTTGATTGTGGACACTCGTTGAGTGTATAAAGCGTTACAGGAACCATGATAGCAGGTTCAGTAGATTTGCAAGTTTTTGCAGATTGCAGCTATTTTGTCTTAGTGCTTCAAGATGTCTGACGGTTTCAGTCAGATTGTTACTGAGAAGCTTGAGAAAAATAACTACCCTGCATGGAAGTTCAAAATAACAAATTTCCTAAAAGGAAAAGGTTATTGGGACTATGTAGAAGGAGACAATGAAAAGGAACCAGAGATTCCCGTGGCAAATGCTACAGCAGAACAAAGGAAAGCTTTGAGGGACCGGCAACAAGGCTAGAGCAAAGTGATGTATTGGCTTTCTATGAGCATCACAGATGGCATGATGGGCTATCTACAGGATGCTGAAACCCCCGCCATTGCATGGAAAAACTTAGGGAGAGTGTTCGAGGTGAACACCAAGGCCAGGAAGCTTCAACTAAAGTCGGAGCTAAATCAGGTTAAGAGGAACAACCTCTCCATCAATGATTATGCTTTGAAGATCAAGAGTATCATTGAGTCTCTTGGATCTATTAAAGTCTCAGTGGAAGACGATGACATTGTCCGTGCATGCTTGGATGGTCTAGGAGATGAGTATGTACATTTTAGGTCTTCCATGAATACAAGAGATGACATCCCCGTGTTCCAAGATTTGATTTCTATGCTTATTCTTGAGGAGAAGAACCTTGACACATCTTCTTCTCATGGCAGAAATAATTCTGAACAGGCCTTCTATTCTAACTCCAACAGAGGTAGAGGTAGAGGTCGTGGTCGAGGCCCAAGGGGTTGCAGGGGCCAATTTCTGGAAGGTCAATCAAATCAAAACAATACAGGTGGCAGGGGAAACCAGTCTCAAGGCAGGGGGAGTCAAAGAGGTCGTGGTGCAGGATCAAGCAGGCAGCAACATACTCCAGATAGTAGAGAATGTTGGACTTGTGGTGAAAGAGGTCACATGTCACGTGACTGTCCAAAGGGAAAAGCAAGTAGAAAGAGAGAACAGGGCAACTATGCATCTACTAGCAGAGATGCAGATGACAGCAAAAACGAGCGCATGTTTGTTATGCGACATGTAATGAATACAATGACTGCAGATAATTCCACCCAAGATGATGTTTGGTATGTGGATTCAGGTGCCTCTAATCACATGACGTCTCGTGGAGAGTGGTTTAGAGATATGCGCAAACCAGATGTGTCAGGCTATGTGCAGACAGGAGATGACACAGCTCACCCCATTGCTCATGTAGGGGACATACCTCTAAATACGAAGAGTG
Organism: Adiantum capillus-veneris; assembly: GCF_014529385.1. Taxonomy (NCBI): domain Eukaryota; kingdom Viridiplantae; phylum Streptophyta; class Polypodiopsida; order Polypodiales; family Pteridaceae; genus Adiantum; species Adiantum capillus-veneris. The sequence goes on from NC_140955.1 coordinate 11,217,880, forward strand.
GGAAATCAAAGTACTTAGCAGATGTACTTCATGTCCCAAACATTACAAAGAATCTTGTTTCTGTTGGACAAATGGTTGAGCAGGGTTTGCAGGTTCGCTTCAATCCAAATGGCTGTTATGTAGAAGATTTCCAGAATGGCTGTAAGCTGATCACAGAGGGCAAATGTGTGGGCAGAATGTTTACGCTGAATGTAGACATGCCTGAGGTAAAAGCTGCATTATTTGCACAGGGCACATGTGTTGTGGCTGATGTTGACATTTGGCACAAACGCATTGGCCATGTCAATGAGCAGAGATTGCGCAGCATGCAATCAAAAGAGATTGTAAAAGGTTTGCCCAAATTCAAGGTGGATGGTATGCATAAAGTGTGTGCAGCATGCCAGTTTGGAAAACAGTCAAAGGGCTCATTTCCACATGAGCGCAATGTATGTAAAAAGCCACTTGAGGTGGTGCACACAGATGTTTGGGGTCCAACCGATACTGCAAGTATACATGGTTGCAGGTATTATGTCTCTTTCATTGATGACCATACAAGGAAAGTATGGGTCTACTTCATGCGTAACAAAAGTGAAGTGTTTGGTCACTTTCAAGACTTCAAAGTCATGATTGAGAAGGAGACAGATATGCAAATCAAGACATTGAGGTCAGATGGAGGGGGAGAGTACTTCTCCAATGATTTTTTAGATTTTCTGTGAATGCATGGTATACACAGGCAGTTTACATGCAGATATACTCCACAGCAGAATGGGGTCGCAGAAAGGAAAAACAGGCACATTGCAGAGGTTGCACGTGCATTGATGAATGAGAAGAACATGCCTCATCATTTCTGGGCTGAAGCTGTAAATACAGCTGTGTACATTATGAACAAGACACCTATAGCTGCGCTGCATGATGTAACACCTGAGGAAAAGTTTACAGGTACAAAGCCTGATTTGGCACACTTGAAAGTGTTTGGCTGCATAGCTTACGTGCATGTACCAGATGAGTTGCGTAGAAAATTGGATCCTAAAGCAGAGAAATGTATTCTTGTGGGATATTCCCTTGAACAAAAGGGGTACAGGTGCTACAATCCTACTACACAAGAATTACGAGTGAGCAGAGATGTAGTCTTTGATGAGATGAGCAGCTGGTACAGTAATGCACATGGCACTATTGGGGCTGATGTAAAAGATGATGTGGTTGTACAAAATGTGAGGCCACAGTCACAGGTTTTGAGTGGACCACAAGAGTCCTCTTCTCGTGGCTCTGTTGAGAAACCATGGAATGGTAGACTACGTACGCAGGTTACTCCACCAACAGGTACAGGGAATGTATCACGAAAAGGAAAGGAAAAGGTTGATGAACCTCCCTTTATGGTTGATGCATCATCAGGTTTTTCACATGTAGACATGGATTCAGATGGTTCTGAACAAAGTCTTGATGAGGAATTTGGAATTCCGGCTGTCAGGACACCTGGTGTAAGGAAAGTACAAGAAGATGCTAGAGGGCAAAGGAGTGACCAGGACCGCGCAGATCTAATAGAGTCAGAAATCCAGTTCAAAAATTGACTTATGATGGGTATCTAGCGCATCACCAAGCCTACATGGCTAAGGTGATACAGGATGTGGAGCCCACATGTTTTGAGGATGCAGTTGGAAATGTGCATTGGGATGATGCAATGAATGAAGAGATGGCTGCATTGGAAGCAAATGACACATCGGATTTGGTGCCATTGCCAAGTGGCAAGAAAGCTATTGGCTGTAAATGGGTGTATAAAACCAAGCATAAGTCTGATGGTAACATTGAGCGTCACAAGGCAAGGCTGGTCGCAAAGGGTTATGCACAGACGTATGGCATAGACTATGAGGAGACCTTTGCTCCAGTGGCAAAGATGACGACAGTGAGAGCTGTCATAGCAGTGGCTGCATCTAGAGGATGGATTATGCATCAAATGGATGTAAAGAATGCCTTCTTGAATGGTGAGTTGCAAGAGGAAGTGTATATGGATCAGCCACCTAGTTATGTCGATCCAGGTTACCCAGATTATGTATGCAGACTTCTCAAAGCTTTGTATGGTTTCAAGCAGGGCTCTAGAGCATGGTATGACAGGATTGCCAAGTATCTTGTCAGTATTGGTTTTAGGAGAGCTCACGCTGATCATTCACTCTATGTATGTGGGAGTGATGTGGGGATTGTGGTCATTACCATATATGTAGATGACCTTATTATTGTTGGTGACAATGCTATGGAGATTGACCATGTGAAGGGTCTTCTCAAACAGGAGTTTGAAATGAAAGATTTAGGCGAGTTGCGCTACTTTCTTGGCATTGAAGTGATCAGGACTCCAGAGGGTGTATGGCTATCACAGAGACAGTATGCTTTGGACATGTTGTCAAAGTATGGTATGGCTGATTGTAAGCCAATTTCTATTCCCTTGGATGTGAATGCAAAGCTGAGTGCAGAGAAGGGTGATGTTGTTGAGGATGTCAACATGTACAGGAAGATTGTGGGTAGTCTAATCTACTTGACTATCACGAGGCCAGACTTGAGCTACACAGTAGGCTTGGAGAGTCAGTTCATGCAACTTCCGAGGAAGCCACATTTGGATGGAGTACGACGCACACTTAGGTATGTGCAAGGTACTCTTGACTACGCATTGTTCTATGCAGCAGATGCACCACTAGCATTGTATGGGTATACAGATGCAGATTGGGCAGGTAGCATTGTTGATAGGAGATCTACGAGTGGCTTCATGTTCTCTTTTGGGAGTGCTTCTGTTACTTGGAGTAGCAAAAAGCAGCCTACAGTTGCTTTATCGAGCACAGAGGCCGAGTACAGAGGTGCAGCAGTTGCGGCGTGCGAGGTAGCTTGGCTACGCACATTACTTGAGGACATGGGAGTGCAGGTGGACCAGCAGATTTTCATCCATTGTGACAACCTCAGTAGCATGCAGTTGGCTAGGAACCTAGTGTTCCATGCCAGGACCAAACACATAGAGGTCCATTACCACTACGTTCGAGAGCGAGTGTTGGCGGGCGACATCGACTTGGTCTACGTCAGCACAGAGGAGCAGATAGCGGATATCTTTACCAAGGCCCTCGGAGCTGAGAAGCTTCGACGTTTCCGGACTATGCTTGGACTCTGCGACATGCAGAGCTCGAGGGGGAGTGTTGAGATGTCGAGCTCTACACCTTGAGCTGGCATCCACTACGGGTCTTGGCCGCTTACGGCATTTACTCACTGGCGCGTTAGGTGACCGACACGGAGGATCTCTGCCAGTGATTCTACAGCTGGACTACACTTATAGTGCCAGCCTAGTACGCTTCTAGCGAGTTCACACTTAGTGACCGCATGTACATATGTGCTACTTTTCATCTTTAGCACTTAGTCATTTTGTACTCTCTTTTCTATGAAGAAGAAGAAGAAGCTTTCCATCTCTGTGTGCTTTGTGCTTGTCTTGTGTAGCTCTCTTGCATCCTCATTCTTTACATTTGTGAGACGGTATTATGAGCTATCCTCCTTTGTGAGAATTCCTCGATAAACTCGTCAAACACTTCTGTCATAGACTCAAAGTCTCCATGCTCTACAGAGTCAAACCAAGTGGCACTGTCATCCTCTAGGGTTAGTCCAAACCCTGCAAATTGGGTAGAAAAGTCTAAGACCTCTTCAGCTCTAATTACACGCACAAAGGCTGCTACATTATCTCTTGGGTCAGTATCACTACCTTCCTCAATATTTGGTGCTAACGGATCTAGTCTTGCCTGAGTTACACTCTCTTCGGTGGACACTAAGCTACCTTGGTCACCTGCCACCTTCTGGTCTCTAACAATGTATCTTCCTGATCTTAAATTCATCAAACTTATCAATGCAATTTATCACAAATCCAAACACTCACCTGGCAAAGGATCAGTCTCCACATAACTTCTTGCTTTGTTGCTGAATATACTTGTACACAAGCGTTTAATTTCAACAATCGAATCAAAGCATTTATCTGCTAGAGGTTATCTTAGTAATGATTGGTATAACTGGAGAGTTAATCTCAACCACTACTGTATTTTATACATTGCTGATGTTTTGAAGTAGGTCTGCTATTCTAGAACTGTGCTTCCCCTGGATGTTGGTCAATTTACGTGAAAAAGTCTGAATTCAGTCTTTGCTCCGTCAAATGGACAAACAAGGTCCAAATTCACTTCTCAAAAAATTTATGGAACCCTTAAGCCAAATGGAGTCTCACTGTCTAAGCTCAGTCAAATTTTCTCTTCATTAGGCCGAAATAGACATCCTACGTGTAGGATGTCTCTTGATTTGTTTTGCCTGGATTTTTGCAATATGATTTTCCCTTGATGTGCTGAGTCCACAGCTGTTTTCACTTTTTGATTTGGACACCTATTACCTGGTCAATGAGTCATAAATCTGTTCCGACAGCTTGTTGCTGATCTTGGTCAGTCTAATCAACTCCAAATTGGACCAAAATTGACCAGGAGGCTAGCCTTAGGCTATACAACACCTTGCTATGCCCACTGTCAATGTCTGGCTTCAATTTCTTGCTTCAGGCATCCTACGCGTAAGATGTCTTTTTCATCATAATGGCTTCAAATTCAAAGCACAGGCTCCCCTTGAGTTGCTAATCACTTTGGTATACTCAAAATTTGGTTTGGATTCCAAAATCACACAGAAGACATCCTACACGTAGGATGTCTTTTGGCTTGTTTGACCCCAGACTTGACCCACAGTTTCCCCTTGATGTCAGTAACCTAGTGGTATGCTTAGATTTTGGCTTGGATTTCAAAAGTCCCCAATTTTAGCTGTAATTTCCTTTTTCAATCAAAAGTGCTAAAGTCCGCTTTGAACCCAATTTTCTCACCCAAATGAGGTGAAACCCCTCTCAGTCACTCAATATATCATGCAAGACATGCTCATGCAGCCATCTTATGGTTTTAGTCTCAAAATAATGTTTTGGCACAATTTGGGTAGGATGTGTGGCAATTTTAGTCTATCTGGCCTTATCCTGTCAAGATATGGTCAAATTTCCACTTTCCAGTTGAAATTAGGGTCAACCCCACCCTCTCAACACACTGGTCAACTCAAAATCCCAAAATTCCCACCAGATTAGCCTGTAGACATCCTACGCATAGGATGTCTCCTGGCTTGAAATTAGTTTTTTTTTTTTTTTGACAGAAATGCTCATGATGCTTTGTAGCTCTATCAAAAACACTCACAGTAACTTTTGGACTCCTCTTAGGCTTTCAAACACACTTTTGCGTCTATTAAAAACTTGTGATGACTTTACCAAGCAAGTATACATGCATGAAGTGCATGTATACATGCATGAAGTGCTCTACATCCTGAATTATGATGTCCTACTTACTCTACTCCTACTTATCATGCGAAATGGTGATAATGGTGTTTTGGTTGCTTTCTGGCCTCTTTGGACTCTCAAGCTCTCCTCTCACCGCTTCTATCACTCCAATTCCTACTTAAGAACTCGACTACTACCTAAAACTATCTTGGTCTACCTAGTCGACCTAAGTCGAAGGATCTAGGCCAGACACACGCTTCCTAGACTCCCTCTAAGACCTAGAGAGTCCTCCACCTTCTAATCCTATCTAAATGTAAAACAAGACTTTTGGCAAGCCAAAAATCCCTATCCTCAAGGATTAGTCTCGGTCACCTACCTAAGGTTTTTGTCCCCGGCAGGCGGTGCCAATGTTGGACGGATACGCCGCGACGAACGTCAGCATAGCGAGAACTCACCTAACATATAATGTCAGCTAAGGACGAAGCTTGACCCGCAGGCGCGTGGAAGCAAGCATAAGGTGTCAAACTACACTCGACCAACTCCTAACTAATTCCTACAGAGATCTCTACTAATTGTCTAAGTCACAGCCTTCAAGAGTGCATAAGAGGAAACTTCCTACAACGCTTTCTAGATCCGAACACCCATCAAGCAATCTCGAAACACCATAGAACTTGAAGGAGACCCTACTAATACCAATAGGTCGCTCTCCCTAAGGTCTATGAACCAAAACCCCAACCCAAAACACCCGGTGCAAAATCACGTAGGATGTCTGGCCGAAATCTGCAGGTCTTCGTTTCCGAAATCTAAAGTGCCTAATGTGTAGCTCTACTCAATGTGATCGCGTGGATATGATGTAATGCAAAATTGGACAAAGTATGCTCACCCAATCACCAAATGAATCTCGTAGTAGGAACTTGCAAAACCGGACTGTACGCGCGCAATGTAGGTATCGGCGCGCAACTCTCATCGGGGGCAATACGCTACACTTCTCCGCACTCGATTCTGACCACCGGTGCACACGTAGCGTCAAGATGAAGCTGACACTCTCTCTCGTACACAATACGCTCACTCACAGACTTCAAACTTGTTTTTTTTTTAAATGACAAAAGGTTTTTTTCATTAAGGTCAAAAAGTGGTATATATACCTTACAATTCTCAACCCTAAGATTCCAAAATCAACCAACTACTCCATCTATCTATCAAAACTGAGATACAATCTGGAAACTTTCGTAAGTCCCAATATATACAAGGTGGAAAATCAGGTTTCCTCAATAAATGAATAATTACAAAAAATGATAATCCTCTGAGTAGTTAGTTGTCGTGGGGTGTGTCCAGCTTCTAACAGCTTCTTTCAATAATCTATCTTGGAGAGGTAGTGGACCCTGAAACCATCTTGGGCTAAAACCTCAATAACACAATGGATAGTAGGTTGGAAAATTATTGTACCTCTACCCCAAACCATCCACGTTATTAGACTAGAGACATGATTATTCAATAAATATAGCTTGGACAGGTGGTGGACCTTCAAACCACCTTGGGCTAAAAACTTCATTACACAATGGTTAGTAGGTTGGACAAGTGGTGGAACTCTACCCCAAACCATCCATGGTCAAAAACATAGTAGCTACACTCCGTTCATAGATTAACCTTCAAACCACATAGGGTTAAAATATCCATAACACAATGGCTAGGAGGTTGGACAAGTGGTGGACCTTTACCCCAAACCATCCATGGTAGTGATAGCCGTTTTTCGGCTCTCCATAATTGCCATAGTAAGTTACTCCACCCTACCAAATTCACCCAAACGCTATGGCTATCCCTACCATTTCACTGTACATAGGCGTGTGTGAGTTAGGGGGCTTTTCCCATATCTTCTTAAAAACCCTCAGTTAGCTAGTCACTGGGCTAGTTGAGCCAAAAAAATAAAAAAAATAAAAGTATATTATGGCCTCTTTGTGTGTAAATATTTCATTGTATATATGGCCTAAATATAGGGATTTTTTATAATTATTTTGGTATTTTATTTAAATATTTCGACTTATGTGTGTGTTTTATTAAACCTATGTACACCTTCTTTCATCCTCTTACACAATAATTATATTTTTTTCCAATATGTACATACTCTAACCTCATATTTTTCCTTTATACAAATCACTCCCACATTTTCACCCTCACCCTCGTGAAAAAAAAAATTGATTTCTACTCATTGGTTACGTTTATTATATTATTTACTTGCATACCTTTTCCTCTTTCACCCAAAATAATTCAAGGAGGGACCATATCATATGATTCCAATATCTTTCCATATCCATAACTCCTCCATATTTTTACTCATTATTCTAACACCATGTGCTCATTGAGCTAAAATCCATTGATAGTCCATACACTAGTCCCACCATGTATATATTTCTTTATTCACCAATAATCCTCCTCCATGCATGGGTCAAGGGCAACTTAGATGCTTTGTATTATAATATGACAAAGGAGGGGCTCACTCTTGGATGCATTGTACAAATTCAACAAAGGAGGGGGCCACTAAAAGACTTTTGCAGGCATAAAAACAGGCTTTTTGGTGAGAATTTTGGCACCTATCTCCACTCCAAATTTGGAGCGGTGGTGGAGCGGTGGTCAAAAGAGAAAATGTAGCCTACACTCTGAATAATCACCTCAAATGTTTTCATGATTTTTGGATCTACCAGCGGTAAGCTATGATTTTTTGAGTGGACCCCAGTATGCCCACTTTTCTCACAAGTAGCCCTTAGTCTTCTCTCACCCTTCCACACACCTACTCACTCTTACACATCCCTCCCTCTCCTTCCCTCACTCAAACTTGCAATTTCCATGGCTTCTCCCACCCTCTTCACCATTACCCTTCTCTCTCATCCCTATAGTTCTTTTATGAACCTCTACATACATACACCCTCTCCATGTCTCTCTCTATTGCTTCTATGTTACAATTTCATTTACCTCTCCTAAAAATATCTAAAATTCAGCATCTTAACCATGATAACTTCTGCAAATTGAGGATTTTTCATCAACAAATCCTCTTTTCATCGTGGTGGTCAACTGTGGCGGCGGCGTAAAGAAGCGAAGAAGAAGAAGAAGACCAGCGGTCATTTTTTTCGCAATCTACACAAGGGTGAGTTCAAGCTTCTTCAAAGCTTCACCATCTCAATGATTCTCTTTTAATTCACCCCTCTTCCTTCATCAAATTAACTCATCCTACCCATTGTAAATGTATCACTAACAATTCTAGTGATTATTACCACTAACAACTAACTTCTCTTGTAAAAATGCACCCACACTATCAACATATGGAGTAGGCAACCGCACAAGTAAACCAAATTCACTCACTCCCATGGAAGTTTCTCTCCTTTCACCACATCAATAATTCTCTTACTTGAGCCCACATCCATGTGACTCAAGAGAAAAGAGAGACCCCATTCTCATTTGAAATTCATAAAAATTCATAATCCTTGATCTTTCCTAATAAAATTGATTAGGCTTAATCCTAATCAAGGCTTCTAAAACCTATAAATAGAACTCATTCCTCCTTGTAAAAGACATCACTATACCATTGCACACTAGATTGAGCGTACCACACGCCAGTTCTATCTTGGTTGTAAAGAGAGAGTAAGCTTTCTATACACCATCACCTTGGTGCATAGAAAAGCTTGAGCTAGTTTGAGTGAGTGCGAGTAGAAGATATTCTTCCTACCATTGTTGTATCTACCCCAACATAAATGAATTGGTAGTTTTGGGTGCAATTCATGTCCAAAAGCTCACGCTTCTCCTGCAATTTGGCTTGGCAAACTCATTCAGCTTCATAAGGTGACTTGTTTCATTGAAGGTTGTTGTTTTGTTGCTTGTGAATCATTGGCTATTGTTTGGCTACCATTGTAAGAGGGTGGATGGTGAGAGGGCTCCCATAACCCTAAGACAATGTGCTAGTGATGCTATAACCAAATCTTGTCACTTGATTCCGCAAGCTCTAAGTTCCTTTTTGTGCAAAATATAAAGTTGAAGCTAAGTTGTACACCATCTCTCTCTCTCTCTCTCTCTCTCTCTCTCTCTCTCTCTCTCTCTCTCTCATGTTTTAGTGTGTGAGAGTGTTCCATTGGTGTTAGGGTTAGTGTAAATTCCTTGCTTGTTTGTGGGTTGCTCTAACGATTCTCCTCTTTTGCATCCTAGTTCGCTCTTAAACTAGGTGGTGCCCCTTGTGTAGTTGGGATTTGGCTGTGGGTTTGTTGTTTTGGTTTGTGTTGTGTTGTGCCCCAGCCCCATTGAGCAGCACGGGAGCCTTGAAGGGTGTCTAGAGGTTGCTCTTCTTGTTGCCCGCCCCGGACCGCCTCAGTAGTAAACATAATAGATACACTCCATTCACACATTGACCTTCAAAGAATAGAGATAGAATCATTCAATAGAGCTAGCTTAGACAGGTGGTGGACCTTCAAATCACCTTGGACTAAAAAAGTTATAACACAAGGGATAGTAGGTTGGACAACTAGTGGACATCGGCCACAGGCCATCCATGGTAGTAAACATAATAGCTACACTGCATTCACACATTGACCTTCAAAAAATAGAGATAAGACTATTAAGTAGATTTAGCTTTTGGACAGGTTGTGGACCTTCAAATCAGCTTGGGCTAAACCCACCATAACACAAGGGATAGTAGGTTGGACAAGTTGTGGACCTATGCCCCAAACTATCCATGGTAATAGAGATAGTAGCTACAGCCCATTCACACATTGATCTTAAAACATTAGAGATAGATTGAAGAAGTGGTCCACCTTCAAACCACCCTGGGCTATAATCTCCATAACACAATGAATAGTAGGTTGGACAAGTGGTGGACCTCTGCTCCATACTATTCATGGTAATAAACATAGTAGCTACACTCCAGTCACACATTGACCTTCAAATAATAGCGATAGCTTCTTTCAATAGAGCTAGCTTGGAGGGGTGGTGGACCCAAACAACCTTGGCCTAAAATCTTGATAACACAATGGATAGTAGGTTGGACAAGTGGTGGTCCTCTACCCCAAAACATCCATGGTAGTTAATAAAGTAGCTACACTCCATTCACACATTGACCTTAAAACAATAGAGGTAGATTCTTTCAATGGATCTAGCTTGAACAGATGGTGGACCTTCAAACAATCTTGGGCTAAAACCTCCATAACACAATGGATAGTAGGTTGAACAAGTGGTGGAGCTTTTCCTCCAACCATCCATGGTAGTAAAAAAAGTAGATACACTCCATTCACAAATTGAATTTAAACAATAGAGATATCATTGTTCAATTTATCTAGCTTGGACAGGTGGTGGACCTTCAAACCAACCTGGGCTAAATCCTCAAGAACACAATGGATATTAGGTTGGACAAGTGGTGGACCTCTGCCCCAAACCATCCATGATAGTAAATCTAGTAGCTACAATCCATTCACAAATTGACCTTCAAACAATAGAGATAGGACTATTCAATAGATGTAGCTTGGGTAGACCTTTAAACCACGTTGGGCTAAAACCTCCATAACACAGTGATTAGTAGGTTGTACAAGGGGTGGACCTCTGTACCAATCCATCCATGGTAGTAAACATAGTAGGTACACTTGTTTCCCACAATAACATTGAAACAATAGAGATAAATTCTTTCAATAGATCTAGCTTGGACATGTGGTGGACCTTCAAACCACCTAGGGAAAAAACCTTCATAACACAATGTATAGCAAGTCAGACAAGCGGTGGACCTCTTCCCCAAGCCCTCCATGCTAATAGACATAGTAGCTACACTCCAATCACGCATTGACCTTGAAAAAACATAGATAACTTGTTTCAATAGACATATCTTGGACAGGTGGTGGACATTCAAACCACTTTGGGCTAGAACCTCCAAAACACAACGGATAGTAGTTTGAACAAGGGGTGGACCTATGCCCCAATCCATCCATGGTAGTAAACATAGTAGCTACACTCCATTCACACATTGACCTTGAAAAAATAGAGATAGCTTGTTTAATAGAGCTAGGTTGGATAGGTGGTCGACCTTCAAGCCACCTTCGGCTAAAGCCTCCATAACACAATGGATAGTAGGTTGAACAAGTGGTGGACCTTTGCCCCAAACCATTCATGCTAATAGACATAGTAGCTATAGTCCATTCACACATTGACCTTGAAACAATAGTGATAGCTTGTTTCGGTAGAGCTAGCTTGGACAAATGGTGGACCTACAAACCACCTTGGAATTAGGTTGGACAAGTGGTGGACCTTTGCCCCAAACCATTCATGCTAATAGACATAGTAGCTATAGTCTATTCACACATTGACCTTGAAACAATAGAGATAGCTTGTTTCAATAGAGCTAGCTTGGACAAGTGGTGGACCTACAAACCACCTTGGAATTAGGTTGGACAAGTGGTGGACTATATTATTTAGTAGCAAAATTGAATTTTTTATTTTCCCAAGAAGATATGGCACCAAAAATAAACGTTACAAGGGTGGTTGTCTCAATTGACTATACTTGCAATGATAAAAGGAATTGGTATCTCCATATACATGGTGTGGAGGGTGCACAATTTCATAAGGTGCATCTATTTATTGCAAAGAAAGAGAATGGAAGTCTATTTGAAGATGCTTGCCAAGTAGTGGAAGCCTCTATCTCTACAGTTGATGGTCATCCACAGGTGGAATGTATTGATATTGTAGTCCCATGTTGACAGGTCAACCTTTCAACAACGCTTCCTCAAAGATTCTCTAAAGATTCCAAATAAAGATGCTGATGAAGTGATGAAGACAAAGATGGATGCTGTAATGTGAAGATACAAGCTCATGGACATCATCGAATATCCCGTTATTATCATTTTGAGCCATTACGGCCACTTTTGTAATGTTTACAGGAACTTCATATTTTATTGGCAATTGTATTTAGGCCATAGATGCTTGTTGGATGAGCAAAGCCAGCTCACGGTGTTGTAATTAAGCTCTATAGAAGCCTAGGGACAAATAAGGTCATTTTGGTCGGACATTAGGTTTTCTAAGGCTTAGTATATAAGCCAAAACCTAAAGCTTTGTAAAGGGACTTCTAATAATCTGATCTTCTGTGTTGTTGGGAGACTGCGAGAGAGTGAGAGAGTGTGTGTGTGTGCTACAAGAGCTACGGTGGTCGGAATCGCAAACGGAGAGCAGCAGTGTGTTGCCCACGAGGAGAGCTACGTGTTGCCCATGAGGAGAGCTACGCGTTGATGCTTACATCACGTGCGTCCGTCTGTGTTTTGGCAGATTCATCCGTGAGCTAGTTTTGGAGTTTCGGTGAGTAACTGTTGTCCGTTTTTTCATTTCAGCATATCCACGCGATCAGAGCGAGTAGAGCTACACATAAGGCACTTTAGTTTTCGGAAACGTCGACCTGCAAAAACTGGCCAGACATCCTACGCGTTTTTTGCACGGAGGGTATCGGGTAGGTTTTGTTGGTCATGGACCTTAGGGAGAGTGGCCTATTGGTGTTGATAGGATATCCCTCAAGTTTCATAACGTTTCAAGAACATCTAATGGGCTTTTGGCTTGCGGTAGCATCATAGGATACTCTCACATTCACAGAACCGATGGCATGTAGATTTGATATCTCTGTAGGAAGTAGTCATTAGTCGGTCGAGTAGAGGTTGACACCCTTTGCTTGATTCCACGCGCCTGTGAGTCGAGCTCCATCCTCAGTTGACATTATATGTTAGGTGAGTTCTCGCTATGCTGACATCCGTCGCGGCGTATCCATCCAACATCCCAATGAATCAAGAATTTCAATTATCTCTAGGAGCATATGCATTTTCACTCATGTCTCAAAATAAAGATGAGACAATGTTTTCTTGAGGATGGAAGATTGAAGAGTCAACTCAAGGTGTCACAACAGATCAACTTCAAAGCTCCATCATAGCCACACTACGGGGAAAGAAGGTGAAAGCTTCACGACCACCTATAAACAAGAAAGTCAAAGTACAAAAATTAGCACCTAAGGAGACTAGTTCTATTTTGGATGTAGACAATGCATCTCTAGCATCATCAACACAAGTTCAACGTCCAAGATGAGAATCGTGGATCCAAAAGCTCTAGAGGTAGAGGCCATGAAAGGACAAGAAAAAGATACAGGTGGAACGAATAAGTATATAAGCTATTTCCCTTTCCAATATAAGGAGTTTGATATCCCTATTCAAAATTGTTGGTTGGCTCTTGATCACTGTAATGTACGTACTTTTGATGGAAAACATGTTATTTGGATTTTCTCGGAGTACAACTAAGCCTGTAGCGTGTGCATATTTAATGCATGTTCAAAATGCAAAGGCAAAGAAGGGTACCCCTTTGGTAGCAGAAGAGGTACGAGAGGGAAAACTACAAGATTATCATTATTGGATTCTTGGTGGCCAACATTCAATTTATGCCGCAAAAGTTTTGCTTCACAATGAGCAAAAAAACAATGAAATATTTCAAAGATTGATTGACGTGTATAAATTTTGAAAGGCTCGTATTGTTGTAAATGCTCCTCCAATGGTTGGAGCTGCTATATGTGCCATTGAAAATGGTGATGCTAAATCATTGTATGTCAAGCAGCCTTACAGTCAAATATTGCGGCATTTGCGAAGTCAATGGATCTATTCAGGACAACCATCAAGGGCACCAAGTGGAGTTGCAGAGGGACATATATCTTGTGCTGGATGGGATGTAAATGTCTTTCTTCTTCTTTCTTATTGTCTTTAATTGAGCATTTGAGTTCAATATTCTCATTGGTATTATATTTCTTTCTAGCCTTTTCTTTGTTTGGCAAGAACGAGTGCAGGAGCAAGTTGGATTGCTAAACAGGCACACATGGTTACATATTCCGATGAAGTTTATAATTGCTGGGTAGAAATTATTGCAAGGCTTGAAGAGGAGAAGAAGAAAATTTATGTGGCCTTCAATATTCACTTAAGTACTAATTTTTATTAAAGTGTAGGTTGTACAAGTTTGTCACAAAATATTGTAGTCTAGACTAGTGTTGCCTTGTGTACCAATAGTTGCAAGGTTTATAATATTGATTTTACCTTCAACAAACTCCTAAGTTTGACTTCCACATGTTTACAAAGATTTAAATTCTAGTATTTTTTTAGAAACCAATGTTATTTGTGTTTTTTAAATTCGCAAATTGGGATAGATAAAGCCCCTATGGTTGAGTCCGCAATTGTTGAACCCCTTGATTCTATTATTTCTGACATGCCCAAGGTGGATGATACGTCTATACCAAAGTCTGGTGATGTGCACCTTGAGCAAGCTTGCAACGGTGAGAATGAAGAAATGACTACTCCAACAATACAACCTACTTCAAAAGAGACTAAAACGTCTGCTCAAGAGCCATTTCTATTTGTTGCTACTTCATCTAGTGCAGATGTTGAGAAGTCCATACTCACGATTAGTTTTCACTTAAATGGTCTGCTATTGAAACGTTCCCCTCAGCTCTCCTCACACCACCAGTCTGTGCAACTAGATCCAAAAAGATATATTATACTTAGGCCAAGTTACATCCAATCCTTGAAGACTATATTACAGAGGTTTAATGTTGCAATTTGCTTGACGGCTACTAGGAACAATGTGCTTCAAATTCTTAAAGCACTAGAGAGCTTAGAAAAAGTTACATTGCATTTCTTTGCAATTTGGAATCAAGAATGTTGCTACACTTGTCAAAGCAATAAATCATCTAGAACTATTAATCCAACCATTGAGGCAATGTTTAAGCCTCTAGCTAAAATTGCCATGGGGTATGAATGTGACCCTCGAAGAACAATGCTTATTGATGACTCTCCTTACAAGGGATGAATTTCCACTGCAAACAATTGTATTTTTCCATCCCAATTTGATGGTGAAAAATTGGTTGACAATATGCTCTTGGAGGATTTTCTTCCCTACTTGTTTGAGCTGGATGAGGTAAGGGATGTGCGGAATTTCTTTGCATCTAGTTGTTACGGACAGCCAGCATTGACAAATGAGAGTGAATATAAAGAAAGCAAAGAGAATTGGAAGCAAAATAATGATGCTTGGTCAGCCAAGGTGTTCTTTACAAGAAGGATAACTCCTGCAGAATATGAAAAAGGTGAAGCTATCCTTGAAGGTTAACACAATCAAGCAAGTGACAAAACAAACAACAATGACATCAGATGAGCACAAATACAAGAGATACTAGAAAAGGAAGGTACATCTGTTGAAAGCATGAAGGCACCACAATTGGTCAATCTAGCTAGGCAATTGGGATGTACTACAAAGGGGCCATTGAAGGCAACCACTGCAAAGGCTTATACAAACAAGGTCATAGCTTAGAACAATCTTCTAAGGACAAGTAAAACACTCCCCTAAGGTGCCTTTTATGACTTGAACCTTGTTTCACATAACATGTGCATGGTGTCAAATTTTTCTATTTATTTCTTCTTGCAGATCTCAAAAAGACATTTCTAGATATTCCTTGGAGCAAGCTTGGACAGGTGGTGGACCTTTTGGTAAATCCCCTTATCACAAGTCCTTCATGTAGTGAGAAGTAAAACATTTAAGAAAGAGCCTAAGAGGTTGGACAGGTGGTGGACCTTGCACCTTTTCTCCCATTCCCAATTGAGTCTATCTATACACCACTATATTGTATGAAGTGTAGCTTGGACAAGTGGTAGACTTTGAAATAAGAGACCCCTCATTATCAAGCCTAGTTTTGATCTATGGTAGATCTTACTTTTCCCCCATTCAGAGTGGAGCTTAGCCTAGCCAGGTGGTAGACCTTACTTTTCTACATGCTTCAAAGAAGCATAGCTTGGAGAAATGGTGAATCTTTGTAAGGTTTTCAATTGGGATTTGTTTATAGCAATGAGTAAGTTGAAGATGGACTTTGGCATATAATAATAGCATAGTGTAGAAAATGTAGAAACTTTTTGTATTCTTTGAAACATAATAAACTTCTTGCTTTTCAATTGCAAAGTCATCACTACAAGAAAGTGGGTCGACTATCGGTAGGCATGATTTGAAGGAAGGTTTTGAATCACCCAACCAACCTCATCCAAGGCCTTGTCATATATATCAATCACCTCCTTACCACCTGCCACTTGCTGTCAAGAATATCAAAAGAGTGCTTGCTTTGGACCTTGAAGGACTACTTTTGAAGACAGTTGAAACAAAATATGGAGATTCTATGCCATCTTGGGCTCAACACATGCATCTTGTGGAGGACAAAGATGGAGTTTATCATGCGGTGCGCCTAGACGTAGAAATGTTTTTGGATTTTTGTGGTGAATACTTTGAGTTGTGGATATGGAGTTGCTATAACCTAACAACAGTGCAATACATCACACAAAAATGTTTCCCAAAAAATTATAGCAAGTTCAAGATCTTTATGAGTAACAAGTGTTTCCAAAATCCAAACATAATGTTAGGATTTAGAAGGGTTTATCATAAAAACTTGAGTGATATTTAGAAGATGTTTGAGGAATTGGATGCAAAGCTACCTTGATTTTTGATGATAGTCCATATAGGATGATGTGGATTATTCCAGGAACATATCTTATATGTCCAAAGATGTGGAGGCAAACACCTGATCAGCTTCAAAGATTCTTGAAAGAAATGATTATTCCATGGTTACTTGGATGGTTGTATGCAAGAGACAAGAGAGATTATACCCATAACACAATTGTATGTCAATATAGTGATCTTGAGACAAACCATGGCCTCCATGTGTACGTGTCAAGGTGATAACATTAAGGAAGGTTGACAATGATCCTTTTTATGGCCAGATGATGTCTCCTTTTAGTATGATGTGTACTTGTATTACTATAGAATTCAAAGGTTATTTTTAAACAAAGATGTGTCAATTTGATGAACACTTGCATGGAGTGCACCTCACTCTAAGGGGACTTGCATGTATTCTACAAGGTATCCTATTATAAAGAAAATTATTTGTACACGGAGTGTACCCTTCTCTAAGGGGACCCCGGGGAGGTCACCTAAGAAAAATGTAACCTATCACGTGAGTTCAACAAAAGGGTATTTAAAGTTCTTGAAACTTACAGAAGTATATATATAGAAGGAGATTATTTTTTCAAATTTGAAAAAACTTATAGATTTTAAAAGAAAAGGGTACATTATATTCCTAACAAAATTTACAGATGAGGGGCTTTACAAACATGTCTTGAACACACATGATATGATATTTTTACACATAGTGACCCCCCCGAGAAGGGGACTTCCACATATTACTCCAGTGTATGATACTATAAGGAGAATCCTATGTGATGGATTGTTCTCTGTTCTAAGGGACTTGTAATGGAGTGCACTCTACTCTAAGAGGACTTCCATGTATTACTAGAGTGTATCCAATTAAAAGGAGAATCCAATGTAATGACAAAGAATCCTGCTTTAGAAAAAAAATGTGTCGATGAACTGTACCCTAGTCTAAAGGGACTTCACTATATTACTAGAGTGTATTTAAGTTTAAAGAGATTTTAATGTAGTTCTAGATTGCACCTTATATATCATTCCATCTCAAGGTTGCATCCATTTGTAACTAGGAGAAACTTATGTTTGATATCAAAATAAACCTTACAAGTATGGAATGGAGAATTCATGGATGTGCAAGAAATATCTTGGTCTTTGCCTAAACCATTTATTTTTGTGTCCTTCATATAAAACAGTTTTAGAACCTACAAGTCTTTGAAAGGAAAAATATAGAGTCTAATTGTTTTGCATTGGGAGAAAAGAAATCATGGACTTTGAATTGTGTGAGAGACCTTGTTTGTGGAGAAAAATGTTTGAATCAAGAATGGCTATTTTACATCCTCCATGTAAGAGAGTTTTGCAAACTAAAATATGTCGAGAGGAAAACCATGGAGTCTAAGTGCATGTATTGAGATGTCAATGTATGCATGCATATCTTTATTAGGGTCTAGGCATAATTGGATGCTTCTGGACGTTAGCTTCTCCAATTTGGTATAAAATAACATATTTAATGTTTTATTGTGGGTAGTATTTATTTCATTATATATGTTTTTAGCCTAATTTCTTGAACTTCAAATTAAAACTTCTATGTTGCAATGGAAAAGTACTTAGAGAAATTTTTATGTAAACACATTTGGTTACCCTTTCACTAATTGTAGCTTAGATAAGAAGTGGACTTTGCATTCCTCCATAGCCTATCCTAGCCAAATACACCTTGAAACTAGCCCTCCTATGTTGCAATTGACATATTCTACACATTTTATAAATGGATCCTACCTTAAGTGAAGAGTTTCTAGATTAGAGATGTGTGTTTCTTTGATGTCATGCACAAGTGGGTTTATTTCTCAATGGGTGCTAGCTTGGATAGGTGGTGGACCTTGAACTAAAAATTCAAGTACTCCATTTGACCTTAGCTTGACAAGTTGTGGGCCTTCAAACCAATGTCTCCATGTTAAGATAAGTTGTAGGTAGGACAATAGAGTATAAACAATGATAATGGAATCAATGTACTAGTCTCTTGATGGTGCAACCACCCAAAACCATAATTTTTCTTGGCCAATGTTTCTTTCAAATGTTTATTCTTGTAAAAAACATCAACACCTTGTACATGATACATTGAAATTTGTCCAATCTAGGAATTGGGATTTTCCCACTTTACCTAATATGGTCTTTTAACAAAGATTTTTCAATGATGGAGATTGATTTGAAGAGGATAAGGGAGTACTAAGTTGAGCACACTTTAGGAGGGTTTTTTTCACCTTATGGTTCTCTCTCTCTCTCTCTCTCTCTCTCTCTCTCTCTCACACACACACACACACACACACACACACACACACACACACACACTTATTGATGCTATATTTTGATACAATTTCCTTCCCTTGGAAACACATACACACACCTACACCTACACACATACATACACGCCTCACATTGTCCTACCCTTTTGATACATAGGTATATATGGCCCTGCATTTTTTTTCCAATGCCACTATCCAATTCTACTTATGTACTGTGATGCTAAACTTGTTTATATTAATCTAATTATATAGGTAAGCAATGATATTCATGGAGTGGGGGATCAAAAGAAGGAGTGAAAGTGTAAGCTTACAACATTTGAAATCTCTGAGGTTTCATAGACCCCTTTGCAATAATGACCTATCTTATCCCAGCTCTCATCTTGCTTTTGGTTTAAAATAAGGGTTTTCTCCCCTCTACTAATTACCTATTATCTCATTTCTTCATGGAATAGAAACCGCTTCTAGAAACCCATGTAATCTCAAAAACTTTGATAGTTTAATTTCTCTCTTCTCCCCATAATTACCATATAATTTGTGTTTTCTATATTCTTTCATTGGATGATATCCACAAGGTGAAAATAGATATATACCATTAAAACTTCGGCGAATGTCAGGGAATTACTCAAGCGCTCCTCACGAGGTCAGTAGTGGATCAGATGAAAGTTACAATTGTACATCAGACTTGTATAAGGTTAGTGGACGTTACCATGAATATATTACCTACTGGGACTATTATTACAATGGAATCACACTCAATGAAGGTCGTTTTATACATTTGAGAACATGGTAGTATGGATTAGTGGTAACAAATCATTTGTCATTAATTTGGCTTAGTGATAACAAAGAATGTGACAATCCCTTGGTGAACATTTGTGGGGAATATCCCATAAATATTTTTAAATATTAACCCATGGTCTATAATTCAAATGCACCAAATTGATGGGAATGCGATTGTGCTAGCTAGGGTGGATGAAAGAGAAACATTGTGCACACATGTGAGTGTGTGTTTGGCTAGATTATCACTCAAGAAAATTAGGCTCCAAGATCAATTAACTTGGACTCATAAACATGATCTTGAGTATTTTTAAAGCCATCACAAGATCACCATAAACAAGGGATATGTAATTCATAATAGAGTTGTGTTTATTTATTCATGAAATGAGCTTTAAGTAGCTCTACAACCTTGCACCACTGTATGTGGGATAAATCCACCTTTCTCTCCTTGACTCGTACTCTAGTACTCTAGGACAAAGCTTAAACCTTACAAACCTCCCCTTGAGGTTTGGACTAGGAAGAATACATGGAAGATTCTTTATCCACTAAGGATGACACATGGTATCCACTAAGGATTTCAATACAAGTGGAATCCTCCCCTTGAACTTTGGGATACAACTTGATGAAGAAAGACAATACTCCAATCCAGGAGCACAAAGAACGTATATCCCGAATCAAGGAGACAATTAGCATAACACTCCAATCCAAGAGAACAAAAAAACACTCTAATCCAAGAGGAAAATCCTGAAAAGTGTCTGCTTTGCTCTAATCCAAGAGCACCTTTGTCTTCTTCAAAGCTTTGTCTTCAATTGCAACATGGTGTTTGTCTTCCTATCCTCCCCTCAAACAAGTGCTTCTTTCCTACTTTTGTTGTGAAATCAGTCTTGAAAAAACAAGTCCACTGCAAAAATACCAATGTAAACGAACTGCTAATGCAAGTACTAATGATGTTGTTGCCGGTTTTCCCTCCCCTCAAAGTGAGTTTCAAAATTTCCCAATGGTGCCTTGGAGCGGTCTTTGCACTTGGAGACTCTCAAAGGCCAGTGTCTTGACTCCATACATTATAGAAGCTCCTTTTATTTCTCATTGAGTGCAGATAGGATTAAAAATGTGAACCTTGTGTCTGCCACTGTGTGTGCTCACCATGTGCGGGAATGTCTTACCATAGTTTTGATAGAAGTGTCTAATCCCATGCTCATTGTTCTTTTGTACACAAATAATACATACATTTCAATGTTGATTCACATTGTGTGTGCGTGTTGATATCATACATTTCAACCATGTTATACAAGGCAATTGCGAATCCTTTGATCTTTGGAAACTTGAGCGGAGGGTGTTGGATTACTGCATGTGGGTTGTGGATCAAGCCCTTAGTAGAGTGCCATAAGCTCCTTGGAGGTAAAGCTAGAGTGCGGGAATGAATCCTCTGTAGAGGACGCAAGTGCTTGTGGAGCCCAAGCGTATCGTCAGTGATAGAGATGCCAAGTTTACATCAAAATTTTGGACTTCTCTTTTCTAATCTATTGGGTCACAGTTAGCTTTCAGTACAGCGTATCATCCGCAGACAAATGGGCAAACTGACAGAGTTAATCAAGTCATCGAGGACATTCTCAGAGCCTATTGTTCACAAGAGCCAAAGAAGTGGTTACAATATCTACCTTTGGTGGAGTATGCTTATAATTCTTTCAAACACAGAAGCATTGGAATGTCACCTTTCAAAGCTCTTTATGGACAGGACTGCTTAGCACCACTGAACTTCTCAGATCCAACCATCAGGGTAGAAGCCTCTAGAAAGATGTTAGAAGATATGGAAGCACAGACTAGAGCTATTTGCCAGGATATTTAGGCCGCTCAGGATAGACAAAAGCACTATGCAGATAAGAACCGTTCAAAAAGAACTTTCAAGGAAGGGGATAAAGATTTTCTGCGGGTCCGACCAAAGAAAAGCAACTTATCACTATGCAGATATAAGAAGCTAAGCCCAAGGTACTATGGACCATTCGAGATCATTAAGGTTGTGAGTAACCAAGCCTACAAGCTAAAGTTACCTGCAAACTTGAAGGTTCATGATGTGTTCCACGTCAGCTTACTCAAACCCTATATTCCTAACCCTGATCAATTCTTGGACTCAGATCAGATAGTCATGCCAGCACAAGGAGTTCTCAAACTCCAACCTGACTATGTACTTGAAACAAGGGAAAGGAAGTTGCGCAACAGAACTATCACAGAGCATCTAGTAAAGTGGAAGGATTACCCTGAAGAAGATGCAAGTTGGGAAGACGAACCAACGCTCATAAAAGATTACCCAAACACATTCTTGAGATGAGGACATCTCAAATTTTTCACGTTGGGGAGGTTGTAAGGTATCTGACCCCGATCAAAAAGAGCACCCTTGTACCATGAAATAAATACAATGGAATAAGTTACTATTTTTAGCATTTTTCCAGATTCTGTCAATGCCATGATATTTAGAGTTTTTTAAAGCTTCGAAATGTGAATTAGAATAATTTTTGAAAAAAAATTCCAAAAATAGTAAGTTTTTGGTCACCCGACCCGTTCAGTTTTGATCGTCTCGAAAAACTGCACCCGTACATCAAATTTGAAAAAATGCATTTTCGGACCCCGAGGGCTGCTAAAAATGGCAGGTACTAGAGCCATTACGTCTTAGTTAGAGCTTCGTATAGAAATTTTCGGCATCAAAATCCGACTCGTATGACCGGTTTTAGCCTAGAACCAAAAATTCTCAAAATTGCCCGGAGAGGTAGCGGGGGCCCGAGGCTGTGTGGGAACAGGCTCCAGCCCACTCCAGATCAGCTTTAGCAGCTAGGGAGAGCTCTCTTGCCTTGTCGGAGTCTTGGGAGAGTTTCTAAACTAGTAACTAAGTCTCAGAGTCAGCTAAACTAGCCAACTTGACACTTGGTGAGTAGGGAACTAGACTTACCATGCAAGGACTGAGTGCTCACTCAGATGCTTATAGCAACACAAATCGATTTTCAGCTTGTAGGAGCCTATTTAAAGGCCTACCTGCACACACACAAACACACACTTATGCTCACACACACACACACACACAGTCCATACACACACACCTACACACACTGGGAAGGTGCTGCCGGATCACACACCTTTTGAAGAAGAAGCAAGGAGGGAGGTGCTGCCGAATTCTCGTCTCAAAAAGCTCGATTAGATCATAGAATCGAGAAGATTATCAGCCCTTAATCACGGTAACCACGGATTAATTAATGCCTTCTATAAATTCTTTTCATTACCATCTAAATTTCTCGTCTATTATGCTTATTCCTAGTCTTAATTCTCTATAATTACTCTCTAAATTCTCTTTAACCATATTCTATTATGTAATCATCATTCCATAGCTGAATTATGCCTCTGCCCATCTAGTCATGTAGTCGACCCCCATGATAATGTAGAATTTTCCTGAGTTGGCCCTAGGTAATGACCCAATGGCATCGATACCCCATTTTTCAAATGGGCCATATGAGAGAATAGGTGTCTGTGGTTCAGGCATAAGTGACCTAGTGCCGGCCTTTTGACACAACTTACACGTTTTGCACCAATGGTGTACATCACGGTTGAGGCTAGGCCATATGAAGCCTGCCTGCAAGATTTTCCTACTTGTTATGTCTAGGGAAAAGTGACCACCACAATCCCCGTCGTGACAACTAGAAATTACTCCCGTGATTTTGTGAGAGAGAGGGACCTTCCTGAGTATTTGGTCCTTACCCTTACAGTACAAACCATCATTGATTAGTCGATACCTTGTGGCCTTCCGCGTCATCCATTGCTTCTGTCCCTTTGTTAAATCTGATGGGCATTCCCCTGTTTCCAAAAAATGCATGATGTCAGACAAGGCATCACTACCTTGAAATAGAGGGAGCTTTAGTTTTATTGCTCCAACCACCACTTCCTGTAGTCTTTCACTTGCTAGGGCATCTGCTTCTTGGTTTTGAGCCCTTGGTATATGGTGTATTTTAACTTCTTCAAACTTACCCAACAAGGTTTTTACACCACTTAAGTGAGTCCTTAAACTAGGATTCTTGCATGTCCATGCTCCATTTACTTGCCTTACTAGAAGTAGAGCATCCCCAAATACATTAAGGCGTTGTACACCTTGCGAGACGCACCATTGTAGACCCTTGGTTAGTGCTGCATACTCAGCTTCATTGTTAGAATGTGAATCTAACAATTGGCCCAACGAAAATACCTTTTTCCCTTTGTCGTCAAAGACCACTATGCCTACAGCTGCTTTGTCGGACGCTCGCTTGTAGGCTCCATCAAAGTAGAGAGAGTATGCTCCTTCTACCATCGGTGGTACTGGAGGTAATCGGACTTCTCCTTCCTTAGATTGCTTCTCCTTCCTTTCAAAGACTTGGTAGGTCATGAGGCCCCCCAAACTTGCCCTTGTCGTGCTTTCTACCTGTACCGTGTAGTCAAACTCTTGCAGACGAACTAGCCATTTAGTAATTCTAGCAGACACATCCATGTGTTGTACAACATAGGGAGATATTTCATCCGTGGTTAGAATCACAAATTGCTTAGGCAGCAAATATGACCTAAACTTTGTAGTTGCAAATCTAAGAGCTAGGACTAAGTGTTCCACATGGGTGAAACCTTTCTCTCCTGCTGTCATCATTCGACTAGAGAAGTAGATTGGCCTCATGAAAGATGTCGCCGTATCCTTTTGGAGTAGCACAGCCCCCAATGAGTCATCACCAACACTTGAGGTGACATAGAATTTTTCATCCCACTTAGGTGGTGAGATAGTGGGCAGAGTGGCTAAGAACTCCTTTACCTTGTTGTAGTGATGTTCACTTTCCTCATCCCAAGTGAAAGTTGATCTTTGAGTGAGTTGTTGCAGTGGTAGAACAAGTTGTGATAGTAGATGTATGAATCTACTTAAATACCTCACCTTCTATAGAAAAGAGACCAGTTGACGTGCGGTCGTTGGTGAAGGTAGGGCTATGAGTGCGGACACCTTACTTGGGTCGGCGTTGATACCTCTTGCTGAAATTTCATGGCCTAGTAGAATGACTTTACTCTCCCCAATGTGACATTTATCCACATTTAATTGCCCACCTAGGCTCTGAAACCTGGCCAAACCTTCAGTTACCTTTTTTAAATGTGAAATACGGGAGCTATATATACAAAAATCATCAATGAACACTCTTATGGATGTTCCAAAGAATGGTTGAAAAACATATGTGACATATCTTTGGGATGTGGCAGGTGCATTTGTGAGACCAAATGGCATAACCCTGTATGCAAAACAACCCCATGGCGTGATAAAAGTGGTTTTTAGCTGATCTTCCAAGGCTATGCATATTTGAAAGTATCCAGAATAACCATCACAGGCGGTATAGCATTCAAAACCCGCTACTTCATTCAGAATTTCATCCAAGAAAGGGAGAGGAAAGTGGTCTCTCTTTGTAGCTGCATTTAGTGGTTTGTCGTCAACACAGACCCTCCACTTACCATTCTTTTTAGGCGTCACCACTACGGGTGACACCCATTCTGAGTTTTCTACAGGATAGATGAATCCCGCCTCCAGCAGCTTCCTTACCTCGGCCAAGAGTGCCTTTTCTTGTATGACCCCCAGTCGTCGTAGATTTTGCACAACTGGTTTTACCCCTTCCTTCAGCTTAATATGATGTTCCACCACTGTAATGCCTGTGATTCTTTCATAGTTGTCAATGAACAGGTTAGGAAATCCCATCAACATTTGCAAAAAACTATCTTTCTCCTCAAGTGTTAATTCCGTAGACAACATACCCTTCAACCTACTTCCTACTAAGCCAGGTGATTTGCTCTCCTCTTCATTGGGTTGCCCTTTTGGTGATGGATCACCAGTTGTGATTACCCTTTGTGGATCCTTCATAATGATACCCATCACATCAATGGAACTGTCACTTTCGTCGGTGGATGTGGTCTCCTCCTCAGAACTGGAAGATTCGCTAGTGGTTTCATCTTCCGATGTTTCCAGATTCATTTGCTTCTGCTTGCCAATCCTCATGTCGTAGTAGATTGTCTCCCCTTTCTTACCGGTCATGCGTAGAAGGCCAGTACCCCAGTCCTGTTTTGCTTTCATGGCCATCAACCATGGCCTTCCCAAAATTAGTGGATAGCCCTCCCCCTTAGTAGGCATTACAAAAGCATCTACCTCTACCTCAGTGTTGAAAGCTTTGATTTTCACGGCACTTACCACACCCACACACTTTACTTTTGCGTTGTTTGCCATCTTTGCCTTGCATGGAGAAGGCCTGTCAACCTCGAGCCCTAATTGAAGCATCATAGCTTCGCTCATTACACAGATTTGTGCACCTCCATCAATGTAGGTGTTTCCAAACCTCTTTCCTTTTATGTTTACGTCGACAATTGGAAGGATGTCATCCATGTTGCATCCCGAAATTGCTCCGGCTACCTTTGTTTTGGAGCGTCTTGTACTTACCATTTTAGACCATTGTCGCCTTACTTTAGGTACAAGATGTAGCAGTTGTGGCCATGTAATCTTCGGTCCTTGCTCTGCCACATCCAATGTTAGATCATAGGGCTTAGAACATTCCCCTAGCTGGAAGTCGGTGATGCCCAATTTCCGTCGTGGCCTGGATGGCCTCTTGCTAGTTTCTCCTCTCATGCTTCTCTCATCATCTGATTGTGTAGCCTTCTCCCTCCTAGCTCTTTTCACAGTCATGGCCTCAAGTGGTTCTAAAAAGGTTACCTTCTCCTTACCCCTATCCCTCTCCTTTGCTCTGGGTGGATCCTCTACTACGGCTTTTCCTTTCTCTTCTAGCCTTATGATGTTTACAGGGCGATCAGGTGGTGGGGCTGGTGGAAGAGGTGGAATGGATGCTTGTAGTGGTGTCTGGGGTGGACGTAGAATTTGTGTTGGTGGGGTTGGTGCTCGGGGTGGGGGTGTTCTTTCTCTAGGGGGTGACAATTGGTTCCTCCTACCTCCTCTATTATAGTTTTGTCGTGGTTTGGGACAGTAGTACATACCGTGACCGTCTTCTTCGCAGTTGTAGCAAAGATACTCCCTGTTTTGTCATTGTGATCTTCCAGGGTCTTGATCTCTTTCTTGACTCCTCCCTTGTTGTATTAAGTGGACAGACAAATTCTGCAGTTGGTCAGTAATATGGGCCAACATATCTTGTTGGTCATCTCTTACCCCAAGAGCCGGTGGTGGTGGTGGAATGGTGGTTGTCGTAGTTGCTGGTCGACGTGATGTTGCTGTTTCTGTTGACTCGATTTCTTTGTCTTTCATTCGCAGCTTCTTGTCCTTAAGGCGAGCAATCTCAACGGCTAACTCGTACGTAGCCGGGAATCTACCTTTCACCTTCTCCTTGAGAAGTGGCCATAAGCCATGCGTGAACCGATCGTTTTTTAGGAAATCGGGTGCAGCTTCCCCCCTTGCCAGTGACTCAACCCACCGTTCCCACAAATCCACAAATTTGGACTCATAGGTGGCATATTCTAAAAGACCCTCCTGCTTCAAGTCTCTCAACTTGTCCCACAACTTTTCTGAAGTGGTACCTCCCCCAAAGCGCCTCTTAAAGGAGGTTTTTAAGGGTTCCCAGTCATCCTTGGTTGCTTATGGAAGTGCATTGTACCATGATCTAGCTTCTAGCTTCATGAGATGCTTAAATATTCTAACCCGAGATTCATCCGTATCTTTGTTGCTCACTACACATGCTACTTCAAAGTCATCTAGGAAGTCTGTTACCAAATCCTCCCCCTTCTTTCCTTTAAATGTTGGAAATGCTACACTTGCCATGATTACTGAGAGAGAGCTAGAAAGACACACTGCTTAACTTGCAAAAAAAATTTCTTCTTTACAAGGAGGCGTGTATACCCTCTTATACTAGGACATAGATTAAAACTTCAAACGATACATTGCCTTGTACCAAAGGTAGGACAAATGGTTGATCTGATGCCAGAACCTCAAAAAATTGCTCCCCACCCAGCATGGTGTCAATGACGTGCTGGTAGTGAGCCTTCAAATCCAGTATTACCTTGATTGAGCGTACACGTGTTGGTATGTGTGATCTGTCTTGAGGTAGGTTGTACTGATTCATGTGAAGCTTAGAGGTGCTTAGTCACTGTCCAAGCTTGTGGGAGAGGGTGGTGTTCTTTCCTGAAACAAACTCAGTAGATCCCTAGTTTCTCTAGTGAGAGTGTGAGCCAATGATTCCGTTATCTGTGCTGCAGCATCAGGTGCGACTTGAAAACTGACTGTGATAATTACCTCGGTGACTTGAGTTACCCGATTCTCAAAGTAGAATAGTGTTGATTCTCTATTGTGTAGAGCTCCTTCCATTTTGTTGTTGTGGGTTGGTTGTAGGTTGCGGACATGGTTTCGACCTTCTCCTTCTTCTTCTTGGCACTTGGCCTATGTATATCCACTGGGTTTGGCGTGTTGGTTGACTCTCCCACAGCAAATCGATTACCGTTACGCTTGGCACTCAAGCTTCGATGGAGATGCGGAGTTCGTCTAGTTGTGCTCGGAGCTCTTCTTCTTCTGTCGTCCAATTAGCAAATCCTACTAGCCATTCATCCATTCACAATAGTTTAGGGGTTTCAGTCTTGTAAACTTAAGGGTTTCATGAAAATATCCTCCGTGGGGGCACCAAATGACGGGAGCAAAGCAAACCCCGAACCCCGAACCCCGACGGCCTCTAAAACACCGGGGACCGAATGGCGCGCCTCGAGCCTGTCATGGTAAATCAAACAGGGGGCACCACCTAGCTTCAGCGGCTAGGATGCAAACAACACACCACCATAACAAAGTTTTCATCCAAGAGAGATGGATGCTTGGGAGTAATGATGAAGAGGAAAAGGAATGAGATCAAGTGAGAGAGAGAGGGTGAGGGAGGGGGTATAGCGGCTTAGTACTTAGGCACCACAAAAGGATGGCGAATCCGCACACCCTTCACACATACACAAGCTCACTCCAAACACAAGACTAGGTGGTGATTCCGCACACCTCACATGAGCAAAACATTGCAAGAAAACATACTCACAAAACCTCAAGCTTTATTTAGAGAATAAGGCAATGAAATGGGGAGCATAGGGTAGGGGAATGAGAAGGGAGAGAGTGGTAGAGCACATGGCGGATAGGTGGGAGTTGATGGCGAAGACTCGCACGAGGGTTATAGCCATCATCCTTCATTTAGTTGCCCTTCATCTTCCATAGCCAAGGGTGTAGAGGTCATGCTCAAGACAAGCATGGTGATTGCGGTGATGGTGATGGTGATGGTGTGTGTGTGTGTGTGTGTGTGCACTAGGCACACACAGTGCATAGTGTGTTCTTTGGTGATGTTGTGTGTGTGTTTGTGTGATGGTGACCCCTCTTTATATAGGGGAGGAGGGGGGATAAATTCTAGAATTTAGAAATGAAGAAATCATTATCTACATAGGCCATGTGACTGTGGGCCCCACTTGTCTGGCTGTGTGTATATGTGCCAGAACAGCAGTCTCATGAGAGAGAGACTAAGAGAGAGAGATGGGTTGATAAAAAAAAAATGAGAGGTGACATGGAGAATAAAGTAATTACAAGAGGGGAGAGAGGGGAGTGTGTTCAGAGGTGAATCTGTGTGCAGATGTGTGTGAACACAAGAAAAATCAGGTAACCACTGGGTGGGGATGGGTTTGTGGGCACCTTTTTCAGTGAAACTGAGTGTGTGTGAGTGTGGGGGAGGTTATTTAGCTACAAGACAAGAGACATGGCACCCTTTAGAGAGAGAGGGGGGTATTTGGGTCATGGGATATGATAGGAGAGAGAAAGAGGGGGTGGGGTATACTATTTTGGAAGATAGGGTAAGTTGCATGTGAGTTAGGGTGCATTATTGGTGAGTTATAATGCAATATTGGTGAGAGGTGGGGTAGCTTGAGGGGAGAGAGAAAGGAGAAAGGACAAGGGGAAGAGAGAGGGGGTTGACCTTTTGAGTGGAGGAGAGGAAAAGGGACACCTCGCGGGGCAACAGTGAAGAAAAAGGAGGCAAGGTGGGGATGGGCTACCCCGCAGGCATGAGGTGGCCTATTTTACCTTTCTTATATATTTACATAATCATACTTTATTTTTTCTTACTTTTTCCAATGCCTTTTATCACTCTCTCCATAAGAGGGGGTTTTCATGGGGTGGGGACGAGAGAAGAGGGGTATGGGAGCTTGGCTTGTGAAAAGCCCCCATCAACAGATAACTTGGGTAATGAAGCCTTAATCTAGGGGGAAAATGGGAGACCTAAGGCTACTCTAGTTAAGGACTACAGACTTTTGAAGGGACTAAGGAAGGGTCTACAAATATATGCAGTTAAACTGAACAAGGTGGACCAATCAGATACCTCACTTCGACCAAATTGCTTGAGGGAGTATAATGATGTATTCCCTGAAGACCTTACGAATCTTCCGCCACATAGAAAGGTAGATCATGAGATTGATACTATCCCTGGGTGTGAATCTATCTCAAAAAGACCTTATAAAATGTCACTTCCAGAGGCCATCGAACTCAAGGAACAACTTAGGCAACTCATTTAGCAAGGATTCATTCGACCCAATACTTGTCCTTGGGGTGCACTAGTTCTTTTTCAGAAGAAGAAAGATGGAACCTTAAGGCTATGCATAGATTACCCTGGACTGAACCAGGTAACTGTCAAGAACAAGTATCCAATTCCAAGGATTGAGGAACTTTTGGACAAACTCCACGGCGCCAAAATATTTACAAAGATAGAACTAAGGTCAGGATATTACCAAATCAGGATCAAGGAATCAGATATTCCCAAGACAGCTTTCAATACTAGGTATGGGCACTACGAGTTCACAGTAATGTCTTTTGGTCTAACAAATGCTCCTGCAAGCTTCAACTGACTTACGCAGGATATTTTCAGACCTTACATGCATGATTTTTTTCTTTGATGAAATTCTGATCTATTCTAAGAACAAGGTAGATCACGAAGAACATGTTCGCAGAGTACTTGATCTACTTCGAGAACACCAACTTCACGCTAAAGAGAGCAAATGCACTTTTTGCTCACCAAAGGTCAACTATCTTGGATTTGTCATATCGGCAGAAGGGATTTCAGTGGACCCAGACAAAGTCAAGGACATCATTGATTGGCCTCAACCATCCACTGTTAGCGAAGTAAGAGGATTTCTTGGGATAACGGGATGGTACAGGATTTTTGTCACGGATTATGCACGTATTGCTTCACCTTTGACAGAACTCCTAAAGAAAGGAATGAGGATCAAATGGAAGACCGAGCACGGGTCTAGATTTGCTTAGCTAAAAGAATTCTTGGTCTCAGCTCCTATTCTAAAGCTTTCAGACTTCAGTAAGGAATTTGAAGTAGCGACCGACGCTAGCAAATTCTCTAGGCGGGGTTCTTACTCAAGAAGGAAGACCAGCGGCATATACTTCGCGGAAGCTAAGAGATCATGAGAAGAATTATCCTACTCATGATTTGGAACTTTTAGGAGTTATACATGCACTGAAATCATGGAGACATTATCTTCTCGGACGCAAGTTTCAGCTGGTTACAGACCACAAGAGCTTGAAATGGATTTTTACTCAACCTATTCTCAATATGCAACAACGATGATGGATAGAGCTATTACAAAAATATGACCTTGACATAAAGTATAGACAAGGGAAGGAAAATGCAGTTGCAGATGGTCTTAGCCGAAAGTCCTTTCTAAGAGCTATCTCTATTCCAAATAACCCTATCTGGGATAGAATCAAAGAAGCATCCTTGGTAGATCCAGAGTACCAACGTATAGTATCACTAGTTCAGCAGAATAAGATGCCTGAAGCTAAAGATTACTCTCTTAAGGGAGGATGTCTTTACTACAGACATAGACTCTGTGTACCCAGAGACCCAGCTCTAAAGAAGGCTATTCTGTATGAAGCACATGATAACCCTACATCAGGACATCCAGGCTATGCTAAGACTCTTCATGCTGTCAGGAGGAGTTGTTTTTGGTCTGGAATGAAAGGGGACATACTTCGCTATGTGAGGCAATGTCTTTCTTGTCAGCGGATAAAGGCCAAAAGAATCAAGTTACGAGGGCAACTTCAACCTCTTGACATACCCCAGATGAAATGGGAATGCATTAGTATGGATTTTGTTACAGCATTACATTCTACAAGAGGTTATGATTCTGTTTTCTTGGTTGTTGACAGGCTCACAAAAGTGGCTCATCTAATACCCGTAAAGACAACCTTTACTTCTTCAGATGTTAGTTAGGTATTCATCAAGGAGATTTTTCGGTTACATGGTCTGCCCAAGCGTATCGTCAGTGATAGAGATGCCAAGTTTACATCAAAATTTTGGACTTCTCTTTTCCAATCTATTCGGTCACAATTAGCTTTAAGTACAGCGTATCATCCGCAGACAGATGGGCAAACTGAGAGAGTTAATCAAGTCATCGAGGACATTCTCAGAGCCTATTGTTCACAAGAGCCAAAGAAGTGGTTACGATATCTACCTTTGTTGAGTATGCTTATAATTCTTTCGAACACAGAAGCATTGGAATGTCACCTTTCAAAGCTCTTTATGGAAAGGACTGCTTAGCACCACTGAACTTCTCAGATCCAACCATCAGGGTAGAAGCCTTTAGAAAGATGTTAGAAGATATGGAAGCACAGACTAGAGCTATTCTCCAGGATATTCATGCCGCTGAGGATAGACAAAAGCACTATGCAGATAAGAACCGTTCAGAAAGAACTTTCAAGGAAGGGGATAAAGTTTTTTTGCGGGTCCGACCAAAGAAAAGCAACTTATCACTAGGCAGATATAAGAAGCTAAGCCTAAGGTACTGTGGACCATTCGAGATCATTAAGGTTGTGAGTGACCAAGCCTACAAGCTAAAGTTACCTGCAAACTTGAAGGTTCATGATGTGTTCCACGTCAGCTTACTCAAACCCTATATTCCTAACCCTGATCAATTCTTGGACTCAGATCAGATAGTCATGCCAGCACAAGGAGTTCTCGAACTCCAACCTTACTATGTACTTGAAACAAGGGAAAGGAAGTTGCGCAACAGAACTAGCAGGGAGCATCTAGTAAAGTGGAAGGATTACCCTGAAGAAGATGCAACTTGGGAAGACGAACCAACGCTCATAAAAGATTACCCAAACACATTCTTGAGATGAGGACATCTCAAATTTTTCACGTTGGGGAGGTTGTAAGGTCTCTGACCCCGATCAAAAAGAGCACTGTTGTACCATAAAATGAATACAATGGAATAAGTTACTATTATTAGCAGTTTTCCAGATTCTGTCAGTGCCATGATGTTTAGAATGTTTAAAATCTTCGAAATGAATATTAAAATAATTTTCGAATTTTTTTTTCAAAAATAGTAAGTTTTTGGTCACTAGACCCGTCCAGTTTTGATCGTCTCGAAAAACTGCACCCGTACCCCAAATTTGAAAAAAATGCATTTTCCGACCCCGGGGGACTGCTAAATATGGCAGGTACTCGAGCCATTATCTTTTAGTTAGGGCTTCGTATAGAAATTTTTGGTATCAAAATCCGACTCGTATGACCCGTTTTAGCCTAGAGCCAAAAATTCTCAAAATTGCCCGGGGAGGTACCGGGGGCCCGACGCTGTGTGGAAACAGGCTCCAGCCCACTCCAGATCAGCTTTAGCAGCTAGGGGGCGCCCTCTTACCTTGTGGGAGTCTTGAGAGAGTTTCTAATCCAGTAACTAAGTCTCAGAGTCAGTTAAACTAGCCAACCTGACACTTGGTGAGTAGGGAACTAGACTTACCATGCAAGGACTGAGTGCTCACTCAGATGCTTATAGCAGCACAAATCAATTTTCAGCCTGTAGGAGCCTATTTGAAGGCCTACCTGCACACACACACACAGTGCATACACACACACCTACACACACTGGGAAGGTGCTGCCGGATCACACACCTTTTGAAGAAGAAGCAAGGAGGGAGGTGCTGCTGAATTCTCGTCTCAAGAAGCTCGATTAAATCAGAGAATCAAGAAGATTATCAGCCCTTAATCACGGTAACCACGGATTATTTAATGCCTACTGTAAATTCTTTTCATTACCATCTAAATTTCTCGTCTATTATGCTTATTCCTAGTTGTAATTCTCTAAAATTACTCTCTAAATTCTCTTTAACCATATTCTATTATGCAATCATCATTCCATAGCTGAATTATTAGCCTTCATCACTCTCGATTAATGATTAGTGCATAATTATTAGAACTTTCCCTCTCTAGGCCGCATAGTAATTAGTCGGTAAGCTAGTAATTGTGTAGATTTAAGAGAATCACTTTTTCTATCACCCATTAATACTGTAGATCAGCTTTAGCATCTAGGAGGCGCCCTCTTGCCTTGCGGGAGTCTTGGGAGAGTTTCTAAGCCAGTAACTAAGTCTCAGAGTCAGTTAAACTAGCCAACTTGACACTTGGTGAGTAGGGAACTAGACTTAATTTTTAATGAACAAAATATGTACAAAGATTACTTGGAAAGAAAACAAACAAAAGAAACAGGTGATGAGTACATGGAGCTTGAGGACAATGAAGACTCAATGACTGCAAATGGTGACAATGTACAACAACGTCAACCAAATGAGGAGTCTCAACCTATTCCCCGAAGATCTACAAGAGCAAGTACACCTCCCGAAAGGTTTGTTCCTTCCTTCAACCATCTCTTGATCTCAGATTCTGGAGAGCCGGAATCATATGAAGAAGCTATGCAACATGAATCCAAAGAAGAATGGACGAAGAGAATGCAAGTGGAGATGGACTCACTACATCGCAACCAAACATGGTACTTGGTTGAGTTGCCTAAAGGTAAGTGGGCACTTCAAAACAAATGGGTGTACAAGCTGAAGGAAGAAGAAGGTGGGAAGAAAAGGTACAAGTGTAGGCTTGTGGTAAAAGGGTTTTCTCAAAAGAAAGGTATTGACTTGAATGAAATATTTTCTCATGTTGTAAAAATGAACTCAATTAGGCTTGTCTTTAGCCTTGTGGCTTCTCATTATCTAAATCTCGAGCAAATGGATGTAAATACGGCATTCCCTCACGGTGACTTAGAGGAGGAAATCTACATGCTTCAACCAAAGGGGTATGAAGTAAAAGGTAAGGAGAAAATGGTTTGCAGATTAAAGAAGAGCTTGTATGGTTTAAAGCAAGCATCAAGACAATGGTACTTGAAGTTTGATCGATGGATGTTGGATCATGGATTCACAAGATGCAACTCAGATCACTGCGTCTACACGAAGAATTTGGGAGATGGGAAATTCATCATCCTAATGTTGTATGTTGATGACATGTTGATTGCAAGTGCTAACATTCACGACATCAAAGACCTAAAAGAGGAGGTATCTAAATCTTTTTCAATGAAAGATTTAGGTGCTGCAAAGAGGATACTTGATATGAAAATATCAAGGGACAGGACAAAGAAGACAATAAAGCTATCTCAAGAAGATTACATCAAGAAGGTACTAGAAAGGTTTGCAATGCAAAATGCAAAACCAGTTCTACACCTTTGGCTGGTCATTTTAAACTAACGAAGGATATGTGTCCAAAGACACAAGAGGAGATAGCCTATATGTCTAAAGTTCCATATGCTGCAGCGGTAGGTTCTCTAATGTATGCTATGGTCTACACAAGGCCAGACATTGCACATGCAGTGGGAGTTGTGAGTAGTTTCATGGACAACCCAGTTAAAGAGCATTGGCAAGCTGTGAAGTGGATACTTAGGTATCTAGAAGGGACAACAACAAATGCTTTGTATTTTGGAGGAACTAATATTTTTCTAGAAGGGTATGCTGATGCAGATATGGCAGGTGACAAAGATACTCGAAGGAGCACTACTGGCTATGTGTTCACGATTGGAGGCACAGCAGTAAGCTGGGCTTCAAAGCTGCAGAAAGTGGTCTCACTTTCTACCACGGAAGTAGAGTATGTAGCAATGACGGAGGCAAGCAAAGAAATTCTGTGGCTTCAC
The DNA here is from genome assembly GCF_014529385.1 of Adiantum capillus-veneris. Classification (NCBI taxonomy): domain Eukaryota; kingdom Viridiplantae; phylum Streptophyta; class Polypodiopsida; order Polypodiales; family Pteridaceae; genus Adiantum; species Adiantum capillus-veneris. Next base: position 11,253,703 of record NC_140955.1, read on the forward strand.
AGATTCTTAGAAGAGCTTGGATTCAAACAAGAAAATTGTGTCTTGTACAGTGATAGCCAAAGCGCTATCCATCTTGCGAAGAACTCAGCCTTTCATTCAAGGACAAAGCACATTGAGGTGAGATATCACTTCATACGCACTCTTTTGGAAGAGGGATAGCTAAAGCTAGGAAAGGTGCATACAAGTGAAAATCCTGTAGACATGTTTACAAAGGTGGTCAACAAGGAGAAGTTGAGCTTTTGCTCATCTTCAATCGGCATTCAAGGATAAGAAGCCAGAATGGAAAGCAGTCACAGGTTTGGTTTGGAGACTGTTAAGTATGGAGCCTGATTTACCCTTGTAATTTTCTGTGGTAAAAGCGCACATTTGTAAAGCCCCGATTATGAGGAGAAGCCATCGTGCGTGAAGGTAAATCACTCACCGGAAACCAAAATTTTTATAGTAAAAAACCAGGGTCCGGAATATTCCTTTTCACCGGAATATTATGGCAGGACGGAGGCCGGAAAGTGGACGGAAAACAACCGTTGGTTGGTCGGTGGCCGGTAGTCAATGGTCGGTGGCTGGTGGTCGGAAGTCAATGGCCGGTGGCCGAATTCAAAAGCGGACTTGTCTTCTCAAGGGTGGCCACACATGGGCGGATTGGAGGGTCCGATTTGGACTTATTCACACAAGGGCGGCTACACATGGTTGCCTCTCATAAGAGAGGGCATCCCTTTTGGCCTATAAAAGGAGGCCATTTCTACACACATTTCATAGTGTGTGAAGTTGATGCAACAAGGTGAGTGGTGAGAGTGAAGCAAGGTGGGAGCTCCATTAAGGGTATAATCCCTTTGTAAACTACTTCTTGTTTTGAAGTACTAAAGCCATTGAGTGGCTCCTTTTCCATGGACGTAGCCCACATTAGGTGAACCACGTATATCGTGTGTACTCTCTCTCTCTCTCTCTCTCTCTCTCTCTCTTTCTCTCTCTCTCTCTACTCTATAATCTCGTGTATGTTAATGTGTCTCTCTCCATTAAGTAATCTACTCAATTATCTATTTAGCTACGTCTTATTTCCTAACAAGGTTGTGAGGTCCCCACCCCGGCGTATCAACCAGCGGATTTGATGGTGAGCCTAGTGGCCACTAGATCTATTGCAGAAGCAAACAAAATGGTTCAGGGTTCGACTAGCAGACGATCTCTCATCACAAAGTGAATCGAGTTCGAGCCTACTAGCAAGGAGATCTACCTCCACCTCGCAGGGGAAGCGTACTTAAACTATCTAGAGATCCTAAGACCCACCTTCCAAGAGGAGAGAAAACCCGAGTGCCTTTTTCCCCATGTTTTAGAGGCATGTACTCTCGAGAATTCGCCGCTCTACGGGAAATGAGTATTACTAATATCGAGTAAGCATTATGGGGACAGAGAGTTCCCGACCAATCGGGACCACCTATCTCATAGGCATTGGCAACCTGAGCCAAGCCCCCCACACTCACACTCCTTGTGTGACCTAATTACTACCACAAAGGTTGTTCAACATAAACATTCCTTGTTTAATTCCGAATCACATTGTTCGTTAAGACAGCCCTTCAACCAGTATTACAAACAACACCAAGACAAAAATCTAGTAAAAATTCTACTCAAACTTATTCATAAGAATTCCAATGTTCTGGAGGTATAACATCCCCCCTCCAAGGAGAGTTCACTCCTCCCATTGTCGCCTAGCTGCCCATACAACTAGGTATGTCCACCGCATAGAAAGCAGGTCATGGACACTACCACCGCATAGAAAGAAAGACGTGGGTTCCCCACGCATAAAAAGCAAGTCGGGGTATCCACCGCATAAAAAGCAAGTCGTGGAGTCAAGAGCCCTTAACGAGGAACTCTTCCCCCTGTGATCAATAGGGGGATCAGGACTGATTCAACATTGGAAATAAAATGAACATGCCGAGTTAAATTTTCCCTAGCAGACATTCTTTCCTCTTCAAACAGCATACTCATCAAACATTACCTTCCTACTTTAGAACTTAATGTACAATGATTTCGATGCCGAGGTTTTCGTCGGACTTATCCAACATGTTTGGGGATATGTGCATTCCTAACTAACGTATGCAATGTTAATTTAAACGACTTAAATGAAAATAGGACCTACCTCTTCCATTTCTTCATCGATGGCCCGTGAGATGGCCAGTATTTGTTCCTCCATGGGAGCTTTTCCCTTTCCGTTGACATTGCTCGTTCCTGCCTCGCGATTGTGGGAACCACCGAAGCGAATTCTCTTAACCGGGGCCATTTCTCACTACTTTAAATGATTAGCTTGGAGAAAGAGCTAAGGTTCGCAAGCATCATAACAATCCAATGGGTAGATTAGCGACATTAATTAATCCCTCCTATATGAGAGGTCTAGATTTTTCATATAGCAATCATTAAGGATGGCACATAATTCTATGGGAACCGGCTCTAAGTTAATTAATCGAATTACTTGATTAAGAATAATTAGGATTTCACTAAAGGAATTACTAGAGAGATGACTTAATTAAGTATGATTGATCTCTTTCCTAGCAAATAGATGATGCAGATTTTTCTTATGCATATGTGTGAGGAAATCAACTCGTAGAGACTTAATGACAGATTAATTTTTCCTTAGTTACACCTTAATGCATAAAGGAATTGAATTTAATTTAGTTACAGTATTAATTGGTGATAGAAAAAGTGATTCTCTTAAATCTACACAATTACTAGCTTACCGACTAATAACTATGCTGCCTAGAGAGGGAAAGTTCTAATAATTATGCACTAATCATTAATCGAGAGTGATGAAGGCTGATAATTCAGCTATGGAATGATGATTGCATAATAGAATATGGTTAAAGAGAATTTAGAGAGTAATTATAGAGAATTACGACTAGGAATAAGCATAATAGACGAGAAATTTAGATGGTAATGAGAAGAATTTACAGAAGGCATTAATTAATCTGTGGTTACCGTGATTAAGGGCTGATTGAGTTTCTTGAGACAAGAATTCGACAACACCTCCCTCCTTGCTTCTTCTTTAAAAGATGTGTGATTCGGCAGCACCTCCCTCCTTGCTTCTTCTTTAAAAGATGTGTGATTCGGCAGCACCTTCCTAGTGTGTGTAGGTGTGTGTGTATGCACTGTGTGTGTGTGTGAGCATAAGTGTGTGTGTGTGTGTGTGTGTGTGTGCAGGTGGGCCTTTAAATAGGCTCCTACAGGCTGAAAATCGATTTGTGCTGCTATAAGCATCTGAGTGAGCACTCAATCCTTGCATGGTAAGTCTAGTTCCCTACTCACCAAGTGTCAAGTTGGCTAGTTTAACTAACTCTGAGACTTCGTTACTGGCTTAGAAACTCTCCCAAGACTCCCGCAAGGCAAGAGGGCGCCTCCTAGATGCTAAAGCTGATCTGGAGTGTGCTGGAGCCTGTTCCCACACAGCCTCGGGCCCCCGGTACCTCCCCGGGCAATTTTGAGAATTTTTGGTTCTAGGCTATAATGGGTCATACGAGTCGGATTTTGATGCTGAAAATTTCTATACAAAGCTCTAACTAAGAGGTACTGGCTCGAGTACCTGCCATATTTAGCAGCCCTCGGGGTCCGAAAATGCATTTTTTTCAAATTTGGGGTACGGGTGCAGTTTTTCGAGACGATCAAAACTGGACGGGTCTGGTGACAAAAAACTTACTATTTTTGGAATTCTTTTTCAAAAATTATTTTAATATTCATTTCGAAGATTTAAAAGATTCTAAACATCATGGCATTGACAGAATCTGGAAAACTGCTAAAAATAGTAACTTATTCCATTGTATTCATTTCATGGTACAAGGGTGCTCTTTTTGATCGGGGTCAGAGACCTTACAACCTCCCCAACGTGAAAAATTTGAGATGTCCTCATCTCAAGAATGTGTTTGGGTAATCTTTTATGAGCGTTGGTTCGTCTTCCCAAGTTGCATCTTCTTCGGGGTAATCCTTACACTAAACTAAGTGCTCCGTGATAGTTCTATTGCGCAACTTCCTTTCCCTTGTTTCAAGTACATAGTCAGGTTGGAGTTCGAGAACTCCTTGTGCTGGCATGACTATCTGATCTGAGTCCAAGAATTGATCAGGGTTAGGAATATAGGGTTTGAGTAAGCTGACGTGGAACACATCATGAACCTTCAAGTTTGTAGGTAACTTTAGCTTGTAGGCTTGGTCACTCACAACCTTAATGATCTCGAATGGTCCACAGTACCTTGGGCTTAGCTTCTTATATCTGCCTAATGATAAGTTGCTTTTCTTTGGTCGGACCCGCAAAAAAACTTTATCCCCTTCCTTGAAAGTTCTTTCTGAACGGTTCTTATTTGCATAGTGCTTTTGTCTATCCTGAGTGGCCTGAATATCCTGGCGAATAGCTCTAGTCTGTGCTTCCATATCTTCTAACATCTTTCTAGAGGCTTCTACCCTGATGGTTGGATCTGAGAAGTTCAGTGGTGCTAAGCAGTCCTGTCCATAAAGAGCTTTGAAAGGTGACATTCCAATGCTTCTGTGTTCGAAAGAATTATAAGCATACTCCACAAAGGTAGATATCGTAACCACTTCTTTGGCTCTTGTGAACAATAGGCTCTGAGAATGTCCTCGATGACTTGATTAACTCTCTCAGTTTGCCCATCTGTCTGCGGATGATGCGCTGTACTGAAAGCTAATTGTGACCCAATAGATTGGAAAAGAGAAGTCAAAAATTTTGATGTAAACTTGGCATCTCTATCACTCACGATACGCTTGGGCAGACCATGTAACCTAAAAATCTCTTTGATGGATACCCGACTAACATCTGAAGCAGTAAAGGTTTTCTTTACGGGTATTAGATGAGCCACTTTGGTGAGCATGTCAACAACCAGGAAAACAAAATCATAACCTCCTGTAGAAGGTAATCCTGTAACAAAATCCATACTAATGCATTCCCATTTCATCTGGGGTATGTCAAGAGGTTGAAGTTGCCCTCGTAACTTGATTCTTTTGGCCTTTATCCACTGACAAGAAATACATTGCCTCACATAGCGAAGTATGTCCCCTTTCATTCGAGACCAAAAACAACTCCTCCTGACAGCATGAAGAGTCTTAGCATAGCCTGCATGTCCTGATGTAGGGCTATCATGTGATTCATATAGAATAGCCTTCTTTAGAGCTGGGTCTCTGGGTACACAGAGTCTATGTCTAGTAAAGACATCCTCCCATAAGAGAGTAATCTTTAGATTCAGGCATCTTATTCTGCTGAACTAGTGATACTATACGTTGGTGCTCTAGATCTACCAAGGATGCTTCTTTGATTCTATCCCAGATAGGGTTATTTGGAATAGAGATAGCTCCAAGAAAGGACTTTCAGCTACGACCATCTGCAACTGCATTTTCCTTCCATGGTCTATACTTTATGTCAAGGTCATATTCCTGTAATAGCTCTATCCATCGTCGTTGTCGCATATTGAGAATAGGTTGAGTAAAAATCCATTTCAAGCTGTTGTGGTCTGTAACCAGCTGAAACTTGCGTCCGAGAAGATAATGTCTCCATAATTTCAGTGCATGTATAACTGCTAAAAGTTCCAAATCATGAGTAGGATAATTCTTCTCATGATCTCTCAGCTTCTGCGAAGTATATGCCACTGGTCTTCCTTCTTGAGTAAGAACCCCGCCGAGAGCAAATTTCCTAGCGTCGATCGCTAATTCGAATTCCTTACTGAAGTCTGGAAGCTTTAGAATAGGAGCTGAGACCAAGAATTCTTTTAGCTTAGCAAAGCTAGACTTGTGCTCGGTCTTCCATTCGATCCCCATTCCTTTCTTTAGGAGTTTCGTCAAAGGTACAACAATACGTGCATAATCCTTGTAAAAAATCCTGTACCATCCCGTTATCCCAAGAAATCCTCTTACTTCGCTGACAGTGGATGGTTGAGGCCAATCAACGATGTCCTTGACTTTGTCTGGGTCCACTGAAATCCCTTCAGCCGATATGACTAATCCAAGATAGTTGACCTTTGGTGAGCAAAAAGTGCACATCGTTGAGGCCAATCAACGATGTCCTTGACTTTGTCTGGGTCCACTGAAATCCCTTCAGCCGATATGACAAATCCAAGATAGTTGACCTTTGGTGAGCAAACAGTGCACTTGCTCTCTTTAGCGTAAATTTGGTGTTCTCGAAGTAGATCGAGTACTTTGCGAACATGTTCTTTGTGATCTGCCTCGTTCTTAGAATAGATCAGAATTTCATCAAAGAAAAAAATCTAGGTAAGGTCTGAAAATATCCTGCATAAGTCGATCGAAGCTTGCAGGAGTATTTGTTAGACGAAAAGACATTACTGTAAACTCGTAGTGCCCATACCTAGTATTGAAAGCTGTCTTGGGAATATCTGATTCCTTGATCCTGATTTGGTAATATCCTGACCTTAGTTCTATCTTTGTAAATATTTTGGCGCCGTGGAGTTTGTCCAAAAGTTCCTCAATCCTTGGAATTGGATACTTGTTCTTGACAGTTACCTGGTTCAGTCCAGGGTAATCTATGCATAGCCTTAAGGTTCCATCTTTCTTCTTCTGAAAAAGAACTGGTGCACCCCAAAGAGAAGTATTGGGTCGAATGAATCCTTGCTAAATGAGTTGCCTAAGTTGTTCCTTGAGTTCGATGGCCTCTGGAAGTGACATTTTATAAGGTCTTTTTGAGATAGATTCACACCCAGGGATAGTATCAATCTCATGATCTACCTCTCTATGTGGCGGAAGATTCGTAAGGTCTTCAGGGAATACATCATTATACTCCCTCAAGCAATTTGGTCGAAGTGAGGTATCTGATTGGTCCACCTTGTTGAGTTTAACTGCATATATTTGTAGACCCTTCCTTAGTCCCTTCAAAAGTCTGTAGTCCTTAACTAGAGTAGCCTTAGGTCTCCCATTTTTCCCCTAGATTAAGGCTTCATTACCCAAGTTATCTGTAAAGGTAAAATTCCCTTGTGCACAATGTATGTGGGCCCTATTTTGCTTTAGCGAGTCCATCCCTAGTATCCCATGAAAGAATCCTAAGGGTAAGGTTCGAAATTGGACAGAAGTTGGGTGTCCCCCTAATTCAAAGTCGATTTTTTCTGCAGAATGTTGAGATACTACCTCCTTGCCGTTTGCTAACTCAACAACTAGCTTGCTTGTTGGATACTTATCTAGCTTTAGCTTTCTCATGCATCGGGGTGAAAGAAATGAAAGAGTACTACCACAATCTATAAGGAAGTTAACTTGTTCACCCATGAGTATTCAAGGGTATGGCATTGGCGTTGGTTGGCTGAATGTTCCTGGGGCAATTGGATCTATAATGTCCATGCTCGCCGCAACCATAGCATCGAACATCAGGGAACTCCATGGTTGTGGTGGTAGCCACAATAGGGTGCTGGTCATATGCTTGGTTGGATAGTCTATTATTCCAAGCAGTTGTCATTGCCCTCTTTGCCCAATGATTCCTCCTGTTCTGATTAGCCTTTTGTACTTCGAGAGCTAGAGGTTTGGCCCTCAACAAGGCATCCTGTAGTGTTGTCGGCCTAAGAGCTTCCAACCGAGTATTTAGGGGATCGATTAGTCCTTGGCAGAACCGTGCCACCTGTTGTCCCAAGGTCATCTTAGGAGGATATCTCCGAAGAGTGACAAACTTTACATAATATTCTTCGACAGATGAATTTAGCTGCCGAAGTGAAAAGAATTCGTTCATCCTCCAGGTTCTATAGGCAGGCGGTAAATAACGTCCCATTATCGCAGCTTTAATGTCTTCCCAGAACTGGGAAGATCCCTTAATATCCATGTCCCTGCAATGTTGTTTCCACCATATCTTGGCATCGGTAGTCAAGCGGAACATTGCAAGCATGGTCTGATATTCGGGTTGGGTTCCCGCAGCTTTAAAGTAATCGTCCATGGCTTCCATCCATACTTCCGCATCTATCTCCACATTTGCCCCCTCATCCTTAAAGATCGGAGGTTGGGCTTGCTTAAGGAGAAGCTTCTTCTCTTGCACTGCCGAGTACAGAGCAACAGGCAGTACCTACATGGATTATATGAATTCTTGATACCATTACTTGGATTTCAAAATAGACATTAGACTTTAAATAAAATTCAAGATTCTACTTTAGCAAGAGACAGATATTCAGAGACAAAAAGGACTTTATTGATGAAAATCTATTACAATTGGAACCCCTCAAGGTTTAGGATAACTGATGATCAGCTTATTACATGGCTTTATGGATTGCGTATAACATACGCCTAAGAGATGGTATTGAAATGATGCACTACTTCATTCGTGTAATAGTTCCTATACTCATTCTTGAGTGGATAATAGGCTAAGATATCGGACTGGAGTTTCGATTTCAGTAATCCAAAGATTTTGACTCGGTTCGCTGGGATCACATTGGTGATCTTCTCTAAGAGCCAGTCGCTGATGGATTGATTGGAGTTGTCTGAAACAGTCTAGTCCAATTGTGTAGGCACCAAGTAGAATATCTCTATTACTCTCAACTGTTCTCCCCAACGTATCTTCTTCCTTGTTTAAGCCCGTGTTGATGTAGTAAACCCGTGTGGCATTTAAGCCTTCAATAGTACCTGCATGACATCTCGCCTGAACTACTAAACTGGGGATATTCGAGCTTGTTCATAAATAAGCTCAAACACTTGGAACTTCTGATATTCAAGAACGGGGTCTTCCTGCAACACCAATGCAAGGAATTCGGATCAACTACCTATATACTTTGAGTTCCTTATTCAAATATTCAAACAGTACGACTTTATTTCCCAGTCTAACCTAGGCTCTGATACCAGGTGTGAGGTTCCCACCCCACCGTATCAACCAACGGATTTGATGGTGAACCTAGTGGCCACTAGATCTATTGCGAAGGCAAACAAAATGCTTCAGCGTTCGACTAGCGGACGATCTCTCATCACAAAGTGAATCGAGTTCGAGCCTACTAGCAGGGAGATCTATCTCCACCTCGTAGGGGAAGCGTACTTAAACTATCTAGGGATCCTAAGACCCACCTTCGAAGAGGAGAGAAAACCCAAGTTCCTTTTTCCCCATGTTTCAGAGGCATGTCCTCTCGAGACTTCTCTGCTCTAGGGGAAATGAGTATTACTAATATCGAGTAAGCATAATGGGGACACAGAGTTCCCGACCAATCGGGACCACCCATCTCGTAGGCATTGGCAACCTGAGCCAAGCCCCCACTTTCCACCCCCACACTCACACTTCCTTGTCTGACCTAATTACTACCACAAAGGTTGTTCAACATAAACATTCCTTGCTTAATTCCGAATCACATTGTTCGTTAGGACAGCCCTTCAACCAGTATTGCAAACAACACCAAGACAGAAATCTAGTAAAAATTATACTCAAACTTATTCGTAAGCATTGCAATGTTCTGGAGATACAACACCCCCCCTCCAAGGAGAGTTCACTCCTCTCGTTGTCGCCTAGCTTCCCATACAACTAGGTATGTCCACCGCATAGAAAGCACGTCATGGACACTCCCACCGCATAGAAAGAAAGATGTGGGTTCCCAACGCATAAAAAGTAAGTCATGGGTATCCACCGCATAAAAAGCAAGTCATGGATTCAAGAGCCCTTAACGAGGAACTCTGCCCCCTGTGATCAATAGGGGGATCAGGACTGATTAAACATTGGAAATAAAATGAACATGCCGAGTTAAATTTTCCCTAGCAAACATTCTTTCCTCTTCAAACAGCATACCCATCAATAATTACCTTCCTACTTTAGAACTTAATGCACAATGAATTCGATGCCGAGGTTTCCGTCGGACTTATACAACATGTTTGGGGATATGTGCATTCCTAACTAACGTATGCAATGTTAATTTAAACGACTTAAATGAAAATATGACCTACCTCTTCCATTTCTTCATCGATGGCCCGTGAGATGGCCGGTATTTGTTCCTCCATGGGAGATTTTCCCTTTCCGTTGACATTGCTCGTTCCTGCCTCGCGATTGTGGGCACCACCGAAGCGAGTTCTCTCAACCGGGGCCATTTCTCACTACTTTAAATGATTATCTTGGAGAAAGAGCTAAGGTTAGCAAGCATCATAACAATCCAATGGGTAGATTAGCGACATTAATTAATCCCTCCTATATGAGAGGTCTAGATTTTTCATATAGCAATCATTAAGGATGGCACATAATTCTATGGGAACCAGCTCTAAGATAATTAATCGGCTTACCTGATTAAGAATAATTAGGATTTTGCTAAAGGAATTACCAGAGAGATGACTTAAGTATGATTGATCTCTTTCCTAGCAAATAGATGATGCAGATTTTTCTTATGCATATGTGTGAGGAAATCAACTCGTAGAGACTTAATGACAGATTAATTTTTTCTTAATTACACCTTAATGCATAAAGTAATTGAATTTAATTTAGTTACAGTATTAATGGGTGATAGAAAAAGTGATTCTCTTAAATCTACACAATTACTAGCTTACCGACTAATTACTATGCTGCCTAGAGAGGGAAAGTTCTAATAATTATGCACTAATCATTAATCGAGATTGATGAAGGCTGATAATTCAGTTATGGAATGATGATTGCATAATAGAATATGGTTAAAGAGAATTTAGAGAGTAATTATAGAGAATTACGACTAGGAATAAGCATAATAGACGAGAAATTTAGATGGTAATGAGAAGAATTTACAGAAGGCATTAATTAATCTCTGGTTACCGTGATTAAGGGTTGATAATCTTCTTGATTCTCTGATCTAATCGAGTTTCTTGAGACAAGAATTCGACAGCACCTCCCTCCTTGCTTCTTCTTTAAAAGATGTGTGATTCGGCAGCACCTTCCTAGTGTGTGTAGGTGTGTGTGTATGCACTGTGTGTGTGTGTGAGCATAAGTGTGTGTGTGTGTGTGCAGGTGGGCCTTTAAATAGGCTCCTACAGGCTGAAAATTGATTTGTGCTGCTATAAGCATCTGAGTGGGCACTCACTCCTTGCATGATTAAGTACACAGACGTACTTACAGCTTTCGTCCAAAGCTCAAGCGGTAGGCCTGCATGTAGCCGCATGCTTCGTGCTCGCTCCATGATTTTCCTGTTCATCCTTTCCGAAATCCCATTTTGTTGAGGTGTCCTTGGGGTTATCCTTTGCCTCCGAATGCCATTGCTAGCACAAAAGCTTGGCTGCAATATTCGCCTCCATTGTCGGATCTGAGGCATTTAACCTTGGTACCTGTTTCATTCTCCACAAAGGCTTTCCACCTTTGAAATATGGAAAATACATCGGATTTATTCTTCATGACATAAACCCATGTTTTTCTAGTCGCATCGTCTATGAATGTTACATAGTACAATGAGCCACCAAGTGATGGTGTACTTGCAGGACCCCAAACATCAGAATGAACCAACTCAAGTTTTTTATTTTTTCTTTCATTTCCTGATTTTTGAAATTTTACCCTCTTTTGTTGACCATAAACACAATCTTCACAGAACTCTAAGTCCACTTCTTTCAAACCTGGTAGAAGCTTCTTTGTTTGAAGGATTTGCATTCCTTTGGTACTCATATGCCCAAGCCGGTAGTGCCACACCGCACTGTCAACTTCTATAGTTGCTGCACAAGCTGAAGGTTGCGTTCTTGTAGTACACAAGTAAAGTGTACCGACCTTTTCTCCCTGGGCAACCACCAAAGATCCCTTTGAGATCTTCCATCGTTTGTTTCCGAATGCAATTTTGTGACCTTCATCGTCCAATTGTCTTGTAGAGATTAAATTTTTGCGAAGAGAAGAAACATGCCTAACATCATTTGAAGTCGCGGAGCGGAGCGTGGGTCGACTCTCTCACACACACACACAGTGAGCTTACACAGTACAGTACGCAGAGAACTGTTAGAAGGGTTATCTCCCAATACCTTAGTATTCACAAAGTATATGTGAGTATATACAAAGAGTTAGAGGGAAGTGAGTTAGGCGGGCGGCCAGCCATATCCGCATAAGAGGCCACTTGGGCTTTAATCCCAACAACCTCCCACTTAAAGTCCAATGTGGTAAGTAACTGTAAATCTATGAACATAAATGTACAAAGATTTACATGGCTGCCATCTATCCAATGCCCAATAGCTCACGAAAATGCACAAAGCCCTCTCCTGGAAGTCCCTTTGTGAGCAGATCAGCAGGATTGTCCTTGGTGTGGATCTTCAGCAGTTGTATCTGCTTGTCTTCAAGTACTTCCCTAATGAAGTGATATTTGACATCAATATGCTTAGTCTTCGAATGGAACACTGGATTCTTTGCCAATTGTATAGCACTTTGACTATCACAATATAACTCTGGCATATCTACTTTGATTCCCAAGTCTGCAACCAATCTACCAAGCCAAATAGCTTCTTTGCATGCCTCATTTGCTGCAACATACTCAGCTTCTGTAGTAGACTGCGTAACACAATCTTGTAATCGAGATCGCCATGATATGGCACCTCCAGCCAATGTAAAGACATAGCCTGATGTAGATCTCCTCTTATCCAAGTCTCCTGCATAATCTGAGTCAGTGTATCCTCTGACACTCAAATCCTGACTACCATAGCATATGCGCATACTCTTTGTATGTTTTAAGTATCTCATGATACCTTTCACTGCCTCCCATTGTTTCTTGCCGGGATTTGACATATATCTACTAACCACTCCCACTGCAAATGCAATACATCAAACTACCCACTGCAGACGCATATGGAATCTTATCCATTTCAGCCTTTTCTTCCTCAGACACAGGACAATCTTGTTTGCTAAGTTTCACATATGGTGGCAATGGAACACTCAATGCCTTTCCCTTCTCCATATTGAAACGTTGCAAAACCTTGTCAATATACTCTGTTTGAGATAACCAAATCAACTTCTTTGATCTCTCTCTCTCAATGCGCATACCAAGTATATGACTTGCCTCACCCATGTCTTTCATGTCAAACGATTTTGCCATCTTTGACTTCAAAGCTGAAATTTCTTCCAAGTGTTTGCCAGCAATCAACATGTCATCCACATACAAAATAAGGATCAGCCAACTGCCATCCTTAGCCTTCTTTGTATATAGACAGTGATCGAACTCAATACGTTTGTAGCCTTGAGAAAGCATAAACTGGTGGAACTTATGGTACCATGCCCTCGGTGATTGTTTTAAGCCATAAAGACTCTTTAACAACTGGCATACCAAATGTTCCATGCCTTTCTCAACAAACCCTTCTGGCTACTGCATGTAAATTTCCACATCTAAATCACCATGCAAGAACGCTGTCTTGACATCCATTTGGTGCAACACCAAATCCAATATAGCAACCAATGCAAGAAAGCATCTCAATGTAGTCAACTTGACCACTGGAGAGAAGACTTCATCAAAGTCAATGCCTTGTTCTTGCGTAAAGCCCTTGGCAACAAGCCTTGCTTTGTACTTTGGCTGACTATCATGAGCGGTGATCTTATACCTGTAAACCCATTTACAAGGTAGAGCCTTTTTGCTCTGTGGTAATTTAACCAACTTCCATGTCTGGTTTTTATGCAGAGCTGTCATCTCTGACTGCATGGCCAACTGCCATTTTTTCGAGTCAACCACTTGTAATGCTTCCTTGTAACAAGATGGTTCTCCGCAATCTGTGAGCATGACATAATTTAGAGATGGCACATAACGATCAGGTGGTTTGGAGACACGCTCAAAACGTCTCACCACAACTGATTCTGCCTCTCTAGCCACAATAGGCTGTTCCTGAGCCTGACCATGCTGTCTTGATGTGCTAGCACTAGGTCCATCTTCCCTGAAGACAACTCTTCTGATCTCCTCTGTCTTCTATGGCTTAGCGTGAAACTTGGCTTCATTGAAATGCACATCATTGCTACGAATAAGCTTTCTGGACTCAGGATCCCAAAGCCGGTAACCCATCTCGCCTGATTCTCCGTAGCCAAGAAATATACACTTCTTGCTCTTTGGTTCTAACTTATTTCTGAACTCCTTAGGAATATGGCTATAAGCTTCACAACCAAAGACTCTGAGATTCTTATACGAAGGTGCCTTGCCTGTCCATAGCATCTCGGCCACTGCACTCTTATCCAGAACCCTACTAGGAGACCTGTTGATCAAATGGACTGCTGTAGCCACTGCTTCCGTCCAAAATCCATCCGGCAACTCAGCATTTGACAACATGCTTCTGACCTTCTCTTGTATGGTCCTATTCATACGTTCTGCAACCCCATTCTGTGAAGGATTATATGGTGCAGTAAGTTCCCGCTTAATCCCTTTTGCTTCACAAAAGTCTTGAAAAGCTTTGGAAACGTACTCTCCACCATTGTCAGTTCTCAAGCACTTCAGCTTCTGACCACTCTGATTCTCCACCAGTTGCAAGAATGTCTTAAAGACCTTGAGCACCTCATCCTTGTGCTTCAAGAAGTAAACCCATACTTTGCGAGAATAGTCATCTATGAATGTACAAAAGTACGCTGCTCCCCCTAGTGACAAACTAGGCATTGGTCCGCATAGATCACTGTGTACAAGAGCTAACCGTTCGTCCCTACGATTCCTCTTTGATCTGTGCGGTTCCTGTGTTTGCTTACCATAAACACAATGCTCACAAAACTCGAAATCTTGAAATGAAAAGCCAGGCAAATAACCATAATGAGAAAGTATTTCCATTCCTCTTTTTGACATATGTCCCAACCTACGATGCCACAATGACACACTTGGCTGCTCAATCACATTAATTACATGGTTTTTAACCTCTGAAACATGTAAAGTGTAAAGAGTTCCTGACTTGCTGCCATGTGCTACAATCATCGAACCTTTGGAGATCTTCCAAGCGCTGTTCCCAAAAACTGTCACATAACCCGCATCATCCAACTTCCCTGTACTAATCAAGCTCTTTCGGATTGCTGGAACATGTCTGACATTCTTGAGCCATAAAGAAGAGCCATTCTGAAACTTCAACTGCACATCTCCCACTCCAAGTATGTCACAAACCTGCTCATTGCCAAGTCTGACATAATCTTTAGTAGCCACATATGATGTAAACCACTCTTTGTGCGGAGAAACATGTAAAGATGCCCCTGAGTCGATAATCCAATCACTCATAGCATGTCCATCCTCTGCAGTCAAGAAAACAGAATCAAGATTGCTTGTAAGGAAGATGTCACCAGCTGCTATACCAGAATCACTGTCTGAACCAGATCCTGTGACATTCACCTCTTCAATCTTCACTGAACTCTTCTTTTCATCTTGCTCAGAACTCTTTGTTTTTCCTTTTTCTTGTTTCCATTTCGTACAGTCTCACTTCATGTGACCCTTCTTGCCACAATTGTAGCATTCTATGTCATCCTTTGACTTCGAATCACGAGACTTACTTCGGTTTTGTGCCTTCTTACCCTTCTTCTCTTTAAACTGTTGTCTCCCTCGAACGACCAAAGCACTATTGCCTTTGCCTTTGTCAATGTTCTTCCTGTTCACTTCCTCTGTGAGCAAGCTGCCTTCTACATTGGCACTTGTAAGACCTTCTGGCGCGACAGAATTACTTAACGCTGTACGAAAAGTATCCCAACTGTCTAGCAAAGTGATTAAGAGAAACATAGCCTTCACTGAATCTGGAAAGACTATCTCCTGTGCTGTTAACTGGCTGAAAATTGTGTGAAATTCATTCAGATGATTTGACATGGCTGTCCCTTCCTTCATCTTCAAATCCACCAATTTCTTGAGCCAGTAAATATGAGAAGCAGCACTTTGTTTCTCGTACATACCACATAGCTTTTGCCATACGCCATACGCTGTAGTCTCTTCTGCTACGTTGAAGTAAACATTTTCTGCCAATGTCAGCATGATTGTGGAACAAGCTAACTCGTCAAGCTCTTCCCACTCATCTTCAGCCATACCTTCTGGTCTCTCCCCTTTGAGCTTCAGTGGCTTCACTTGTTTTTTCTGCACCAAAAC
Source organism: Adiantum capillus-veneris (assembly GCF_014529385.1). Taxonomy (NCBI): domain Eukaryota; kingdom Viridiplantae; phylum Streptophyta; class Polypodiopsida; order Polypodiales; family Pteridaceae; genus Adiantum; species Adiantum capillus-veneris. The sequence continues at coordinate 11,269,638 of NC_140955.1, forward strand.
CTGCCAAATCTGCTTCTTCCAGAATGGAAAGTTTGTGCCATCCAGCTTCTTTATGTTGTAAAGAGTCTCACTTTGAGAAGATGCCATATCTGCCAAACTATTTACTCCTGAGAAAAATCCGGCAGAGTTTCCCCTGTAAACTAGCCTCTGTACACAGTAAACAAGCTGTAATCAACAAGCTGAACACCTCTCCTCAGGAACTGTCAGTATTTTGAAAATTTTTGACAGAGTCTCCCCTGTAAACTGAGCTCTGGGAACCAAAAGATAGCTCAAAAAACAATCATAAATAGCTGACCAGTGAAAAATCTAAAAAATCTCTGTAATATGCTGTCATGTAAGCATACACTGTCTCCTCTCTGGGCGATGACAGAACCTGTATCTATCTCAAGACTGAACCCTGAACAATGCCTCAACGGCTTGACGCATAAGATGCAATCCAGTGTCTACACAAAGTCATACATCCTAAGGGATAAAAGTCGCCGAAGAGGATGCGTGTAGAGGGGAGCTCCAGCAACCTAATCCACCTCACACTGGGTAACCCAGCCCCCAGTGCTTGGCTTCAAAAAACCTCACACACGACCCTCTCAGATGGCTCAGCAAACTGCCCAGAACTAGCATACATCCTATAATAGACCAATTACTGTCCTATGACCGCTGCGGCGGTCTGTCTGCTAGCGTGACTCACAACTAGCAGACCCACAATCACAGTACATCAATCTGCAATACATGCCAGTGGTGTCAAGCCGTCGTATGGCCACACCTCCCCTGGAACCTGGCAAGCACAAGAAGTAACAATGCAGACTGCAATATATATATCTGATGATATATATGTGTACCTGGTCTATAGATGATGCTCTGAAGACTAATGAGTGATGTATGTCGATGCCGATATTGATGTCGGCCACCTCTTGCTTGCCAATCTACACAAGACGGATTTCTTTGCGGCTGAAATCTATCTTCTGCTGTAGTGCTCAGAACAAAATTCTGAGGGCGTAAACGGCTTCGAAAGGGGGTAAAACCCCAGGTCGCCTACTGGAAACGCTCTCGGAACGCCGAGTGTGAATTTTCGAACTCCGGATCCAGAATCTGCCGGAAAAGTGCACGCGCGCACGATTGCACAAAACCGCACTGAACCAAGGCTCTGATACCAATTGAAGTCGCGAAGCGGAGCGTGGGTCGACTCTCTCACACACACACACAATGAGCTTACACAGTACAGTACGCAGAGAACTGTTAGAAGGGTTATCTCCCAATACCTTAGTATTCACAAAGTATATGTGAGTATATACAAAGAAGTTAGAGGGAAGTGAGTTAGGCGGGCGGCCAGCCATATCCGCATAAGAGGCCACTTGGGCTTTAATCCCAACATCTTTAAGCTTCCATTCATTTCCATTAGCAGTTTTGACAGAAACTGTACCTTTGCCGACAATATCACAAGCTTCATCATCTCCTAAGTATACATACCCAAAATTACCTTTGGTGTAGTCTTGGAAATGTTGCTTGTGTGGTGTCGCATGGAATGAAGCCCCGGAATCTACTATCCAGGAATTAGACACATTGTCTAATGAGAGAATTAGAGCATCTTGCTCTACTTTACGTGCCACATTGGCCTCCGATGTTGGGTCGTTGTCTTGAGATTCTGTCTCCTTTTTCTTCTTGGACCAGAAATCCTTCTTAACGTGGCCCTTCTTGCCGCAGTTCCAACATTGAAGAACTGACTTTGTGCGTGACTTGCTCCGCCTTGAGCGATCACGACCCTTTTGGTTTTTGAACCTCTCCTTAGTCCTTCCTCTTGTTTCCACTGACAATGCAGCACTTGATGATTCTCATGTGCTTCTCCTTCGTATTTCCTTGCTTAGGATAACACCCACAACATCATCAAACTTAAGAGTATTTATGCCAAAAATAGAATTACTTACAGCCATCACAAGGCTGTCCCAACTATCCGGTAGAGATGATAGTATAAGGAGAGCTCACACTTCGTCATCGAAATTGATTTTCACCGATCGAAGTTGACTTATGTTTGTGTTAAAGTCATTTAGGTGTTCTGCAACTAAACCATTCTCTGCCATCTTTAGATTGAACAAGCGCTTCATAAGAAATACCTTATTGGATGCCGATGGTTTCTCGTAGAAGTTGTCAAGTGACTTCATCAAGTCCTCCGTGGTCTTCATCTCCGAAACATTGAAGGCCACCGTTGATGCCAAGCTTAGCCAGATTTTTGCATGTGCCTTTCGATCAAGGACAATCCATGCTTCATCTTCCATTGTTGCGGGCTTCTTCGCAAGACCGCCTAGTGGCAAGTAGAGGTCCTTCTGGTAGAGATAGTCTTCAATCTGCATCTTCCAATGTTGGTAGTTTTTGCCATTGAACTTCTCAATCTTGAGATTCCCTTCCTCCGCCATAACTCCCACTCAATTCAAGGAATCCTTTCCTTGAGATAATTTAGCTACGAGCAAACCTTGCTCTGATACCAGTTGTTAGGAAATAAGACGTAGCTAAATAGATAATTGAGTAGATTACTTAATGGAGAGAGACAGATTTACATACACGAGATTATAGAGTAGAGAGAGAGAGAGAGAGTACACACGATATACGTGGTTCACCCAATGTGGGCTACGTCCACGGGAAAGCAGCCACTCAATGGCTTTAGTACTTCAAAACAAGAAGTAGTTTTCAAAGGGATTATACCCTTAATGGAGCTCCCACATTGCTTCACTCTCACCATCTCACACTCACCTTGTTGCATCAACTTCACACACTATGAAATGTTTGTAGAAATGGCTTCCTTTTATAGGCCAAAAGGGCTGCCCTCTCTTATGAGAGGCAGCCATGTGTAGCCGCCCTTGTGTGAATAAGTCCAAATCGGACCCTCCAATCCGCCCATGTGTGGACACCCTTGAGAAGAAAAGTCCGCTTTTGAATTTGGCCACCAGACATTGAATTCGGCCACCGGCCACTGGCCATTGACTTCCGACCACGAGCCACCGGCCATTGACTACCGGCCACCAGCCAACCAACGGTTGTTTTCCGACCACTTTTCGGCCGCCGTCCTGCCATAATATTCCAGTAAAATGGAATATTTTGGCCCCTGGTTTTTGACTGTGAAAATTTTGGTTTCCAGTGAGTTATTTACCTTCACGCACGATGGCTTCTCCTCATAATGGGGGCCTTACAAATGTGCGCTTTTACCACAGAAAATTACAAGGGTAAATCAGGCTCCATACTTAACACGCCTAATCACCAAAGGGTAGTGGAGCATGCTCTTGCCCAAGTGTTGATTCGGAACTGGGATTATTGAGCTAATGTAAAAAAGATAATTGAATACTATTAATGAATGCTAGTTACAAAACACCTCGGAGGGTTCACCGTTTAGTACCCCCATATATAACTTGCGTTCACAGGGTATTAAAAAGACACCTCTTCTAACATGTCTAAATGAATAAAATGACCCCTTATTTTAGGAAAATTTCCAAAAATTGAATTAAAAAACCCCTTATTTTAATGTATCTCTATTAAATTGCCTAGAATTTTTGCATTTTAAAACCCCTCCTTTCCAACTCACGTCATACATTAACATGATTGCATAGTGCACCCCCCAAACAAAACACTAATCACTAATACAAAAGCATAACAATGAATCTAACTAGCATACCTTGGTCCTTTGATACCACTTGATGGGAATGCAATCATGGTAGCTAGGGTCACACAAGTGAGTGTGTGTTTGGCTAGATTATCACCCAATTGAATTAGGTTCCAACATCAATTAACTTGGACCCATAAACATGATCTTGAGTATTTGCTAAGCCAACCATAAACAAAGGAGATATAAAGAAAAATAGAGTTTTGTTTATTTATTCATGAAATGAACTGTAAGTAGATCTACAGCGGTGCACCACTGTATGTTGGACAAATCCACCTTTCTCTCCTTGACTCATACTCTAGTACTCTAGGACAAAGATCGCACCTAAGTAGGTCTACTAATTATGAACAAACTTGATGAGGTGCTACATCAGGATTGAGTGTCCACATAGCACTATAGCTAGCCACTACATAGATAGTCCTACATGTAGCAAAATCTACAAACTTACACACACATTCCTCAACACAACAAGACCCGTTACAAAAGAGACCACTAGAGGCCTATTTTTACTCTCCTCTGGTGTTCATCACACTCTCTCTCTCTCTCTCTCTCTGTCACTATACTTTGTCACTTATACTTAAGATTGTTGTCTTGATAACTCTCCTTTAATGAGACACCTAATCAAACTTTCTCAGATTTGTGCTCTTGTTTGGGCTTCTTTGTCTACTACACTATCCTTATTACTTTTAGCCTTGGACACTCCAATCAAATATCAATAGAAACACATGAACACAAATTGTAAAAAAGTGAACCAAACATTGAGAGAGAGAGAGAGAGAAGGGGAGAGTCAATAGGGAACAATAGAGTTTTGTTACGAGATGTAGTGACCTTAAAGGTTAGCATCCCTTCACATATTTCTCTAGTTTTCTTTGCCAGGGATATAATAATCACATGATCATGTGAACGTTTTTGTGATAACCATGTGTTATTATCATATTCACATAATTACAATTTATGTCATCACATTTACGCCAATGAATGATGACCTCACAACCCACCAAAAGCCCATCGGGATATTATTTTTTTGTGGTGGGCCCACTGGGATATGCCAAAAACCTATGAGCAGACCTGCCATGATATGGAGACTCCCTATGGGAGTACCGGTTTGGGTGGTTCTTGCAGGTTAATAGGAAGGTCACATGAATATTTAATGTGATCACATCTTTTAAAAAGTGATCACTCAATGTTATTAACATGTTTGCATGTTTGTGATCACACTAACTATATCCATTTTCTTTGCAAAGGTACAACTCCTTGAGGGTACACTCTTTATAGAGCATCTCAATGCACTGTCTTGGAGAAGTGGATCATGAGGGAGTTGTAACTTTCTAAAGTGATACTAAAAAATACTAGAAGGGAAACTAGTCTTTTGGGGAAGTGCACCTAAAGATAGAACTCCGCAGTTTTGTGCTCTCTCCTATTCTCCCTCCCTCTCTCTCTCTCTCTCTCTCTCTCTCTCTCTCTATATATATATATATATATATATATATATATATATATATATTCAAGTTTAGTTCAGCTAGTTGCAGTTTCTATTCATGGATTGCTATTGATCTTTAGCTTGGAGAGTCCAATTCTATAAGCATAGTGGTATTTTAAAGTCTTTCTCCAAGGAGGCATGCAATTTAGAGAGAGTGGAATACAAATGTCAACTACACGTTTGAAACATGCATCAAAAAATTGAACAAGTACTCTTAAGGAACCAAAGTATGTGACTCCCCTTAAGGATTACGTGCTTGATGAGGGTCACTCTAGATGGATAGGTTTTCCATTTTCCTCTCAAGTTGGTAATGAAGCAGAAAGAAATTTTGAGTGCAAAAAAATGTGTGTTTGTGCTAAGGATGACTTAAATTTTCCTTTGGTTTCAAAGAGTTCCAAAAGTTGATGTTCCTCTAGTTCTAATGTACCCAAGCACCTTGTTCTTCTCTTATAGAGATTGGGTGTATGATCTCTTGATATTTTAATCTTGGCTATAATCTTAGCATTGATGCATGCTACCTTTTGTTGGATATATGCTCTTGATTCTCTCTAAGAGTGGGGTGATATTAGCTCTTCTCCACATGTGCATTGTTCATGTATGTGGCATTGAAAGTGTTCTAGAATAGACTTGAGGTGTCTATTGGATCATGTGCTAGCTCTTAGAGACTTGGATACTCCAAGAAAGACACAAACACAATTGAAAATAATTGATCTTGGATGAAGAGAGAGAGAGAAGGAGAGAGAGAGAGAGAGATAGAGAGAGAGAGAGAGAGAGTTGACACAAAACAATGGAGATTTAACCCAAGATGAAGTGCCCAAAGACTAGCACCCATATCGATATGTTTCTTATTGTAATTTCCCTCAATTATGCATGCAACTACGCAAAGAAATGGAGTTTTGACCCAAGATGCATTGGCCCAAAGACTAGCACCCGTATTGGTATGTTTCTTATTGTAATTTCCCTCAATTACACATGCAAAATTAACCAAAGGATAGAATATTTCTTCAATAGACACTAAATATATGTACTCAAACACCATATACCACAAATCAAGCACCTTCATGAAGACATTAGTCCCATTGATCAAATCATGAGAGTTGAATTGATACAAATAATGATCATTGTAAACAATTTAACAATTACATCCATACCATGTTGTGTATTTTCATGGATGTCTTGATCTACTAAATCTTGGTTCAATTAGATTCATATATTTTCTTATTACATTTCAAGAAATTCATGTCCATGAACATCTTCCCTTATACACTTTGCGCTTGACCAAATGGTCCATTTGGACCTAGCTTATCTGTCTATTTATTTCTTGTGCCTTATGATGGTGACATGACATGCCCAACCCAACAGAAATTATGGACTCCAAATGAGGGGCCTACACCCTAAAAATATCAAAAGCATGAGGGCTAACTAGGATTTTTGCGATTTGTGTTGACATGCCATGTGGTAATGCTGTATGGATTTTTGTAAAATGTGATGGTCAATTTGGGCAATTTCTGTGCATGCTTTTGACAATAGATGCTTTTGAATGGGATGATTTTGGGGATTTTATTTTGGGCATCCCTTAAGTTTTTCCCAGAGGGCCATGCTCTTTTGAGAGCATCTAGATGCTGAGCCTTTGAGAGGGTTGGTTGGACCCTCGGGGACATATAACTTTGTGAAGCAATAAAAATAAAGTGCCAGTCTTTGAAGCCAGTGCATCTACGAATTTAATTATATTGTTCCATGTCAAATCTCCTTGTCTCTATCTATTCAAGTTTAGCTTAGTTGTTTGCAATTTTTGTTCAAGTGTTGCTATTGATTTCTTGCGTGGAGTGTCTAAGATTGTAATAGTGTTATCAGAGCTCAAGAAATTCTTCTTCTATAGAGGATTTTATCCTTTGCATAGAGAATACATTGTGTAGATGCAACACAAAATGGTGACCTCACACAACAAAACTTAGCTACATGGTATCAATTCAATCTATAATTATAGATTTGTAATGTCTCCATAAACATTCATTTAACTATAATTTGGTTAATTCATGCACGTAGTGTCTCTTTTCAAAAAGTATGATGACATGCCTCTATGGCTTTGGGACCTTTACCCTCTCCATCAAGGTCCCATGTGTTTTCCATATCCTCAAAATGGCCCAAAATGGACTGTTTTGGATGTGTGTCATCTCATGCAATGTCACATGCCCTTAACACAAGTGGAGAGATCATTCCCATTGGAGATGGATGCATCTTTTTCAAGTGCATAGGAAAACTATTGAAGCTTAACATGCATCCACTACACATACTATGGGTGTACGTATCGATGTGTTCTCTTTTAAATGTTTCATAACCATTGACTTGTTCTAATCTATCTTTTTGTAATGTAAAGTTCAACTAGAGATTGATAAAAAGTTTGAGATTGCATAGATAGAGGGAGATTTGGAGTGGGATGAAGCCACAGATAAGTGCCAAAGGAGATGGCCAATCTTTTATGAAACAAACAAGACAATGCATGGTTAGTACTACTTTATAGAGAGCGAGGGAGAGATGAGTGATAGAGAAAAATGAAATGAAATAGAATGTATTATTAACATCTACAAAGACCAAAATGACCTATGGAATGCCAAATTTTACATAACCATCGTTTGAGTGATACATTGTCTGTGACAAAAAATTAAGTATCAAAATGAAATGAAGCTGGTATGAAAATCTATATACAATATCTCTGACATAGATGGATAGATAATACAAAAAAAGCAAGTATGAATCACCTACAGTAGGAAAATTTTGAGCTCATTTTTGGGCCTTTTAAGGGTGCCACATCATCAAAGATATAAAAAAGACCAACCCAATAAACCCCTCTAAATATTGCTCAAAAACCAATGATATTACCTATCATTGGAAAGCTCTTGAAAAATTGATTCTAAAGAGCCAAGGTCCAAAATTTTTGGATGAGTTCCATGAAAGATATGCCATTTTGTTCAATAAGTCAGTTTTTGTTACCGTTATGGTTTCCGGATCTATATGAAGGCAATGTTCGATAAATGCATGCTATATATCAAGAGGTAGCATTTGAAGAGTAGATTCTAAATATCCAGCCTTTGAAAACTTTGGATCTTATTTGAAAAAAAATACCATTCCTCACTTTTTGAAAGCTGTGTCACATTAGCAACTTCTTACAAGGCCCAAAAATGAGCTCAAAATTTTCCTGATGCATACTATCCCTATGTATCAAGTGATGTGATCTATAATGGAGAGTAAAAACTATGGATACTCAAGAAATAATTATCTATAAGACATAAATAAAAGATGGAACATAGAACCATATAACACGTAGACTTGTAGACTCTTTGGAAGCATCGTAAAAATTGTATATATTTAGCACCTGAAGTGATTGAAACATCATAGAAACATAATTTATATTAACTACTTGGTACTTTATAAAGAACTTGAGAAGACCTATTCTAAAAGGCAAAATGAAGCCCACAGGGAGTCCAACCCAAAGTAACCACACAAAGATATCAACACAAGACTCCTTGTCTGACCCACTCGATGTTAGTAATGTTTAAACTAATCAATGAAAAAATTTAAAGTAGGGGGATTTTTTTAATTTATGTACCCAAGAAATCATTCTTTTGAATGGATCATAGTGCTCATTCTCTTTTGCAGTCCTTTAGTCTTTAGGGTTCAATCAAACTTGGGAAGAGATCAATGATCAATTCAATCTCTTTGTTGTCCTTCATTACTTCTTGAAGCTCTGCAATTGTCAAGTCTATATCAAGAGGGAGAGTTTTTGGAAAACCAATCAATGGTTGAGGTTCTTTCAAAGGTCAATGTCCAACTGTAAGAAAAGATATTTCATTTCATCATCCATTGCATTAGTGTTGCTCTCTTATTTTGCTAGAGTAGTTGTCATGTGCTAATGTTGTAAGGGGATGGGATTGTGTAGTAGTTATATCATTCTTGGCAAGATCATCTTGGCTTACCTCTTATGAGATCCAAGCATTGTTGGTGGTGTCAAATATAAGATGTCCTTGAGGATTGACATGCAAAATCTGCCTCCATGGATTGAGAGAATCTTCAGACTTTGTATAAAAGAAAGCATACTCACAATCTTTCGGTAAAATATATGGTTTTGGTATTGTCCACAATGGAGTTGAAGAATTGATAGACCAAAACTAGATGGATCTTGTCTCATTCTGTCTTTATCCTCTTTATACAAAGCCCAAACCCAATTAATCTCCAATACAATTTGTTTTAGCATAACTTTGAAATCAATTGTGACTATCTTACAAACATCAAAGTTCAACTCATAAATTGTCATAATAATCAATATCTAATTCTCCTAAATGATTTTTCTCATATTAAACTGATCATTTAATGTGGGGAAGTGCCAAGGGAGAAAAAGCTAGAATATTGGTTAAGTTAGCACACCGGCCACAGTAGGGATCCAAAGGAGGGAAAATAGGGATCCAAAGGGGGGGGCATCTGCAAAAGAGCCATGTGAAACAATGGGCTAAAAAGACCCTAAGGTTCAGCCCATTAAGACTTCCAAAATGCTAAGGTTCCAAAATTCAAAGGTTGTGTCCAAAGGTCAACCTTAGGGAAAATTGGATGCTTAGTGTGTGCCCAAAAAGTCTTTCTACATCCCTACATGGGAGGGGGCGAGCCCCAAAGCTAGGGGATGAGAGAGAAAGCCACACACACACACACAGGCTCCCTTTACACAAAGGGAATGAGGGACACATGTCAGCTCCCTAGGCCAGATGCCCACAAGGTGTGCCCAATTCCTATTGGAAGACCCTTGAAGTGGACCAATGAGAATTAGGCTAGAGTAAATCTAGTTTAATTAATTTAAAAACATTTAATAAAAGAAACCAATAAGAATTAAGTGTCCTAGAAGACTATTGGGCAGTCTCCCAAGGGGACCAATGAGCATTCAGGAGCCCCATGGCTTGCCTGATTCCTATTGGCCAGGAGGCAAAAGGGTCCAATGAGAGTTTAGTTTAATTATTTAATTATCTAAAGCTCTCACAAAAGGGGAAAGGGGGACACATGTCAGAAGGCTATCACTTATGCTGCTTAATCCCTATTGGCTTGACCTGGGGAGGTCCAATGAGGCAAAAGCCAGACTAACTTAGCAGCTAGGGCTCGCCCAAGAGAGAGAGGGGGCTGATTTTTGCTTGGCATTGACACTCACACTCTCACACTGGACCATGTGTGAAGGGAAAATACTCTATCTCCTCCCAAGCTTTAATGGAGAGCTCATCACCTACTCCAAGCTTGTGAGATAGAAGCCTACATCAACACTCTCTTGGCATGTGGATGCAAATCCAACCAAGAGCCAAGCTTCAATGCATGCTCATCTTCTCTACCAAGCTAATTACTAAGCTAAGCTATGCTAATATGAGTGATTATGTGAGGAGATGTACTTCTTTCTCGTAAGATACTTCTTTTTCCTCTCAATCTACTCTCATACCCTGCTAGCTCTCACCATCTTCGAAGGTGTGTGAGGTCTTGGGTCTGAGAACAGGGATAATTCAAGTTGTGTTTGATTAAGTGTTTTGCTTGGTGTATGAAGCTTCCATCTTCATTGCACTAGCTAGTCTTGAAGGAACACAAAGAATTGTATTGTACAATGTCTCTCTTGATGGGAGAAACCATAATACAAAGCCTTTTGGAGGGGGGACCGGCTCCATGCAAATCCGGTCCTCAACTGTTGTCAATAGCTTAATTGCTCTCTCTTTTGAAAGTATTGTCGATGCTATCTAACTAGGTGTTATGCTTTTTGTTGCTCTCTCCACCCAAGCACTCTTGTAATTCTCATTAGGAATCTATTCTAATGAAATGCCCACTATGTTCATGCTAATTTCCGCTACAAATAAGATTTTAGGCCATTAAATGTTACATTGGTATCAGAGCTCAAGGTTTCTCTTTTCTTGCTCAAGAAGGGAGGTCCTCAAGCTAGCTACAAATGGTTGATATTATTAATTGCCTGTGAGTAAGTAGAATAGGGATTTTTCAGCCTTTCAGTGCGCCTGCCTTTGTGCAGTTAACGGGGCATCACCGTCGAGAGCTATGGTCTTAATAGTGGAGTCCTACGGGGCTTGCCTACGGCTTAACCACTATTGAGCTATTAGAAGCTTGACAGGAGCCGGTGCTGTTTTGTCGTCGAAAGACCCTCTCTTCTATTCCTTGCAATTAATGGTATTCGAGCCGCGGGTACAGTAGCTTGAGTGCTTTTTCTAAAGGGGTAAAGAGGAGTAGCAACTAGGGCTTGAAGTGCCAAAGTACACCTAAAAAGTTTACACCTAAAAGTTGTTAGAATGGCTCACAATATTAAAGAGAGTGAAATTAATGTTGATAACTTTGATTTTGCTCATGAGCAAGCTACTAATGATGCTTCAATGCTTGTTAATTATCTTGTTTCTAGGCTTCAACAAGCCATGGGCAATCCATCTCTCCAAAGTGAAGTGCAACGGCAGCTCCGTGCTCACGGGATTCTCCAAGCTCATCACCATGACGAGAGAACACCTAGGAAGCCTCCTTGTGAGACTACCAAAAGAGGTCTCTCTCCGATTTGGGAAGAAGAAGAGAATCCATATGAAGGGCTCAAGAACTTACTTCTTGATGATGCATCTCCTTCCCAAAGGAGAACTCAAGAGCCTCCACCGAAGGAACGAAAAAGAAGCGAGTCTCCCGCCACCTCGGCGGAGATGGCTCCACGAAGACGGCGGGCTAAACGTTCTCCATCACCACCAAAGCGGAGAAGACCATCACACTCTTCTCCACGCCATAATTCAAAGAGGGATGATAAAAAGCAAGAGAAGAAAAAGGCGAGAAAGAGGACACCCTCTTCTCCATCTTCTTCATCCTCTTCCTCTTATGAAAGCTATGGTGAAGACGACAAAGATCAAGACAAGAAAAAGGCGAGAAAGAGGTCACCCTCTTCTCCACCTTCTTCAAATTCTTCATCTTCTGAAGAAAGTGATGGTGCAACTTTTGAACCATCAAAAAGAAGAGGCCATAGGAAATCCTATGCCGCATGGAAGAGGTCGTCCAAGCTGAAGAAATTCAAAGAGGGAGGGAAGAGCATCTCTTTCCTTACCTATGATGGCACCTTCGGTGCTACAGACAAAGTTTTGGCCTTTATCCAGCAATTCGATGCGGCGTTTGGAGATGAGGGCTTCACGGAGTCCTCTAAGCTACGCCATGTAGCTATGCACTTTCAAAAGTCCGCCAGACAATGGTGGTCTAGCCTACGAGCCAACGGTGAAGCTCCACGAACATGGAAGGCTTTAAGAGCTTCCATTATGAAGCAGTTTTTGGCCACCGATGCCAAAGACAAGGTACTCACCGAATGGCGAAGCTTAAAGCTCTCTCCCAATGAATCCATCCACAAATATGTAGACAAGTTTTGGGACCTACAACTCAAAGACACTGTCTTCAAAAAGTTGGATTTTGGAGAGCAAAAGCAACAATTTTGTGCGGGCTTAACCGAAGAAATGGCGGAGTATGTCAACTCCCAAAGGCCACGTACCATATCGGCGGTAATACACCATACTATGGTGGCCTCGAGAATCAATTTCCAAACGGGGGGTAAAAAAAATAATAAGCCCCCGGAAAACAAAGGTTCCAATGAGCCTAAGGGGAAGGACAATGTCCAAAAGTCTCCTAAGGGCAATTCCAACAAAGCTAAAGAGAAGGGAGTTTACAAAGGAAAGAATAAACTCTCTCCTGAAGAGCTTGAGCGTTATCGTAAAGATAACCGGTGTTTCAAGTGCGGCGAACAAGGGCATGCATACCGCGCTTGTCCCCAAAAGAACAACCGCCAAGATCCTCCTAGAGCTTCTTTGGTTGAAATCCAAGAGGAGGAGATTCATCAAACTCACCACAAAGGATCTCCTCTATGCCATGCTTGGGGAAAGGTAAGAGAACATGATGCTTTTATTCTCTTTGACCCTGGTTCTACTCACAATTTCATATCTATGGAGTTAGCCACCAAGCTAGGCATACAATCCTACGAGATGGGAGATATCCTACCCGCAGACAGTGCCTTCAAGGGGCAAGAAGCTTCAGTCACTCCCTTAATCGGGAAATTGAGGCTTCATGTTCAAGGCTATGTGGACAAAGAGGACTTCTTTATCTCTCCTCTCAAGCATGAGGATGTAATCCTAGGGGCACCATGGTTTGACCGTCTGGCTGCCCATGTTAAATTTCCTGAAAGGAGAATCTCCTTTAAGTTCAGGGAAAAGGACATGTATATAGATGCTAGGGAGATGGGTAACACCATCCCCATTGTACATACACCAGCTTTCAACAAGTCAATAAAGAGCTCTATTTCCGTGTACATGATTTTTGTTAAAGATTCTCAAAATGAACCTAATGCTTTAGCAAAAGAAAATAAAAGCAACCAAAAGGAATTAGAGTTATCCAATTTTCTCAAGGGGTTTCAAGATGTCTTTATTGACGACATCCCTTGTGAGCTACCTCCTAAACGAGGTAATGACGACCATGCAATTGAACTTCTTCCAGGAAGTTCACCGCCTAACAAACCTCCTTATAGAGTTTCTCAAGCTCAACAAGAGGAGATTATGCGGCAAGTGCATGAGTTAATTGAGAAGGGCATGGTTAGGCCTAGCTCATCTCCATTTTGCTCACCTATGCTATTAGTGCAAAAGAAAGACGGCACATATCGTATGTGTGTCGACTATAGAGCACTAAATAGGATCACTATCAAGAATAGGTTTCCCGTTCCACGGGTAGAAGACCTATTTGATAAGCTACAAGGATCGACCTACTTCAGTAGGATTGACCTAAAAAGTGGCTATCATCAAATAAGGATAGTTGATCAAGACATTGTAAAGACCGCATTTCGTACTACATTTGGTCTTCACGAATACATTGTCATGCCTTTCGGCTTGACTAATGCACCAGCCACATTTAACCGCTTGATGGAGAAGCTGTTCAGACCTCATCGCACCTTCACTGGAGTGTTCTTCGATGATATTATCATCTACTCTAATTCATTAGAGGAACACAAGCAACACCTCCAGGTAATATTTCAAGTTTTAAGAGAGAATAAACTTTATGTTAATCGAAAGAAAAGTGAATTTTTCTTGCAAGAGATTCAATATTTAGGTCACATTATCTCTCAAGATGGAATCCAAATGGATCCATCCAAGTTAGAGGTAATAAAAGGATGGCCTAAACCAAGGAATCTTCATGAACTAAGAAGCTTTATAGGTATGTGTGCATACTATAGACGCTTCATAGAAAAGTTCTCACAAATTGCGGGACCATTACATGACCTAACAAAGAAAAATGTTAGGTATACGTGGTCTGCTAAGGAGAACAATGCTTTCGAAAAGCTTAAAGAAAAGCTTATCTCTCAACCTGTGCTTACACTACCGGATCTCTCAAAACCATTTGAGGTCCAATGTGATGCTTGTGGTGATTGCCTTGGGGCTGTTTTGCTCCAAGAAGGGCACGCCATAGGCTATGAGAGTCGAAGGCTCGACCCTGTTGAGCAAGCTCTAGGCATATACGAAAAAGAACTCCTTGCAGTTCTACATGCCTTAGACTCATGGAAGCACTATTTATTGGGGACTCCTTTCATTCTGCGAACGGATCACCAAAGTCTTAAGTACTTGATGACGCAGACCAAGCTCTCCGACAAACAAATGAGGTGGGCAAATTTCCTTTCGCAATTTCATTTTCATATTGCTCACATTGCTGGCAAGCATAATCAAGTAGCCGATGCACTCTCAAGACGATCGAGAGTGAATGCGGTTTCCATAGCAACTCACAATGATCTATCTTCAATGATAGATGAGTATGCTATTGATCCCGATTTTAGAGATGTGATTTCAGCCCTTGCATTAGGGAAGAAAGAAGAACCATTTACTTTACAAGATGGTTATCTTCTCTATGGCAATAGACTATGCGTTACTAACTCACTACGTGAGAAAGTAATGTATGAATCTCATGCTCCCCCATATGTGGGGCATAGAGGGATTCAGTCTACCCTAAAGGGAATTGAAACATATTTCTATTGGCCTACCATGAAAGTGAACATACATGAGTATGTTTCCAAATGTGTGGTATGTCAAAAGACAAAATTTGATAGAGGGAAGCAACTTGGATTGCTTCAACCCTTGCCAATCCCTAATTCACCGTGGGAGAGCATATCCATGGATTTTATCTTTGGATTGCCTAAGTCTATCCATGGGAATACGGGAATATGGACGATAGTAGACAGGTTCAGTAAACAAGCTCATTTTATACCTGTCAAAAAGACTATCAAAGCCCATCAAATGGCAACCCTCTTCATTTCACAAATTTTCAAGTACCATGGCTTGCCAATGTCCATAGTGTCGGATAGAGATCCTAGAATGACCAGTAATTTCTGGAAGGGTCTCTTTGAGAATTTAGGAACAAGGCTAAACTTCTCTTCGGCCTATCATCCACAAACTGATGGCCAAAGTGAAATAGCTAACCTAACTATTCTCGATCTACTAAAAGCCTATGTAACGGAAGTAGATCAAAGATCCCAATGGGAGAAGTACTTACCCTTAGTAGAGTATGCTTACAATAACACTGTACATACTTCTACAGGAAAAGCACCTTTCGAGGTAATTGAGGGAAGATCAAAAAGTCCCTTGCTACTTAAGGTACATGGGAAGATCTTCGCTGCAGATGAGTATAGCCGAGACCTACAAGAATCTTTCCAAAAGATTAAGGATGCTATCTCTATCTCACAGCAAAGGCAAAAGGCTGCTGCTGACAAGCACAGAAGAGCCCAAGCCTTTAAAGAAAACAATTGGGTCTTGTTAAAGTTTCCCAAGGCTCGATTAAGGCACACGACGGGCAAGAATCCTACGGGCCACCAAAAGTACTATGCTAAACTAGCAAAAAGGTACTATGGTCCCTTCCAGATTCTTAGGCCAATCAATGAGATGGCCTATCAACTTAAGTTGCCCAATCATTGGCTCATACACAATGCTTTTCATGTGAGCCTCTTGAAGCCTTACAAAGGAGAG
Source organism: Adiantum capillus-veneris (assembly GCF_014529385.1). Classification (NCBI taxonomy): domain Eukaryota; kingdom Viridiplantae; phylum Streptophyta; class Polypodiopsida; order Polypodiales; family Pteridaceae; genus Adiantum; species Adiantum capillus-veneris. Next base: position 11,285,791 of record NC_140955.1, read on the forward strand.
CCACCTCAAGAACCAACTATTGAAGACCCACCGGAGATCGAGGACCACGAGGAGGTGCTGCAGCCCGAGTCCATTCTCCGACATGAAGACAAGGTATTAAGAGGCGGTAAGACTATCAGACGATATCTTATTAAGTTTAAGAATTATCCTTTTGAAGATGCTAGATGGATGCAAGGCATACAATTAAAGGATAACCTAAACCTTGTCAATGCTTACAATGCTTCCCAAGAGTAAGCAAATGTACAAAATGTTAAAAATGAACAAAATTTTTTGTCTTATAAGACTCTCTTTTTCTTTATTTGTGCACAAAAATGAAGTAGTATGCATGCTTAGATCAAGTTTGCGGAGACGACCTCTCCCGAACACCAAGTAGAGCTTGTCACTCTACTATGGAAGACTGATAGGACTAATGTGCAGACATGCTTGCGGCAGCCTCAGGCTCTCAAGCGCCAAATGGACTAGTCATCCATTATGGAATGATGTCGTAGGGTAACATAGGGATCCTCTACCCGCTAAGAAAAGGACTCATGCATATGCTTTATCTTCTCTACACCATAGTCGAGGACGACTATGATTTCAAGAGAGAGGTAATGTCATAATAATCAATATCTAATTCTCCTAAATGATTTTTCTCATATTAAACTGATCATTTAATGTGGGGAAGTGCCAAGGGAGAAAAAGCTAGAATATTGGTTAAGTTAGCACACCGGCCACAGTAGGGATCCAAAGGAGGGAAAATAGGGATCCAAAGGGGGGGGCATCTGCAAAAGAGCCATGTGAAACAATGGGCTAAAAAGACCCTAAGGTTCAGCCCATTAAGACTTCCAAAATGCTAAGGTTCCAAAATTCAAAGGTTGTGTCCAAAGGTCAACCTTAGGGAAAATTGGATGCTTAGTGTGTGCCCAAAAAGTCTTTCTACATCCCTACATGGGAGGGGGCGAGCCCCAAAGCTAGGGGATGAGAGAGAAAGCCACACACACACACACAGGCTCCCTTTACACAAAGGGAATGAGGGACACATGTCAGCTCCCTAGGCCAGATGCCCACAAGGTGTGCCCAATTCCTATTGGAAGACCCTTGAAGTGGACCAATGAGAATTAGGCTAGAGTAAATCTAGTTTAATTAATTTAAAAACATTTAATAAAAGAAACCAATAAGAATTAAGTGTCCTAGAAGACTATTGGGCAGTCTCCCAAGGGGACCAATGAGCATTCAGGAGCCCCATGGCTTGCCTAATTCCTATTGGCCAGGAGGCAAAAGGGTCCAATGAGAGTTTAGTTTAATTATTTAATTATCTAAAGCTCTCACAAAAGGGGAAAGGGGGACACATGTCAGAAGGCTATCACTTATGCTGCTTAATCCCTATTGGCTTGACATGGGGAGGTCCAATGAGGCAAAAGCCAGACTAACTTAGCAGCTAGGGCTCGCCCAAGAGAGAGAGGGGGCTGATTTTTGCTTGGCATTGACACTCACACTCTCACACTGGACCATGTGTGAAGGGAAAATACTCTATCTCCTCCCAAGCTTTAATGGAGAGCTCATCACCTACTCCAAGCTTGTGAGATAGAAGCCTACATCAACACTCTCTTGGCATGTGGATGCAAATCCAACCAAGAGCCAAGCTTCAATGCATGCTCATCTTCTCTACCAAGCTAATTACTAAGCTAAGCTATGCTAATATGAGTGATTATGTGAGGAGATGTACTTCTTTCTCGTAAGATACTTCTTTTTCCTCTCAATCTACTCTCATACCCTGCTAGCTCTCACCATCTTCGAAGGTGTGTGAGGTCTTGGGTCTGAGAACGGGGATAATTCAAGTTGTGTTTGATTAAGTGTTTTGCTTGGTGTATGAAGCTTCCATCTTCATTGCACTAGCTAGTCTTGAAGGAACACAAAGAATTGTATTGTACAATGTCTCTCTTGATGGGAGAAACCATAATACAAAGCCTTTTGGAGGGGGGACCGGCTCCATGCAAATCCGGTCCTCAACTGTTGTCAATAGCTTAATTGCTCTCTCTTTTGAAAGTATTGTCGATGCTATCTAACTAGGTGTTATGCTTTTTGTTGCTCTCTCCACCCAAGCACTCTTGTAATTCTCATTAGGAATCTATTCTAATGAAATGCCCACTATGTTCATGCTAATTTCCGCTACAAATAAGATTTTAGGCCATTAAATGTTACATAAATACTAGCTACAATTTCCACATATCCAAGATTGTCTCTTGCACCTGCACATGATTGTTGTCTCTACAGGACAAAAAAATATTGAGTAACACATCGTTCATCAAATTTGTTGACTGGAAGATGTTGTCGTCCATAGGTCCACATGTTTCTGCATGTGGTAAGGCACAAAATACACAAGCCTCCCCTTAAACACAAGTAGATGGTAGGAAAATACAAGCCTCCCCTACACACGCAAAGATAATACACAAGTCTCCCATGCACAAGGGTAGATGCACAAACTTCCCTACACCAACTGAGGGTGGTGAAAAAATTTCTTTACATACATACAATTTATTTTGTAATAGGCTTAGGGACTTCCCTTCACATATTTATCCACGTTGTCATTGTTGTTTGTCAAAATTAATGCCTTGTAGTGTTGCTGTTGATGAACTGCTAGTTGTCATTGCTCATTGTTTTCCTTTTGTTTCTTGTTGATTGAATATTTTGCTAGCCTAACCAAAGGTAGATAGGTAGTTTATAAGAGTTAATCTTGTACTAAATGATATAATAAACATGCTGGGGTGGTAAAGCCCAATGTGCCGCGCCTAAGTGTTGGGCGGCCGGAGACTACCGAGAACTTACACTGACCATTCTTTCTACATAAAAGAATAAGGACTCATAACCCTGACACTGTTGTGTTTGGAGTCCACCCAAACCTGTGTCTCCTCTCTTCTCCGTTAGTGCACACACACATGCTCTTCAACTAGTATCAGAGCTTAGGCATTGGGAGCACCATTGGAGCTCAACGGGGAGGCGAGCAGAGAAGTAGCAAAAACTGCAGCACATTTTTTCATATCTATTTTGGCCTACCAAAATGTCTTCATTTAAGCCGATTCCCTTACCTTGAGGGTCTTCTATATCAAACAAACCGTCGCAGCAATTACAGAAAAGGGTTTTTGTTGTTGATGTAAGATCTTATGCGGTTTATGTATTGTGATGGAAATATGCAAAGCCTATTGTGGAGGGTCGTGGTAAGGTTTTATTGAGCTAGGGGATTCTCAAATGTGAAGATCCTTGCGGTGATACAGGTTTTGGAGCGAGCCCCCAACATCCCCATAGTTTTGGCATCGGCATAGGATGTATGTTTATGCGGTTAGTGCAGTATTGGTGTGCATCTGCTGACCCGACATTGTTAGCATTGATGTCATCTTTATGCGTATTCCTTTGAAAGTGTTCAGTTGGTCAACGACACTCTTCTAGAGTTGGAGACATTGACAGTGATAGTTCTTTGAGATTTTATCTTGCCGTTTTAGCCACTTTGATCAGCATTTTAGTCATTGTACACATCTGTTTTGGGTTCAGAAATCTGTTTTACAGAGAAGACTCTGCTAAAAATTTTCAGGTTTTCTATCATCTTCTTTAGTGGAGCGGATATATCACTTTTGTTCCTTGTCAAGTGATGGCTTCATCATCCGAGAACTCTTTGTTCAACATTGAGAAGTTAGATGGCACCAACTTCCCATTTTGGAAGGAAAAAATTTACAATGTCTTAGTACAAAAGCAGCAGATCCGGTCGATAAAGATGAAAGGGATAAAGCCTGAGGATATAGATGAGTATGATTGGCAGGAGTTTCATGAGCTTGCCAGGTCCACCATCATGCTGACTTTGTCAAAGAATGTGTACTTCAATGTGAACATGGAAAACACTAGTTATGAGCTATGGAAGAAGTTATGTGACCTGTATGAGAAGCAAAGCGCAACATCACAGGTTTATTGGCTAGAAAAGTTATTTGATTTGAAGATGGATGAGGGCACACCCATGTGCAATCATCTCAATGAGTTCAACACAATTTTAAATCAGCTTTCTGCGCAGGGAGTCAATTTTGACAATTCGGTCAAAGCAATGTTCTTGCTAGTTACGCTGCCAGAAAGTTGGGATACTTTTCGTACAGCTATAAGTAACTCAACACCTCCTGATGGTTTAACATGTTGTTAGAAGCTAGACACACCCCACGGCATCTAACTATCCGGAGGATTATTATTTTTGTAATTATTCATTCATTGAGGAAAACCTGATTTTTCACCTTGTAATTATTGGGACTTACAGAAGTTTCCAGATTGTAGCCTAGTTTTGATAAATAGATTGAGTAGATGGTTGATTTTGGAACTTTAGGGTTTGACAAATTGTAAGGTATATATACCACTTTTTGACCTTAATGAAAAAACCTTTTGTCATTTTTAAAACAAGTTTTGAAGTCTAGGAGTGAGCGTACTGTGTACGAGAGAGAGAGAGAGAGTGTGAGCTTCATCTTGATGCTACGTGTGCTCCCGTGGTCGGATTCAAGTGCAGAGAAGTGCAGCGTGTTTCCCCCGACGAGAGCTACGCGCCGATACCTACATTGCGCGCGTGCGGTCCATTTTTGCGAGCTCCTTCTACGAGCTTCATCGAGTGTTTGAGTGAGCATACGTTGTCCGATTTTGCATTGCAGCATATCCACACGTTCACATTGAGTAGAACTACACATTAGGCACTTTAGATTTCGGAAACGAAGACCTGTAGATTTCGTCCAGACATCCTACGTGTTTCTGCACCAGGTGTTTTGGGTTGGGATTTTGGTTCTTAGACCTTAGTGACCTATTGGTATTAGTAGGGTCTCCTTCAAGTTCTATGGTGTTTCGAGATTGTTTGATGGGTGTTTGGCTCTAGAAAGCGTTGTAGGAAGTTCCTCTTATGCACTCTTGAAGGATGTGACTTAGACAATTGGTAGAGACCTCTGTAGGAATTAGTTAGGAGTCAGTCGAGTGTAGGTTGACACCTTATGCTTGCTTCTATGTGCGTGCGGGTCGAGCTTCGTCCTTAGCTGACATTACATGCTAGGTGAGTTCTCGCTGTGCTGACGTCCGTCGCGGCGTATCCGTCCAACATTGGCGCCGCTGTCGGGGATGAAAATCTTAGGTAGGTGATCGAGACTAATCCTTGAGGATTGGGATTTTTGACTTGCCAAGAGTCTTGTTTTACATTTAGATAGGACCTGAGGGTGGAGGACTCTCTAGATCTTAGAGGGAGTCTAGGAAGCGTGTGCCTGGCCTAGATCCTTTGACTTAGGTAGATTAGGTAGACCAAGGTAGTTTTAGGTAGTAGTCGAGTTCTACAGTAGGAGTTGGAGTGGTAGAAGAGGTGAGAGGAGAGCTTGAGAGTCCGGAGAGGCCAAAAAGAAACCAAAAACACCATTAACACCATTTCACATGATAAGTAGGAGTAGAGTAAGTAGGACATCATGATTCAGGATCTAGAGCATTTCATGCATGTACACTTGCTAGGTAAAGTCATCACAAGTTTGTAAAAGACACAAAAGTGTGTTCGAAAGCCTAATTGAAGTCCAAAAGTTACTTTGAGTATTTCTGATAGATCTACAGAGCATCAGAAGCATTTCTGTCAGGAAAAAAATTAATTTCAAGCCAGGAGACATCCTACGCATAGGATGTCTACATGCTAATCTGGGAGGAATTTTGGGATTTTGAGTTGACCAGTGTGTTTAAAAGGTAGGGTTTACCCTAATTTCAACTGGAAAGTGGAAATTTGGCCATATCTTGACAGGATAAGGCCAGATAAACTGAAATTGCCAGACATTCTACCCAAATAGTGCCAAAACATTATGTTGAGACCAAAACCATAAGATGGCTGCATGAGCATGTCTTGCATGATATATTGAGTGACTGAAAGGGGTTTCACCTCATTTGGGTGAGAAAATTGGGTTCAAAGCGGACTTTAGCACTTTTGACTGAAAAAGGCAAGAACAACTGAAATTAGGGACTTTTGACATCCAAACCAAAATCTAAGCATACCACGGGGTTACTGACATCAAGGGGAAGCTGTGGGACAAGTCTGGGGTCAAACATGCCCAAAAGACATCCTACGTGAAGGATGTCTTCTGAGTGATTTTGGACTCCAAACCAAATTTTGAGTATACCAAAGTGATCAGCAACTTAAGGGGAGCTTGGGCTTTGAGTTTGAAGCCATTCTGATGAAAAAGACATCCTACACGTAAGATGTCCAAAGCAAGAAATTGAAGCCAGACTTTGACAGTGAACATAGCGAGGTGTTGTATAGCCTAAGGCAAGCCTCCTAGTCAATTTTGGTCCAAATTGGAGTTGATTAGACTGATCAATATCAGCAAAAGGTTGTCGAAACAAATTTTTGACTTGTTGACCAGCTAATAGGTGTCCAAATCAAAAAGTAAAAGCAGCTGTAAGCTCAGCACAACAAGGAGAAACCACAGTGCAAAAATCCAGGCAAAACACAACAAGAGACATCCTATGCGTAGGATGTCTATTGGAGCATACTGCATAGAAAATTTGACCTACCATAGACAGTGAGATTCTATTTGGCTTAAGGGTTCCAGAACTTCTTTCAAAAGTGAATTTGGACCTTGTTTGCCCATTTGACGAAGCAAAGCCTGAATTCAGACTTTTTCGCGTAAATTGACCAACATCCGAGGGAAGTACAGTTTCAGATTAGCAAACCTAATCAAGAACATCAGCAGTGTATAAAATATAATAGTGGTTGAGACGTCTAGCAAATAAATGCTTTGATTCAATTGCCGAAATTAAAACGCTTGTGTACAGGTATATTGAGCCAACAAAGTAAGAAGTTGTGCAGAAACTGACCCTTTTCCAGGTGAGTGGTTGGATTTGTGATAAATTGCATTGATAAGTTTGATGAATTTAAGATCAGAAAGATACATTGTTAGAGACCAGAATGTGGCAGGTGACCAAGGTAGCTTAGTGTCCACCGAAGAGAGTGTAACTCAGGCAAGGCTAGATCCACTAGCACCGATTATTGAGGAAGGTAGTGATACTGACACTTCGTCAGACAAATCTTTCTTCATGATGAGTAGTCAACAGCCAGGAGGTTTCACCTATGATGGACCTATGCGGGGAGGAAGCATCTCCCAAAATCCTTTGAATGATTCCAAGGTCACGGTGATCTTCTTAGAGGGAACAAACTCAAGAGGAGCCCTAGTCTATTCTGACTATCGAGGACGCAAGTGCATTTGTATCGAAGAGAGACCAGCCCAAAGATTGGAGATAATCCGAGTCTATGATGATGGAGATAGATTCCGAGACAAAAAGGGGAACCACTATCTAATAGTTAATAACCCTGAAGATTACAACAGATATGGAGATAACGTGGCGAAAGGGAAAATGGTTTCAGAAGCTCAAGAACCGCCACCAAAGATTGATCGGCCCGGAGCTATTTTTATGTATGATAAGAAAACAACCAGGGTTCCAACTTATAACGAGAACGTGGGAATCTAAAAGCATGAGAGTGAGGGCATAGTCTCTTACTTTCATAGCAAAGAACCATACGTAAACAAATTAAGCAAATAGAAGGTTCTTTACTTATTCTCTTTTGAAACTGCTACGGGGAAGGGTATAGTTTTTGTTAATAGATACGGGCGAGAATACCAGCGTATTATCCCAGAGGAGGTAGAGAGAGCAACAGGTCCAGGAGCATTAGCATATGCCCTTGAGGAAGTGCCAAGAGCCACCTACACCCCAAGCAAGTCAACGAATCCTTTTTCAGATGAGTATGACGCTACCTCACATTCCACCCGACCGCAAGCATTCAACAACCAAGACCAACCAGCAAACCAGTCATCATTGCAGGCATGGCTTCGACAGAGTGCAACATTGGAACAAGATCGAAACCGAGATGGTTATCAAGCCACACGAGGGATAATGGATTTGCAAGAACCACCACTCTATTCAAGGTATCAAGGAGAGAGTAAGCCAAAGACTCAAGGGTCAACAGAGCCTGGAGGACCACCCATAGAACGAGTTCGAAGAGAAGAACCACCTCCAGCGAGAACCGTTAGAAATTATGGCTTAGGAGCACCACTGGGAGAGGAACCATCCTATTACAGAAGGCCTGAGGAGGTATATTGATTAGGACGGGGAGATCCAATGATGAGATTTGTAGACCATCGAAGAATTAGACCTTCTTAAGTGCAAAAATAGGTAAAAAAGAAATACACAGGAAGCAGAGACCCAAGAGATCATGTAGCAGCCTTTGTGCGTGTAATTAGAGCTGAAGAGGTGTTAGACTTTCCTACCCAATTTGCAGGGTTTGGTCTAACCCTAGGGGATGATGCTGCCACTTGGTTTGACTCTGTAGAGCGTAGAGACTTTGAGTCTATGGAGGAAGTGTTTGACGAGTTTATCGAGGAATTCTCACGAAGGGGAATAGCTCATAATACCGTCTCACAGATCCATAAATTCAAACAAAAAGATGGAGAATCGGTACGAAAGGCAGCCCTAAGACTAAAAGGATATATTAAGTTATGTCCTATTGAAGAACTGCCAACTCAGTCCAGACTTATGCTGATATTCATCCAAGGACTAAGCAATGCAGATCTCCAGAAATACTTACATATGAAGAGGAGCAGGACATTGAATGAGTTGACTAAGGAAGCTCTTTACCTAGTGGACAATTGTGCGGTCTACAAAGAGGGGGAGTTCAAGGACCTTGATGACGATTCGTCTTCACAACAAAGTGGAAGCAAGTCTTCTAAGACAGCACCGAAAGGAGAAGTGGCTGTAAACCACGAGCATCTCGTAGATGAAGTGCTAAAAAAGATCAACTTGTACGCCAAACCCCAGGCTAAACAGCCCAAGTGGTGTGCTATTGAACAAAAATGGACAAACCATGGGACCGAGGAATGTTATTATAACAAGGGATATGTGAGAGAGAGACCTTACGCTCCCCAAGATCCGATAGCTTCTCCTCAAGTTCCACCGATGCCTAGATATCAAGCAGGCAACCTACTAGGACCTGCACGTGTAGAAAGACCACAACCGGTGTTGGGGCAACAACCACCCCTACCATGATTACAACCAATTGGTATAAGATACACACCAACAGTAACTGAATCAGAGGATAATGCTTTGGTGCCTATGCATGCATATTATGAAGATCCCAATGGATATGCGGCAAACCCTGTCTATTATCCACCGGAAGAACCCCCGACACCAGAACCATGGAGTATGATAGGAAATACAGGACCACCAAGTGCTGCATAGGCAGCAGGAGAAGGCAGATACAGCTTAGATGAACGAACATTGATGTTCATAGCCAATGGAGGCATGGGCGGATAGAGACATGCTTACCAACAAAGAGGATCTCAAGGAGCACCTCAACAACCCAAGGGACCTTGCTACAAGTGTGGTGGAGACCATTGGCTGAGAGACTGTCCTCGTGATGAAATCATTAGAGTCAATGCATATTGCCCAGAATTTGGAATTACTCATTTGATTCCCGATTGCCCTAAAAGCCCGAGCAAAGGAGCAAAAACCACCTTGAACATGTTAGAAACAGTACCTTCCAGTGGAGGATCGGAAAATGAAACAATCATACCTATTCAGGCAGTAACACGAGCCCAAGCTCAGAGAAGGACGAACGAACCCATAGTTGAAGAACCAAAAATCGACGCCCAAAGTTCAGAAACGAGAAAGCAAAGAAGCACTTGGAAAGCTAGAAAGGCGCGTAGGAAAGCCAAGAAGGAACGAGAGCAAATAGCCCTATCCGAGGAGTTGAAACATACAAAGGATAGATTGGAGCGGTTAGAGGATCTAGCTAGCTTAAGCTCACACACCACAACAACTATAGCACCCAAAGAAATAGTAGAGCCCAAAAGTGCAGGATCAGGAGGATCTGTACTGGCAAACAAGGTAAATGAGCAGTTGCATGCGCTTCTAAAAGCTTATGAATCTAGACTTAAAAAAGAACCAAACCGAGGAGCAAAGGTGGATGACTTATCCATATGCAGAAATAGAAAAACAGAGGTTGGATATGTGTAAAAAGATGATCGAGACAGCTCAATCATTGATGGAAGACCCGCTGGGTAAACCTGCAAATTGGCATGGGGCACCAGCTCCAACCCCTATCCAACCAACTTTAGAGAAATATGTGGAGACAAAGGAAAAACTCACTAATGCCTATGAGTCCAGAGGAGAGCCTATCATAGTGCCAAATACCACAAATGGGACAAGTGACGAGCTCCAACCTAAAATATTGGTAGAAATGGGTAAAGACGGTAACGGTCTAGACGATCTGTGGAAGCAAATCCGAGAGGCCAACGAGGCTAATAGGATGAGTAACCACGTGAATAGCATGAGAAAAGAAAATAATGTGATTTTACCTCCTATTGAAGACTTTGAGGCGGGATCACAAATGAACTTTGAGATACATTCACAAGGGGGAGACCAAGGATCAATTAGTTCAAGGCACAACCAACCAGACTCGCTGAGAACTTTACCCTCTTACCTAGGAGAGTACGAAGCCAAGTCAAAAGTGAGAGCAATCCCATCTCAAAGACTTTCTTCTAACAAAGTGATGGATTCGCAAGGATTGATTGAGTTGTTGTCCACTCCGGTGGCATGCACAATGACATTAGCAGAACTCCTAAGGTTACGACCAAACATGTGGATCACAGTAGGTAAATTCCTAGAAAAATTTGGAGTAAAAGACCCCACCTTGAAGCTACAGGAAGGGATCAGAGAGTTGGAGAGGCCTCAACTAAACACTAGGCCAGTGCCATTGAACAAGGTTGGAGAATATTGCGAGGGAGAAGATGGAAACACCACGCTACCAGTAGAATTTCAAGGAGTAGTTTCCAAAGCTATTCTTGACAGTGGAGTGGGAGTTTCTATCGCCACCAAGGAAATCTGGAAAAAATGGGGAAAACCAGCTTTGAAGGCTACCACAATGAAACTTCAATTGGCAGATGGGTTCATGGAGAAGCCTCTCGGACTCTTAGAAAAAGTGATTGTCACTTCATGCGGAATCGAGTATGAGCATACATTTTCAATAGTCGATTTCGACAAAAAGAACAATTATGAGATCATCTTGGGATTACCATTCATGCGACAATTGAAGATGGTCCAAGATTGGGGTTATGACCACATATACCTTAGACATGGAGAGACAACAACTAAAATACACCTAAAAGACCATAGTTACAAAAATGTGAACCAAACACCTGTGGAAGAGTTTGATTCAGCTACAGTAGTAGGATCAGAACTCCCAGCATGGTTAGGGCAACCAAAAGAGCTATGGATGTGCGGAGCTTCACATTGTGGAAGCTTAAGAAGAGAGGAATGCGTCTTAGAAAGAGCAATTGAGGACAAAGAGTATATTCCGAAACCTTTCCCTCAAGATGCCTTGGAACCTCTCGAATGGGAACACATACTAGAAACATTGGATGTCTGTATCATTACCGACAATCCAACAACAAAATTTTGCGATAAGGATGGCTATGATGTGCTACCCTATTACATGGTAAGCGTTATACCAGGAGGAAAAGAGACGGTAGAACCACCAGAACAAGAAGAGTTTTACAACTCCTCTGAGCATCTGGAAGTAAATGATGATGCAGATAATGAGTGTTCAGACACCTCAAGTGTGCATGGAATTGAAACCGAGAATATCAAGTTTTATGATTTTGCTAATCAACACCCTAGACTCCATGAACGCTATAGGAGGAAACGAGCAGGAAACAAAGCGAGAGAGAACCTGATGCCCAAGATAAAAGGTAAAACTCACTATTTGATGCTTGTAAAAACGGAGGATTGTATAAAATATCAAATATCAGGAGGATTCTCAAAAGATCGAAAAGAAAGAACGAGAGAGGAAATAAAACAAGTACGAAAAGCTAAAACCGAAACAAAATCGCAAAAATTAAAAAAAGACACAACAAAAGACCAAGAGTGGACCAAACTGGAGCGTAAACAGAAATACCAAGAACTGAAACGGTCTTTGAGATAGATATGGACTATTGAAGAAGATAGTGATGGTAAAGGGGAGTCAGAAAAGGGAAACATGAATGTACCATCACACTATCGGAAATTTACTATCCAGAACAGAAAAATCATCATGACACCACCAGTCAGGGAAAGAACCAACCAAGAATCTTACAATGGGCCTGAAAATGCAAAAAAGATAGACCTCACCGAACCAGGTAAAAAGCCTCAGCTGGTCTATATAGCTAACGATTTAGATCCTGAAGAAGAAGAACGGCTAACACAACTTCTCAAGAAGTATAAAGATGTGTTCGCTTGGTCCTATAAAGACCTCAAAGGAGTTGATCCATCGATATGCCAACATACAATTCCTTTGAAATCGGATGCAAAACCTAGCAAACAATGTCCTTATACATATAATGACACATTTGCTAAACGAATCAAAGAAGATATTGATAAGCTGATGGAAGCTGAATTCATCTACGATATTGAACATACAGATTGGGTGTCACCCATTGTGGTAGTTCCCAAAAAGAATGGAAAATTGCGAGTGTGTGTAAACCTCAAAAAGGGAAATGCAGCAACCATAAGGGATAATTATCCCTTACCAATCACAGAACATGTACTTGAGCGAGTGGCTGGGAAACGGGCTTATTCCTTTCTGGATGGGTTTTCAGGATACAACCAACTCGCAATAGCAAGGGAAGATCAACACAAAACCGCGTTTGCCACAGAATGGGGGATTTATGCGTATCGAGTTATGCCATTTGGCTTAACTAATGCCCTAGCCACTTTCCAAAGGTTAATGACTCACGAATTCAAGGAATACCCAAGAATATTCTTAGAAATTTACATGGATTATCTTTGTGTACACTCTCTTCTACGAGAGGAGCATATCGACCATTTGCAAAAGGTCTTTGAAAAATGCAGGACGTATCGAATCTGTCTTAACCCGGAAAAGTGTGTATTCATGGTTAAGCAAGGCTGCATCTTAGGACACATTGTCTCACGAAATGGCATAACCACAAACCTAGACAAAGTCAAAGTCATTGTAGACCTACCCAGGCCTACTAATGCGAAACAAGTGCAATTCTTCATGGGACACTGCGGATATAATCGAAGATTCATAAACATGTATGCGGTTATCGCACAACCTCTGTATCGTTTGCTAGTCAATTTCAAGTGGACCAAGGAGTGTGAAACTTCATTCCAAAAGCTGAAGAAAAACCTTATATCAGCACCTGCACTAAAAGCATTAGACTGGGAAAAGATATTCCATGTGCACATTGATGCTTCAGCATATGCCATTGGAAGTATTCTGGCTCAACCTGGAGACGGAACAATGGATTTTCCGGTTTGATATGCGAGCCGACAGTTAAACAGTGCGGAAAAGAACTACACAACCACCAAGCGGGAAGGGTTCGGAATGATTTACACTGTAAAGAAATTTTGGCATTATTTGCTCGCAAATAAATTTGTGTTCTTCACAGATCATCAAGCTCTTTTGTATCTGGTAAATAAACCTTGCAACACAGGGAGAATCGTACGTTGGTTTATTATATTGCTAGAATTTGACTTCACAGTGGTGGTCAAAAAGGGTAAAACCCATCTACGAGCGGATCATCTTTCAAGGATACACAACGGGGAATCTCCTGAAGGAGTAGATGATGACATACCAGATGCTTATCTTTTCAATATTGAAATGGTACCCAAATGGTCTCAGGAAATTGTTAGCATTCTTTCCTTTGGAAGTAAGTTTGAGAATACGGAATACAGATCCAAACAGCAAACAATGCGACAAAAAAAAAACTTCCAGTTGATAGCAGGACGGCTGTATCATCTTGGATCGGACCTAATCCTACCATTATGTATAAATTTGGAAGAATTCGAGAGCTACCTTGAAGAGGCACATGTCCAGGGTTGTGCATTTCATTGTTCAACAATGAAAACACACCAGAGACTGAAACAGTTAGGGGTTTATTGGCCAACTATGTATTCACACACACATTCTTATGTTACCAATTGTACTAGATGTAGTGCCAAACGACAAGTGGATCACGCAACTTTGTTTCAGGTAAACATAGCACTTGCATGGAGTCAATATACCATTGACTTCTTCACCACCAGAACGTTCCCTAAAAACATCACAAGAGCACGGAAAAAAGCTATAGAGCTAGATGTTCATGACTTTTAGTTAATTGGAAACCAACTCTATAAACGAGGAAAGGAAAATCCACTTAGAATATGTGCAAGTGAAAGCGAATACCTGCTGATTCTAGAACATGCACATAGCGGAATAAGTGGAGGCCATTTTTTGGGCGATAAGACAACAAAAATTGTCTTAACCGTAGGAATTTGGTGGCCTACATTGCACATGTATGCCGAAGAGTTTGTAGAGCGTTGTGACTCATGTCAATGCACCAAGGTACCAATAAAAAGAGATGAGATGCCATTACGGCCAATGATGGGAGCAAGAGCATTTGCAAAATGGGGGATTGATTTTGTGGGACCTATATCACCCCGTGCATATCGCACCCATACCCAATATATCATAGTGGCTACAGACTATCACACAAAATGGGTCAAAGCCAAAGAAACACAAAAAGCTGATGCACGCACCACTGCACAATTTTTGTATGAGAATGTTTTTATACGTTACGGGTTACCAATAGAAATTGTCAGCATTTTCTTAATGAAGTCATTGAATATCTGCTAGAGAAATTCATGGTCATACATAGGAAATCTGCACCATACCATCCACAGGCCAATGGTCAAGCTGAGGCCACAAATAAAACACTATGCACGGTCCTCACTAAAATAGTGTCACAATCAAGAACGGATTGGGATCAACAGCTACACTCAACACTATGGGCATACAGGGTAGCTTACAAAACATCAATCGGAACAACACTATACAACATGGTGTTTGGCCTAAATGCTATACTACCCATAGAGTTTTTAATTCCAACTCTACGAGTAGCAAAAAGCTTAGAATGGACAGGGCATGAGCTCTCTTCAAGAATAGATGATCTTGAAAAGCTAGATGAACTCCGCTTACGCAGTGTGGCTTCAATCTATGCTAAAAAGAGAAGACAAAAAGAATTTTTTGACAAACATGTGCATACCAAATAATTCAAAACAGGTGATTATGTACTTGTTTATACCTTGAAGAAACATGCCAAGAAACTTAAAAAGTGAGGAATGGGACCATTTTTGATTAGTGATCGATCACAAAGTGGAGCTGTCAAGCTTGCTACATTAGCAGGTGAAGAAATGCCAAACTGGATTAGTGGATGTAGACTGAAGAGATATCATCTACCACTCACACAGGAGATGCTCCAACAAATTCATCAAGGAAAACAAAGAATCAAGAAAAAACAGAGAGTACGAAAGGAAGCTCAAACAGAAGCACAAGAACGCATTGCAAAAAGAAGACTTCTGTGACAACAACAACAAAATGGATCACCATTGCTAATCAATGCCATTCGACTGACGAAGTTGGATGAAGAAACAGTGGAACCAATAATTGCAGTCAAAGTGGGAAGCAATCAAGTTGAATCAACAGCCTTGCTTGATTCTGGAGCTTAAGCAAATTCGATCTCTTACGGATTATACCAACATCTCAAAGTCACAGGTCAACTTCATCATACTCCTCAAGTGTTGGAAAGTAGCACATCACACCCATTGAAAACATTGGGATGGACTATATTGCATGTACAGATACATCAATATATTTACCCACACAAATTCTATGTGGTGGCAGATGAAAGCACACAACACCCAATGATGTTGGGGCAACCTTGGCAAAAAGAGTACAATGTGCAAATAGATTGGAGAGCAAAGGCAGTCAAAATTCAGCATGAACATGAACAATAGGTGATAGCCTTCGCTCAGCAATGCCAGAATGATCAGCTGCAAGCCATGCAATCATTGGAAACAAAGCTAAAAGAAAAAATTCCATCAAAGAACAACCTGATACCCACGACCAACAATCAGGTAAAATCCAAACATGCTAATTACATACATATGAAGTCACTGGCCACAATGCAAAGATCTAGGCTACCAAAACAAGGAAAACAAGTATGGGTGAGGAAGGATAGAAATGACATGGCAGACAAACAATAATGCAATGAAAGAATTCCAACGAAGCAGATGGTTCAACCAAAAACCAA
Organism: Adiantum capillus-veneris; assembly: GCF_014529385.1. Lineage (NCBI taxonomy): Eukaryota > Viridiplantae > Streptophyta > Polypodiopsida > Polypodiales > Pteridaceae > Adiantum > Adiantum capillus-veneris. Next base: position 11,301,927 of record NC_140955.1, read on the forward strand.
GGGCATAAAACAGATATGGATCCCAAAGAAAATGCTTAGCCATAACCCAAATATCACTCACATTTGGATACCAAAGCAAAAGCAAAAGGAACTCCCTTCAGTACAAGCAACAACGGCAGGCGGACAACTGCATTTCAAAAAGGAAAACCAACTTATGTGGATGCCAATCAACAACAAACCAGTGGCAAACAATAAAGTGCCAAACCATCTACAAAAATTGGCAGTAACAAAATACCAATGGAAAGCAAAGGCAATACGGCCCATAGCCATTACGGACCAGCCAGTTCTCTCCTTAAACACTACGGCTCTATCAACACTGTCGGCAAGGCAAGTACCATTTGCAAAAAAAACAATTAAACAGAGATCAGTAGAATTACAGTTGTTACTTGCAAAGAAAACAGGAAACCTCGACGGCGAATGCCAATAAGCATCTTGCTTATTCCCTTCTCTTGCACAGCATTACTTTTTCCATGCATTGACCGCGTATGCATAAAGTAGGGCCACATTATTAGGCCAAGCATTAGCACAACGTTTTCAACCTATGCACGGCACATACTCCGAGGCGATACCTTGTTGTTCTCAAACCGAGGCGATACCGAGGCAAGACTCCGATGAGGAGGGGGGGAGGCATTCTCAAATGTGGAACCAATAATAGAAACAACAAAAAAGGGCATGATTTTCGACTATTTTAAGGGTTGTTGTTTGATTCCACAACCCCATTGCATGAGAACCTAGGAGTAGGGTAAGTAGGATCCGAGGTGGATTTCACAACATTGCTCTCTCCGAAAGAATCAATGTGAGTTGTATTTGAAGTTGCAGAATTTCAGGTCTGCGGCTAGAAATATCATAAAAAGACTCCAAACCACTTAAGCCGACTGGAGAGTATGCTTAAAAGCTGTATGCACCAGTAGGTAAGTTCAACAACACTTTGAGGTAAAAATTTCAAGAGTCTGCAAAAACTCAAATTATTTACTTTTTCTTGACATTTTAGGCCAAATTAAGTGTTGACTTGATTCATAGGCTTAAAACAACTCATGTCCGTGAAGAAAGTGCAAAACATTGTTCATTTTGGGCATAAAGTAAATAATTGTGATTATTTACTTTCAACTCAAATTTGAGCAAGGTTGATACCAGTGACTCATTGCATGTGTATAAACAGCTTTTGTAAAGGAAAAAAAGATTTGGATCACCAAACTAGTAAAAAACTGGGAAAAAACTAAAGTTTGTACTGACTTTTCAAAACTTGAGTGTAAATTTGGAAAACATAGTCCAAACTTGATGAAATTTTATTCATAGGCTTGTATTGATGTGATAGACATGTGTACATGCTCAGTTGACCAATAAGATATAAAAATTTGGCAATTGTAAATAATTGCGATTATTTACATCTGCCCCATTTTTCAACTTTTTTTACCAAGCTAGCATACCACTAGTTTTCTCATGTTGTAATAAGCACACAAACCAAATTTGGTAAGATTTGGATCATTGGATTGGAAATTGTGACTAAATTTGCAAAATCAGTCTACAGACAAAACATTGATGACCATTTGACCAAAAGTAGTTCAAACTTGATGAAACTTTTCTGGAGAATAGCTAACTTGATCAAGTTTGTAGACGAATCAGCAGGTTGCAGAGGAGGAAACAATAGCTCAGACAGAGAGTGAAATCCAGTCAAGTGGAAGAAATTGACAACAAATCAATCCAAAGGTAAGTACTCTATCCAAGGCTTCATAAGTCTATATGAACCTTAGATCTGTTCGTGTACTAGGAAATCAGGGCATACTTGGAGAAATCTCCAACAGAGTATCCACTGAAGAAAGCGTGAATCAAGGCAATTCCTTGCACACTATCCTTGAAGAAGTCTCAGATACTTTTTTTGATTCAAAGTTTGAAATGTCTTCCTATGCGACTCACTCGAAAACCGGAACGACAATGCGCTATAAGCATATACTCTCTTTTTATAAGACTAATCACCATGGAGCTCAAGTTTACTTGGATCCTATCGAAGATTATGCCATTCGCATTGATGACCATGGTATTGAGTTTGAAGAGGAGATTAGGGCATACAAACAAGGAAAAATGTACATGGATCAAAATAGAACTCAGTATCTACAAGTCAAAGACCCTGGCATGATAGACAAATGGGGTTTAGAAGTAAATACCATAATTCCAGGTATGACTGCAAATGAATGACCACCAATTTTAGAATTTGAGGGATACGATCAAATTGATTTGAAGCCCTTGAAACGGCTTAGTACGGATAATCCTAGGATCGAAGTCTATTGTTGGGAGGATAGAAATGTCAAAGATCTACTGTGGACCTTGCATGCCATGTTGAAATTAGAAGGAAAAGCATTGACATGGTTCCAAAACATTCCACCAAGGTCAATCATGGACTTAAACACATTAGCTCAAGGATTTGTAGCTGCTTGTTTCAAAACGGGGATCAAACACAATACGGTAGCTCAAATCTACAGCTTTAAACAGAAACATAGTGAGTCTGTTAGGGATTGTGCAACTCGAATGAAAAAATACATTGCCATATGCCCAGGGCTAGAGATACCTGTAGAAGAACGATTAGTATCATTTTCTCTAGAGGGACTACTAAACAAAGGACTTCATGCTATATTCTAAAGCAAGAAGCATACAACCCTAGAAGAGTGTGTGTCAGATGCTATTGACTTAGGAGACAATTGTAACATTTTCAATGAATAAGATGTCCCTAAGGATAACCAAAGTGAGAAAAAGCATCCACTAAACTAGCACAAGTGGGAACAACTGCTGCAGCACCACTTTCAGCCATAGAAGACATGCTCAAAAGGATCAATGACATGATGAATAGCATGCAAAAAAGCACCTGTCAGGGGACCAGGACAAGGGATACCTCAATAGGGACACCCCATTGGGACACAAAAATGGTGTGCAATTGAGGGTAAATGGACAAACCATGAGACCAACGAGTGCTATTTCTCGCCAAAGTATGATGGGAATGTTCAGTACATGCCCATGAGGCCACAAGGACAACCCATGTACAGATATCAGCCTAACATGGCACCAGCTCAAAGACCACCGATGGGCATGGAAAGACCTCAACCTATGTTGGGTCAACAACCTACGTATCCAGGACATAATGCAATGCCCGTAAAGTACATGAATTTAGAAGGAGTCATAGATGAACAAGCATTAGTGCGTGTTACACCGTATGCTGAGCCTAGTCCATCTACAGTAATGGTAGAAGGAGATTGGTATAATTAACATCCACCACATATGGAAGAACCTATAACTTATGCTCCACCAGAGCTTGCACCAATGTATTATGTACCTAATCCAGGTGTTAGAACTCCTATGGTAAGACCCATGATTAAGCCAAGAACAGAAAATTGTCACAACTGTGGTGCAGATAATCATTGCAAAATTGAATGTCCAGAGCCTGACAAAAACCTCAAGCCAATTGAAGCTTATTGCATACAGTGTTGAAAAAAGGGAGGACACTTCCCAAAAGATTGTCCTAAAAATCCTCTAAACAAGGGAAAAACAGTAGTGAATGTAGTCCAAGTGATGCCTAGTAGCTCATTTGAGAGTGAACCCATTGTTCCAATCAAGGTAATCACTAGAGCTCAAGCTAAGAAAAAGGAACATAACTCCTCTAATGATTTGGAGAACACAAAATCTGCCTCTCAAAAGACCAAAAGAAGAAGAAGCAAAAAGTATGAATTGCAAAAACAAAAACGACGGGCTGAAATCAAGGAGAAAGCAAAAAAGCTATTCCAGGAGAAGGTGAAAGAAACTGGAAGCAAAATCAAAGAAACAACCATGAAATTTGGAGGATCAATTTTGGTTGATAAAATTTTTGAGCCTATTAATGCAGCCTTAAAATCTTACAGGGTAGGACTTAAAGCAGGTCAAAATGTCGAAAGCAAATGGAAAAATTATCCTCCTCTAGACATGGAAGCAGCTAAGCTTGAAGCTTATCAAAATTTGGTAAGAATCACGCAAGAAATTCTGGAAAAACAAAAACCCAAGCTTGAAAGTAGGGCAAAACCCGAGGAGCTTGTGGTAAGAGACACTAAAGAAAAATCCAAAGTGGTGGTAGAACCCCACCTTGAAACAAAGGAACCAGAACTTGTAGTGCTAGACAAGGAAGATGGCTTAGACGGAATTCCATTCGTAGAGGAAGACTGGAAAAAATTTTGAGAGATCAATGATGGGAGCCTAAATCTAAAGTCAACTCCTATAGAGGAAGTTTGGTTAGACAACCTACCTCCTGATATGGACATGGATGTACAATCTTTGTATGGGGATTGTGGATCTGAAGCTTCAGGAATTTCTAAACCATTGACCTTGAAAACGTTACCCTCTTACTTGGGAGATAACAAAGATGAATCCATAGTGTGTAAGAACACTCAAGTAAAAAGAGCGGAACGGACCCTAGAAGTAGACAATATTCATTCAATCATGTCTACACCCATCCAATGCACTCTTACTTTGGGAGAACTGTTAAAAATTAAACCATATTTATGGAATGACCTACAGAAAACCCTAGAGAAGGTGGGGATAACGGGGCTCATCGTAAAAAATTTGGAAAGATTGAAACATGAAATGAATAACAAGGAGATTCAATCTGTTCCAATAAACAAAGTCGAAGAATATTACAAAGGGGAAGAAGGAAACACAACCCTTCTAGTGAAATATAATGACATTGAAACCATGGCAATATTGGAGTGGAGCAGGCATAGCCATAGCCACAAAAACAGTATGGGAATCCTGGGGACAACTAGCCATTAGACAAAATTGAATGAAATTGCAATTTGGCTGATGGACATATTAAAAGACCCTTAGGATTTCTAGAAAAAGTGATAGTTAATTCCTGTGGAATTGAATATCAACACACTTTTGCCATAGTAGACTTTGGTAAAAAACTCAATTACGAAATCATATTGGGAAGACCTTTTATGCGACAGGTACAGCTTATCCAAGATTGCGGAAATAATCGTTTGTACTTGAAGCAAGTGGGATCTATAACAAGGGTCAATCTAAAAGATCACACTTATAGAGATGTCATGAAAACGCCCATACAAGAGTTTGATTCAGTCTCTTTGGCTGAAACTAAGCTTCCATCGTGGTTGAACAAAGACCCTCCTATTTGGATGTGTGGAGCTTCAAAAAATAGAAGTTTAAAAAGAGAAGAATTTATTTTAGAGAGGGATTGCACCGACGAAGCCTATGTACCTGAACCCTTTCTAGAGCATTTGTTTGAGCCATTTGAGTGGACTCGAATTTTAGCAACAATGGATGCATGTGTAAATACGTCTATGCCTACTCAACTTTGCAACGAGGATGGCTACGACATAGTTCCCATCCAAATGATTTCAACCCTCAACATTGAAGACGAACTTGAGGAACCCAAGGACTTGATGAAAGCTCAACAAGTCTTTTCATACCTCTACTACGATGCAACAGATGAGTTAAACAAACACTCAGCTACCTCAGAAGATGCGGAGTCAAAAAAATAACATGTGAGAGCTAAGCTACTCTTGAAGGGAGGGGAGGAATTTTTTTTTGACTTTCCTAACCAGAAACCAAGAAGATAAAAATGGTATAGACGAAAAAGAGATACCAAAAACGTGAAAACAAGACCTATGCCATCACTGTCCAGTAGAACGCAATTCCTGATGCAGATAGATGCACATGATTGTATCAAGGAAAAAAATCACTCGAAGATATACTTCAAACAAAAACCCAAAAATGTCAAAAACACAAGCAAGGATACTCAAGCAAAACCAAAAAAACAGGAAAAGGAGTCAACCATGACACGAGTTGAGCGAAAAATGAAGTATCAAGAGTTGAAAAAAGCTTTAAAGGAGATATATAAAACCAAAATGGAAACCACAGAAGAGGATGGTAAATATGTAAGGAGTGTTCCATCCATCCCATTACATTACAAATAATACACTCTCCAAGATTGAAAAATATGTAATGGGATGGATGGTAAATATGTAAGGAGTGTTCCATCCATCCCATTACAAATAATACACTCTCCAAGATTGAAAAATCATAGTAGAACAACCTATTAAACAACTACAAAAACAATGCGCATCCTACGAAGGGCCTAAAAACACAAAAAAGATAGATTTGGTTAAACCAAAAAAAGATCCTAGGCCTTTCTACATTGCAAATGACCTAACAAAAGAAGAAGAAGAGCTTACTAAGCTTGCTAAAAGAATACTGAGATACCTTTGCTTGGTCTTACAAGGATCTGAAGGGTGTTGATCTAGAAATTTGTCAACATATTATGCCAATGAGAGATGATGTGAAACCAAGTAGACAAATTCCATACACATATAATGAAACATTTGCCAAGGAAACTAAACAAGAGATTGAAAAACAAAGGATTCATTTATGAAATTGAACACATAGATTGGGGGTGTCTCCAATTGTGGTAGTACCCAAGAAGAATGGAAAATTACGAGTGTGTGTCAACCTCAAAAAAGTGAATGCAACTACCATTAGAGACAACTTTATTTTTCCAATCACTTTAGCATGTGTTAGAACGAGTTGCAAGAAAAGAAGCTTACAGCTTCTTAGATGGCTATTTGGGATACAATCAAGTTTTGGTTGACCCAAATTAAGATCAGCATAAAACTGCTTTTGCAATGGAATGGGGTATTTCTGTCTATTGGGTTATGACTTTTGGGTTAACTAATGCTCCTGCCACCTTTCAAAGATTGATGAATCATGCTTTTAAAGAATATCTAAGGATATTCTTAGAAGTATACATGGATGATCTATGCGTACATTCATCAATCCGGGCTAATCATTTTGAACATCTCAAAAATGTATTCGAAAAATGTAGACTTTTATAGGATTTGCCTAGGGGCCTAAAAAGGGAACATTCATGGGTAGACGAGGAAAAATTCTTGGACATATAGTATCTAAAAATGGCATAGCTATTGATATGGAAAAAATTCATGTCATTGTTGATTTGCTTAGACCAACAACAGTTAAGGGGTTCAAGCCTTCATGGAGCATTGTGGATATTACAGACGGTTCATTTACATGTACGCTATAATTGCAAAACCCATGTATAGCTTGACTACACACTTTGAGTGGACTAAAGCATGTGAAGAATCCTTCATGAAGCTTAAGCAAGCTCTCACTTTAGCTCTAATATTGAAAGCACCATATTGGAATAAGATATTCCACATACATGTAGATGCTTCCAATTTTGCCATAGGGTGTATACTAACTCAACCAGGAAACGGGAAAATTGATTTTCCTATTTCTTATGCTAGCCGACAGTTGAACATGTCAGAAAAGGATTACACCACCACCAAAAGGGAAGGATTAGGAATGATCTATGCCATAAAAAAGTATAGACATTACCTATTAGCAAACAAATTTGTATTCTTTGTGGACCACTAAGCCTTATTGTACTTGGTCAACAAGCCATGCAGCACAGGAATAATAGTGAGATGGTTCATTATTATTTTGGAATTTGATTTCACAGTGGTTGTAAAAAAGGGTACTACTAATCAAAGGGAAGATCATCTGTCAAAGATTCATAAAACAAATTTGTATTCTTTGTGGACCACTAAGCCTTATTGTACTTGGTCAACAAGCCATGCAGCACAGGAATAATAGTGAGATGGTTCATTATTATTTTGGAATTTGATTTCACAGTGGTTGTAAAAAAGGGTACTACTAATCAAAGGGAAGATCATCTGTCAAAGATTGTTTCATGGGAATCACCAAAAGGGGTAGATGGTGATCTACCAGATGCCTATTTGTTCTCCGTGGAAATGATACCGCGATGGTCGGAAAATATGGTGTCATTGATGACCATAGCTCAAGTGGACTCACAAATACCACTTCTTATTACAGTTGGATTAAATAAGCAATTGGCTATGTATCAATTACTAGATGGTAGGCTATACAAAAGTAATCGAGATGGAATATTTCTCTTATACATTAATCCTGAAGACCAAAACCCATACCTAAGTCAAGCACATATACCATAGTAGGAGTTCACTTTGCGAAAGACCAAACTATGCAAAGGATCTTGAGACTTGGAGTATTTTGGTCAACTATGAGGAATGATGTTCGCTCTTTCGTAAAGGATTATGTCAAAAACAAACACCCATACCTCATGTAACATTGTTTCAAATGTCACATGTTCCTAAGTGGAGTAACTATCTAGTTACTTACTTATCGAGCCAAACATTTCCTCAGGATATGAGTAAACGCCATCAAAGAGCAATTGAAACTGAAGCAAGAGACTATGCTCTCATTGGACACCAATTGTATTGGAGAGGTAAGGATCAACATTTGCGTCTTTGTGCAAATGAAGACGAATATATTTCGATCATAGAACAAGCACATGTCGGATTAACTGGAGGTCAGTTTTCTAAGATGTGATGCTTGTCAACGATCAAAAATGACAACACGTGTAGATATCATGCCCTTAAGACCAATGATGGGAGCTAGAGCTTTTGCAAAATGGGGTATAGACTTTGTTGGGCCAATACAACCACCTACTTATAGAACCAAAGCTCAATATATCATTGTAGCTACGGACTATTTGACTAAGTGGGTGGAGGCTAAACCAACTCAAAAGAATGATGCCAGAACCACTGCCGCATTCTTATATGAGTATGTGTTCACAAGATATGAATTGCCAATAGAAATTTTCAATGATAGGGGAACTCATTTCCTCAATGAAGTAATTGAGTATCTGCTCAATGAATTTATGGTAATCCATAACAAGTCATCTCCCTATCACCCACAAGCAAACATGCAAGCTGATCATAATAATAAGACTCTTAGCTCGGTATTAACTAAAGTGGTTAGTTCAGGAAGGAAAGATTGGGAAATGAATCTCCATGTAGCTCTATGGGCTTATCGAGATTCATCCAAAACAACTTTAAATGCTACACCCTTTATTCTTGTTTATGGTCTTGATGCCATTAGAATTTCTATTGCCGACACTAAGGGTAGCAAAGGATCTTGAGTGGACTAGACATGAATTGTCAGAAAGACTGAAGATTTAGAGAAGCTAGATGATCAAAGGCTAACTACTGTAGCTCACATCTATGCACAAAAGAAAAAACAAAAACAGATTTTTTTTTCCCATCTTATTACAAAAAACTTTAAAAAGGGGGACTTAGTTCTAGTCTATTCCCTTAAGCAACACATCTCCAAGTTTAAGAAAAAGGGAAACGGACTGTTTATCATTGAAGATGTATCTCCAAGTGGAGCAGTTAATCTATTCACCCTAGATGGTGAACCAATGGCTAATTGGATTAGTGGATGTCGTTTAAAGAGGTACAATTTGCCACTAACCAATGAATTGCTAGAAAGAATGCATGCAGCTAAGCAAAGAAAGATAAAACGACACCAGGTTATTGATGAATCCCAAGAAGAAGCTCGGCTTTGGGTACTCAAAAGGAAATCTGCTCTTAAGAATCAGCAAATACCAATTTCCATCAACACTTTGGAAATAGATGACCGACAATGGGAATTGCCGAAAGATGGAGTGTCAGCAGATGATGAATGGCTAGATGGAATGGATCTTCGCATCAAAGTAAAACTCAATAGTCATAGCACAAATACTTTGGTCAATACAGGATCTAGAGTAAATGCAATCATGTACAAGAAGGCTACAAGTCAGTCTTTGACAGCGGGAATAGCAACTATCAAAAGGATGCAACAAGAACCTAAAACCAACATTGGGAGTAGTCAACTTGAACGTGATAGTACATGGATGTTCATGTCCTCATCAGTTTGTATGCTTACAAGATGAACACGTGAATGAGATGATAATCCTTGGAATTCCATGGATGAGGACATATAAAGAAGTACCAGATTGGGATACAAATTAGCTCAAGCTATCCCCTAAAGGCGGCCAACTCATTGTTCCAATTGCACCAAGCAAGGAGGAATGGAAAAATAAATATCAGCAAAGCAAACCACAAAGAAATCAATCTTCTCCATCCTATGGACAAGAAAATGCTACAGGTAGCATGTAAGGAGTCAGACAAATTTGGGTACCGAAAGCACAGCTTAAGGACAAGCTGATTCAAATCTGGGTGCCCAAAACATCATCCACAATACCAACGACGGTTCCAAAGGTCAAAACACAGAGACAAGCATCTCCAACCAGGGAACCTAAGAGGAGATGTATTTGGAATAAATTAGAGCACTTACCCTTTTTGCAAACTGCAAAACCAATCAATCAATGGAGAGTTAAGTGTTAGAAACCTCAACCACACCATTTTGACCGAGACAAACAAAGATATCAATGGCGATTAAAAGCTCAACAATTGTCAAAAGTGCTACCAAAATCTCAAGAAATTAGTGTGCTAAAGCATCCTAATGGCACAATCAAGCAAAGAGCACACACGCTACAAGATTTGCTCTTTGGAAGACAGCATCAGAAAGCCTCGACATCAGAAACCCTTGAGTTAATTACTCAAGACCCAACTCTTGCACAACATAATGAGTTGAGCTGCATTGATCTTCAAATCATGGTAGAGCCAACCAAAGCTATGCATAGACACGATTGTTCAACCCATGCACACAGTTGTCCCAAAGTACACTATCTAGGAGGGGTGAAGAGTACTAAGTAATTAAGGGCAATGTTTGAAGAGGGAGGAAATTTTTTGATGTTAATGCGTGATTTTTGCAAAATTACCTAGTAGCGCCCTTATAAATGATCAACAGGTGAAATTTAACTGATAATATCTCCTCGATGAGTGTAAATAGTGTATATCTATCAGAAAATCATCAAAAATAAATTCTTTTTTTATTATTTTTCATCATTTTTCTCGATATTGAGACTTAAAAATGGAGAAATCCAACAAAAAACAATAAAGTGGTGTTTTTTAATGTATTTTCTTAATTATTGGATTTTCACTTTGATTTTTTAGCGCATTTTGTCATTTTCTTTGATTTTTTTAATAAACAAGTCCAAAATTAATAATTAATAGCAAGAGCTCAAATGGAAAAATTGAAGACACAGTGATGATAAAAAAGACAAGGAAGACAAGCACAAAAAATTTCAATGAAATCGAAAGATGGAAGCGGGAAGCCTAAATTAGGTGGCTAGACTTACTTTTGTAGAATTCTTGCAGAATGAGTTACAAGAATCCGATTGGGGAAGTTTTTGAGTCAACATAGATTTCACGGCCTAGTAGGACTAACATGGAAATCTGGGAAAAATTGGTTCGGGAAGTCCGAGTTTAGCTACCCAAGGTAGGCTAAAATCACCTCATTTCCACTTGTTGCCTTTGGAGAGAGAGCATTTGGACATCTTTGCGCGTACTTTCCGGAGTCTACAGTTGTCCGTTTTCAGCACCGTCTCACACGAGACATGAGGAGTAAGTTCTTTACTCATCAATGATCCATTTTGTACGGCCGGTAGCTAGTCTAAACCTCTAGAAAAAACCCTCAAATCCGAGCATTGCGCGAAGACCTAGGACCAAAAATCGACCATAGCGGCCTGCCAACACAACCAAATCGGATGAGATTTGAATTGTAGCATGCCCCAACATAATAGAATACTTTTATATCACCAATTGACCATTTGGAAAGGGTCAAGGGGGTCCCAAGTAGAAAAGCTAGGTTTTTGGCAGATGCCAGAATTGGGTTCTGACTCCATAGACAACTTGCATACGAGGTCTACATACAATGTATATGATTGGTTTTGTGAAATCAATCTAGCATAGCCCTGAAAAAGCAGAAAATGGCTTGAAGGCTAGAACGCGTCAAATTCTACATACAAGATCAAGCTGACTCCAAATGGGCCAAAATTGGATGAGTTGCTTAACAACTATGTTGCGGACAAGTCCATAGCCTTAAAAGTGACTAATCAACTCAACAAGCAATGTAACTACAAAAATCGGTGATTTCAGAGTCGACAAAGCACAAAAGGATGCCGGCAAGAACAAACCTTACCAAATTCAATTTAGGACTTGTTTTAGCTGTATAAAATGTGTTTAGGTCAAAATATTTAAGTTTTGCAAGAAAAATGTGACTGCTGTAAATAATCGCGATTTTTTACTTTTGCACTATTTTTGCTTGAAAGTTGCATCATCACATCACCTATCACTTGTACACACCTAACACATGCCAAAATTCAAGTATGAGCAAAAATGATCATATATAACTTGGAAAATTACCAAAAACACGCTAAGAAGTCTTTGCAAGCCAAATTCTGAGTTATGAGCCACATTTCTTGACCCAAACCACCTCATATCACATGTACAAGGACTATACAATGCCTAGAACCAAGTTGTACCAAAAAATGTCCATTTTGGTAGAAAGTTAATAATCATGATTGTTTACTTTTTGGCCAAAATGGTAGAAATCTACAATTTTTCCATCATACATCCAAAGTACATGATGTGCTAAGCCCACTAGCCAAGTTTGAACAAATTTGGAGCTCATAATCTCAAAATCTCTTTAGATCTACCGTTTCAGAGACCTAAAGACATTTTCATCCTATGCATCCAAATGAGCCCATATTTCATTCAGAGTATCTATTTGGTATATACTTCAAGCCTGTAATGCCAAGTTTGCAAAAAGTTGAAAAAAATACTCAGTTGTAAATAATCACGATTATTTACTTTTGTTGGAGCTTTTTGTTTGGACTTTATATTTTGTTCCTTACATGTTTTTATGTATCTATGCATGTTCAAACATTGATTTGAAGAAAATTGGACTCAAATTGTCAATAGTTTAGACTAAAGGACATTTCAGAGAAAGTCTGGCAAATTTACTAACTTTGACACCCTATTCACTCAACTAGAGCCATGCAAGCAGCAAAGAAGGCCAAGAAGAAGCTCAACCAAAAAGAAAATCTGCAAGAGCTACGAGTATACCAACTAGACCCCGACGTAGTCAAAACCGCCAAAGCAACCTATCTTTCAAGAGAATAGATTGAAGAGCACAGCACCACATTGTTCATTGACAGATTCAAGAACGAGGAAGGACATCAGGTAGAACTACAACTTCTACCCAAATAAGTATATGATGTCGCTGCAAATCCTGAGACCAAAGAAGCCAACCAGAGGCTAGGACTCAAAGATTTCTATGACCGACAGCCATGTGGAGTGGAATTCCAAAAGGCTTATGAGCTTTTGCCCACGATCAAGGAAGATGGTACCGCTCGGATCTCTGACCCACAAGGGAATAAGGTTGAAGTAGTGATTACCAAGGATATAGTGGCATAGGCACTCAGATTTCCAACATAAGGAATGACAATGAGGGCAAGAGATAGAAAGACGGCAGGTACTTTCACCAAGGCAATTGCTCCTGCAACATTTACCGACCTCATCCACAAACAGGTGGAAGAGCCCACAAGGCTGTACCATCATGCAGTTTCCACAACCTTTACGCAAGTCCTCAAATCAACCAGTAGGCAACCAATTGACCATTCACATAATGTTCAATCCACATTGAACGGGACAAATAAAGGAGGGAAAATCACATACCTAGGAGCACCAGAGGTTTTGACCAAGATTGCCTACCATGCTATCGGCATGGCCAACAACTTTCCATGTGTCCCAGATAAGAATGCTTGGATAGTGTCAGCACAACCTTCACCTCGAGCTACACGATCTCCCAAGAGATCATACAAGTCTGATGAAGAGTCGGCCAAGAGATCGCCAGAATGGCACAACAGTGAAAGCTGTGATAACGAGGAAAAAAGAGCACGACGGAAATAAATGAAGAGAAAAGCCGTGGCAGCACACCAAGAGGAACCTGTACAAAAGCAAGCCAGATTTGAAAGAGAGAAACAATCTTATGAATGCAACCGCCAAGCATAAGGCAAGGACCCAGCAAAGTGGGTATCAATTGAGTTGAAAGGACAAAGAACCAAGCATCATACCAGGAAGTAGACAGAAGATTCCACGAAATCTTTGGAAAAGATGTATCAAGAAGCAGAAGATTTGAAGCTGAAGGAAGTCCAGGAAGCGCAAGAAAATGAAAGAGGCGGCAAAACAGCAAAAGCAAGCAGAGGAAACAACTGAACAAGGAGCAACACAACATGACCAGGGTGAGGTGTCTCCCCACCCTTCCTCACCCATTTCTAAATAGGATGATCACCCCATGCCAAGCCCAACACCTTCCCCAACAAGCAAGGCCACAGAAACTGAGTCAACAAAAGAGACAGAGCCAGAATAGCAAGAAGCAGTTGAACTGACACAACAGGCAGCTAAATCTACACAAGAGAAACACTAAGAGAAAGAGCCAGATCTCAAAATGACAGCAAGCCTTGAACTAGAGGACAACACAAAGTTTGAGGAACCAAGAGAACACGAGGCCGAAGAAACACCCTCTACCTCAACACAGTAAGAGAAGGCCGAGGCATCTACAAATCCTCAAGATGACAAAATGGCAGAAGATCAGCCACAGCCACAAGGGTAACAACAACGAGGACACATGACGCTGCCAAAGGACACACAAGAATCTACAAAAACATCAAGTAAGTTGGCATGAAATGAAGATTGTCAATCAAATGATGAAGTGATCTTGCAAGTTAATGAGTATGCTAAGCAAATGCAGGACATGACTTAACGACTTCACTCAGCAGCACTTAGCCGTAGCACAAGGGCCAAAGAACTAGAATCGGTGATTGATACACTCCAAGGGTAATTAGACGATCGCCTAAATGTCATCACTAGTCTACAAACGCAAGTGCATGAGTTGAAAGTGAAAGCTGAACAATATCAGCTTGCAAGAGATAAACGGTAGAGAGACATGGAGGGGCGTGGTGATCTCCTTACAAAATTGTCAAATGCATGCAGAGAAAAGGATGAACAGCTGCTGATAGAAGTCACAAATGAACTTCTAACTACAGCCTTGTCGACTCAGAAGATTCAGGTTCAATTAGATGTAGAAAATGCTTGCCTACAATACTAATAGCAAAGAATAAATGATCAGATAATTTTCCTGCGGCAAATCAGAGAAAATCCTGCAGTGGCCTTGATCAAAGGCACAGAGGAGGTATACAAGGCATTAGAGATGATGAATAAAGACCTCGAGGTGGAGCTTAAATTGGAGCAGTCTCAGTGCAGAGACCCGGCTTTGACGCGGGTTCAAAGAGAAGGTGAGTTGCTGAAAGAAATAGAAAAACTTAAAAGAGTCCCGGCTATTGAGAGAGGGATGGCCAGAAACCCAAGAGGTGGAAGACACTTCCAAGCAAACACAGATAGAGATTCCCTCAGTTACTTTCACTGAGATGGAGACACAACCAGCTAAAGAGCCAAGTGGCAAGGAGGAATTTCAAGTACACATTATCGAAACAGACAAAGTGCCAATGGTCCAACTCTCAAAGGCTGAGGAACATGCACTGAAAGAAAAAATTACAAAAGAGGTAGATGAGCAGTGGAAGGTAGCAATGGATTGGGAGTTGAGAGTTCTTCACTCTGTCCACGTTACACAACTCACTCTCAATCAAATCAATGTGCAATGGAACCAACAATCCCAACCCTACCCTCTGATGAGAGTGGAGCTACTACAAGTTAAAGAAAGACTTTACACCAACATGCAAGTCGAGGGCGCCGGTCAAGACCACCCGAAGTGGAGGCTTAGCTGGTTGAAGAATAATCCAAGATACTTGATTCTCTTCACTAGATTGCTTGCGGCCCTGCAAAAGGATCCTACTTTGTGTCCTGTACCAAGAGTAAGGACTTGGCAAGCACACGAGGCACTAGTAAAGAAGCCGCCAACTTGATTGAATTACCCCAGATTGCCTCCTCCAACAAATGGACCATCAACGGAAGAGTACATGGTGAAAACCCTAACGGGCACCATGTGCTTCTTCAGAAGTCTACCAGATTTATAATGTGCAATGTTACACAAAATCTGTCGAATGCTGCTCACCTGCATTGAAGTATTCCATGAGCGAGAGCAAGCAGGCACCCCGTGGATGTCATTCTTTGAGGGTAATAAAGGGTTGTGCTATGAACTTAGTGGTCAACCTTTCGAAGAAGTCCTCTAGGGATTCTATGTCAGATGCATGTTTTTACCTTCTCACAATATGCTAGCGTTTGAGGAAGCATTCTACATAGAGTTCTTCACTTGGAAAACAAAAATATTTGGGCCAGTGATCAGTAATCTGACATCACGCTTTGTAGGCTACTCAGTAGTGGAGCTGAAAAAAAAAAGTCACCATGCGTTTTTTGCAAGCGCCCGATAAAGAGAGGAAGATCAGATACCAAAAGGCACTAAACGTGTTTAAAGACCGCTCGCCATCCATCAACCCGAAGACTACTTCAACCCATAAAGCTATGTCAAGGGATGACACAGGCGAGGAGGAGGGGAATGTTAGCAGGAAGCTAACACGGATACCACCAATACCATTTTTTGGATCTCTCATTGTAACACACTTATTATTTTTTATAAATTGGAAATATTGTAACTCCTATTTTTTGAGTAAAACTTGTAATAATTGAGCCGAGGCTACAAGTTTCCAGATTGTATCATTCTGTTCTTACCTATCTTTAGTTAGAGCTCAAATTATTAGTTTTGACCACCAAAAACCTTGGCTAAGGTATAAAAGCCAATTTTTGTAAGTTATCTATAAGTTTTGGATAATGAAATACACAATGTGAGCTAATGGCACTCACTTCTCTCCTTCTCGCACTTCCTACTCCCTCTCCGGTTGTCACATTGCAGTCACGTTTGTTGCATTGCAACCGCAGGTAAGAGCTCTATGCATTGACGTAAACACATCACAGTATTTCATAGCTTTTGGCGTCGCTGACCCACGGCCTAATTTCATCATAAGTAGGAATTTACACTTCAAACTAAAAAACTAAGCATAGGCAAGGTATTGGGGCATCATTGCTAAGCATTTAAGTGTATTCTGTGTCAAAAACGACTAGGTCAAAAATCCACTACTGTTAATAATTGCGATTTTGGCACTTGACCTAAAGTGGGGTTTGAGACCAGAAGCATGTGTGCTTCGGTCTTATAAACTTGTCCTAGAAGATTTTTTACGTTTGGATGTCATTTAATGCTATAACGGATGTGATTTGGTTGCCAATGAGCGATTGGATTTTGGTGATTTCAGTCACTTGAGTGTAGCTTGAGTTAAATGCGAGTTGTTAGTTTTCTTCGGAGAGATTGACAACCTCTTGTAGCCTCTATGAACTACTTGAGTCAGCTTCGTCCCATGCATTGACAATTCAATTGTGGTTCTCGCTAAAATTGCAATAAGATAGGATAGTGAGGTTAGACACACGTCCCAGATGCGTGAAAATGGATAGTTACCTGACTAATCAGGTCCACCCATCCATAATTGACAACCTTAGTCAATCCCCACTTACCACCCCGCACTCACACATGATTCTTTTGTTTTCTAATTACTATCACATTGTTTTAACATTTAAAATAATGTTTTCTTTTATCTTTCTGACATAGTGATTCCTTCAATCAAGTATTAAAAACAACATTGGAAAGCATTATTTTAGCAAACAGACATCTTTAACTTAAGACAGGGTACTGTCAATCAAGAACACTGACCTTAATAACCATGAACAATAGTCTTCTTATCTCAAGACCGCCTACGGGTGAAAAACGGCACCCATTCCTTGTTTACAATATGGGGTGGCTAAACCCCCATGCAAGGTTCCGGGTGCCCATACACCAAACCAGCTGCCCATACAACTAGGCGGCTACCCTAGGATAAAAATGGTATCCTAACTTATGTAGAAACATCAAGACATGATACGGAGTAGAAACTCATCGTTCATGGGGGCCACCGACTTATCCGAAGGCTGTAAAGCCATCATTATTCATCAAAATATACCAAGGAGTCGGAGGTGTCTTTAGACAAGCTGTCTTAAGGATGATCAATCATATCTTTCCTAATTCAACCACCTTTAACCCAAACAATTCTTTCCTACCTATAAATAATGCACTTTGATTTCTTGGAAGTTACCTTCAATTTTCGGCCAACTATTCCTTTTTTGATTCTTACTCACTCCTTACGTATGCAATGTTAACTTATAAAAGAACTTAAACTATTTAAAGACTTAATTGAATAATGGAAACCCACCTACGATTGATTGGCCAACTGCTGCTGCACTGGCGCCTGAAGGCTCTTCTCCGTAGGCCTTCTACTAGGCCCGGCTTCGTCCTCGTGCGATGCTCTAGTTCGTTTTGGAGCTACGTCCTCATCATGAGATGTAGGATTTTCTCAAGTCCTTTTCGGTGCCATAACTTCTTATCTGTGGAATAATCAACTAGAGTTTTTTCTCTCTAGTGGTTTTTGTGTAGAGTTTTCTCTCAGTAAGAGAGAAATGGCAAGGGATCATATTTATAGATTTTTGGGCACTCACAGGCTGGAAATGGTAGTAACTTGCATCCCAAGGCATCCCAACATCTCCACAAGTATCCCTTGCTACTAATTCGACCTGGGCAAGTTCATTACTATCCCACACAATCCCTCGAATACATAAAATCAATTTTTTGCTATTATCTGACCATTTTCATGATTAATTTTGAAAATATCTGCAATTATCTGTAAATATCTAGGGATTTTATGATAACAGTTTTTTGGAATAATGAATACCAAAACCTTACAATTTATTTAATTAATTTAATTCACAGTGTAAACTTCTAGGGGCCATAACTATGCCAGTTTTTATCGGAATCCAGTTCTGAAAATTTCTAGCCCGGGGTTTGTTGTGCTTAAGATTCCAAAAATACTATTTTTTATTGCTTTTGAGATAGTGTTTTTACGTGATTGCTTGATCAATGCTTTATCCTAAAGCTTGAATTCATTCTCGACAGCTAGAAAGGTGGAGACCTTACAATCACCCCAGCTTAAGAATTTGAGATGCCCTCATCTCAACCGAAATTGGGAAACTCTTTGAGAAGAGAAGTTTCATCTTCCCAAATGGCATCTTCGGGGGAAATAATCTTTTTACTTTACCAAGTGTTACTGATTACTCTAAGAGTTATTTCCAGTTTCAAGGATACAATCTGGTTGGGGTTTCTATAATTCCTTACTAATTACTTGCTACTCAATTTTTCCCAAGAAGCTCTCAGTGTTGAGACCATCTTAAAAACCTTTACAAACCATTTGTATCATCTCAAAAACCAGGTTAAATCCATCCTATAAAAGATCCATTATCCACCTTGTCAGCATGAACATGCTCGGTCTAACTAACTATTCAGGACAATCAGTGTTCGACAAGTATCATGTATTCGAGCTTTGCCAATCTGAATGCACTCAGCATGTTCTTTCCATCTTGAGCAATCTGCATTCGACACAAGCTTCCACTATTGAACCAAAGGTACCCCCTCTGTGCTCTAACCTGGTTGACCAACAATATGTAAAGGGTTTTAAGAAGTATCATACCAAGAGTTCTTTTCAGCTTCCTATTAGTCTTGTACATTAATACTTTCATATCTAGGTCATTTTCCAAGGAAGGCTACCGTGTGCGCAAAGAATGTGAGTTGTTTCTTGATAAATATCTCATTTTCAAGATTCAAATTCTTTTCTAACTATCGAGAACCTCTGCCTCATTTGCTAGATCAACCCTTAATTTGTCCCTTAAGTAATTTTGGGAAAGATATCAATGTATACCATTATAATATATAAGTAACTCAAAGTTTTACATTGTCGATTTATAGTGGTTTACAAAACTACCTATTGTTGTTGAGCTCTAGGATTACTAACTCTAGCCAAGTGAGTGGCTCTTTCATCTTTCTTGTTCATTAAGGTTGGTTCTCCCATGATTGCATAAGCTCTCGCTCCACTTGCTCTTCCTCTACCTCATCCTCCATTTCTACCTCCTCTTAGATTATCTCCTTGATTTTGAGGAATGGCTCTATCAGTAGTTTAAGGGTTTTCCTCTTCAGGAATAGTTATTTCTATAGTGCCCCATTTGATTGCATCCATAGCACCTAACTTTTGGGAAGGTCTGCTCCAAGTTGATTGCTACAGCTACTCCACATTGTTAATATCCTTGGTTGAAAGTTCCCCTGGCTCTTCCCCTAAAGTTATTAGATCCATTATAGTTCCTTGTAGAGTTGGTTCCTTTGGTTGCAAGAGGCTTAGCCCTGAGAAGGGCATCCTAAAATGATGTAGGCCTCATGTCTTCGAGATGTGTACTCAAAGGTTTATTGAGGCCTTGACAAAAACCGACAATTTGTTTGTCCATGGTCATCTGGGGAGCATAGCGTTGTAAAGACACAAACTTGGTGTAGTACTCCTCTAGTAAAAGTCGTAGCTAGCGTAGACCAAAGAATTCATTCACCTTGATAGCCTGATGTGCACGGGGAAGATAGCGTTCTTTGATTGCTTGCTTCATTTTCTCCCAAGACGGACTACTCGTGGGATTATCTCTGCAGTGTTGCTTCCACCAAAGTTTGGCATCTCCGCTAAGACGGAACATACCCAACATTGTTTGGTTTTCCTGAACAGTTCCTGTAGTTTTAAAATAGTCGTCCATAGCATCTAACCATGCTTCGGCATCTCGCTCTAAATTGGGTCCCTCTCCTTGAAGGTAGGGAGTTGGACTTGCTTTAGTAGTAATTTTTTCTCTTAAGCAACAGTGTAAAGGCTATTTACATGAATATTTCCCTGAGATTGAATTAGTAGAATTTAGTACTAGATGAAATCTCTCTTACTTATGCTTTTAACTTATCTTACACTCAAAACTTTTGCACACAGGATGAAGACAATTTTGACAACCTTAGTCAATCCCCACTTACCACCCCGCACTCACACATGATTCTTTTGTTTTCTAATTACTATCACATTGTTTTAATATTTAAAATAATGGTTTCTTTTACCATTTTTTCACAGTGATTCCTTCAATCAAGCATTAAAGACAACATTGGAAAGCATTCTTTTAGCAAGCAAACATTTTTAAATTAAGACAAGGTACTGTCAACCAAAAATATTGACCTTTATAACCATGACCAATACACTTCTTGTCTCAGGACCACCTAAGGATGAAAAAAAAACACGTATTCCTTGTTTACAATCTGGGGTGGATAAACCCCCACCAAAGGTTTGGGGTGCCCATACACCAAACGAGTTGCCCATACAACCGGGCGGCTCCCCTAGGATAAAAACGGTATCCTAACTTATGTAGAAACATCAAGACATGATACGGAGTAGAAACTCATCATTCATGGGGGTAACCAACTTATCCGTGGCTGGAAAGCCATTATTATTCATCAAAACATACCAGGGAGTCGGAGGTGTCTTGAGACAAGTTGTCTTAAGGATGATCGAACATATCTTTCCTAATTCAAACAAATTTAACCCAAACAATTATTTCCTAGCTACAACTAATGCACGTTGGTTTCTTGAAAGTTACCTTCAACTTTTGGCTAATTATTCCTTTTTTGATTCTTACTCACTCCTTATGTATGCAATGCTAGCTTATAAAAGAACTTAAACTATTTAAAGACTTAATTGAATAATGGAAACCCACCTAGGATTGATCGGCCATCTGCTGCTGCGCTAGCGCCTGAAGCCTTCTCCGTAGGCCTACTACTAGGCCCGGCTTCGTCGTCGTGCGATGCTCTAGTTCACATTGGAGGTACGTCCTCATCCGTGGCTAGAAAGCCATCATTATTCATCAAAATATACCAGGGAGTCGGAGGTGTCTTGAGACAAGTTGTCTTAAGGATGATCAAACATATCTTTCCTAATTTAACCCAAACAATTCTTTCCTAACTACAAATAATGCACGTTGGTTTATTGAAAGTTACCTTCAATTTTCGGCCAATTATTCCTTTTTTAATTCTTACTCACTCATTACGTATACAATGCTAGCTTATAAAAGAACTTAAACTATTTAAAGACTTAATTAAATAATGGAAACTCACCTGGGATTGATCGGCCATCTGATGCTACGCTGGCGCCTGAAGACTCTTCTCCGTAGTTCTACTACTAGGCCTGGCTTCGTCGTCGTGCAACGCTCTAGTTCGCATTGGAGGTACGTCCTCATCATTAGATGTAGGATTTACTCGGGTCCTTTTGGTGCCATAACTTCTTATCCGTGGAATAATGAACTAGAGTTTTTGCTCTCTAGTGATCTTTGAGTAGAGTTCTCTCTCGGTAAGAGAGAAATGGCCAGGACTCCGAGTCTATCTGAAATTGTGAAGCAAGGGGTCATATTTATAGGTTTTTGGGTACTCACAGGCTAGAAATGGTAGTAACTTGCATCCTAAGGCAGCCCTATAGCTCCACAAGCACCTCTTACTGCTAATTCTAGCATGGGAAAGTTCATTACTGCCTCACACAGTCCCTAGATACACAAAATTGGATTTTTGCTATTATGTGAGCATTTTCATGATTACTTTTAAAAATATCTGCAATTATCTGTAAATATCTAGGGAATTTATGATAAAATTAGTTTGCAATAATTATTACCAAAACCTTATAGTTTATTTAATTAGTTTAATCCACAGTGTAAACTTCTAGGGTCCATAACTATGCCAGTTTTTATTGGAATCTAGTTTTGAAAATTTCTAGCCCAGGGTTTGTTATGCTTAAGATTCCAAAAATACCATTTTTCTTTGCTTTTGAGATAGTGTTTCTACAGGATTTCTTGATCAATGCTTTCTCTGAAAGCTTGATTTCATTCCCAATAGCTAGAAAGGTGGAGACCTTACATACCAATAAGGTGTAGGTATTACTCTATATCAAAAAAATTGCTTATGAGCATCAAGGCTTGTATCTCTTGATATGTATGGCTACACTATCTACATAGAGTTTTTTCGAACCTACTCTACTTTCCCACCAATGTTGATTACAAGCCTCTTAATGTAGCCACAAGGAGGGACCACTTTTCTCTTCCTTTCCAAGATGAATTTTTTAATGAGGTAGCACGACAAGAGTGTTGCACAGTATGTGATGGCTACTTAGGCTACTTTCAAATTAGCATCATTGAAGAAGATCAAAAGAAAAAACTTGCATCACGCCATGCAGATGGTTTCCTTACATACTTAATATGCCTTTTGGTCCACAAACACCCGAACCACATCTCAGTGCTACATAAAAATCAATTTATGTTTTTAATGATGATTTTTTTCTCTATAGCTCTCGCTCTCTTCATTTGGAGAAAGTCTATGAACTTCTAGTAGGTCCATAGGCCTTGGGTGGCCAACTCAACGTGGAAAAGTTCCACATTGGTGAAAGCAAGGTTACTCTTCATGGCCATGTAGTCTCTATCAAGAGCATTGAAGCTAACCCAAGCAAAGTTCAAGCTTTGATGTCTTTGCCCTCTCCTACCACAATAGAGAAATTGGTCTCTTTCCTTCAAAGGGTAAGGTATTTGAGTAGGTTCATCCAACTACTCTCTCAAGTAGTTCTCCCTTTACAACAAGTTACCCATCAAGAGAGCTTTACTTGGAGTGAAGAAAATTAACAACAATTCAATGAAGATAATAAGCTAGCTTCACTCCCCAATTACAATGCACCTCCAAAGTGAGATGAGCCATTTTATGTTAACCCTAGTGTGGGCAATGACATACTTTGGGATGTATTAATGAAAAATTATCCTCAAAGTTCTTTCATGTGTCCTATCTACTCCTCTAGTGACATGATGACTCCATTAGAGAAAGGATACACAATAGTGGAACACATGGTGCTTGCTATGACCAAGTTTTGCTCTTATTTACTGCCTAGAGAATTCATAATCTTAACAATAGAGGATTTTTTTTCTTATGTGATGGAGTGCATGGTGTTTCTTATAAGATTTGCAAAATGGTTCATCACCAGATTGCAAGAGTTTTACTACACAATGCAGGTGGAGAGCTCCACAAGACCTATTCTAGGAGGCATTCTCGCTCATTTTCACTGTGAAACAAAGCTGAAGATCAAGTTAGATGATAAAGAGGTAACACCTGTGTTAGAACTCCCTAAGATAGAAGCGGATCACTCTCATTTCTTCGATGGAGCTTACAAGAAAGAGTGGATAAATTTGTAGCTAGCATTACCATCTTCAACAATCAAAGGAAAAATGTATTCTCCATGGGGCATCTCTTGGATTCCCACTCTAACAATGAGGTGAAATTTTTAGCCTTAACTTTCGGGTTAAAGTGGTGTGTGTCACAAGGTATTCAACGGTTATTTGGTGATGCCATGCTTTTAATAAAACAAGTACAAGGAACTTGGACTTGTAGAAATTATAGCTTGCTGGGCCGTCTATGCCAACTTTAAGGAGCTTCTAGGAAAATTTTGAGATGCACAATTACATCATGTATCTAAAACAGAAAATGAAGATGCAGATCTTTAGCTAGAGAAAGGCTACAAGATGTTCTAGTGAGAGCAATCAAATTAAAAATACCTCTCTTCCAAGGTAGTGATTCTATGCTTGGCATCATGAGTTTCCTAGACACAAGAGAGTGTCCTAAAGAACTTACCAAGGGCCAAAAGCAATGACTTATGCACAAGGAAACAAAATACCACCTTATCAATGATAACCTCTACTACAAGGATAAGGATCAAATTCTTAGGAAATTACCTCTGTCTAGAGAGATCACAACCATCATTTCAAGTTTTGATGATGGTATTTGTGGTGGAGGAAACTTTTCACTTGATATCGCGAGCAGGAAGATTCTACAAGGCGAATTTGTGTGGCATTATTTGCAAAGAGATGTTCACCACTGGTGTAAAACATGAAAGGAATGCCAGAAACTCTTATTATCTCTTATGGAACATTTGAGAAATGGAAAATTGAGTCTATTGGTCCTTTGTTTGTGAAGGACCCAATCATGAAAATTGCACATCATAATGCGTGTGGACTAGGTAGGCTACATGACTAGGTGGGCTCAAGCAGTAGCTACCACCCGGATTATAGCTAAGGAAGTGAAAAAGTTTGTATTTGAATTTTTTTTTCTGTTTTGGCACTCCCCTTGAGGTAATTTCTGATAGGGGACTAGATTTTGTGGGAGACCTAATAGGACAGCTAGTAAAGAAGTAGGGCATCTCATGACGGCACACAAATCTCTAATTTTTTATCCACAATGCAACAGTTTGGTGGAAATGATAAATGGTATGGTCAAAAAAGTCATTACTAATCAAGTAGATGATTATGCAAGTATTTGGGGCATTCATGCACCTTATGGATTCTCTTTGGTCCATTGCACATCATTCAAAAAACATCACTAGAGCTCACGCCATATCGCTTGGTGTATGGTAAGAAGGCCATTTTACCCATTAATATATAGTTGGCTACTCTCAAATGCTAGCTAGGAA
Organism: Adiantum capillus-veneris; assembly: GCF_014529385.1. NCBI lineage: Eukaryota > Viridiplantae > Streptophyta > Polypodiopsida > Polypodiales > Pteridaceae > Adiantum > Adiantum capillus-veneris. Next base: position 11,327,161 of record NC_140955.1, read on the forward strand.
AATGGAATGCCCTAATGCTCATCTTTGCAGCCACATTCTTGATTTGGAGAGGCTTCAACTAGAGATGGAGGATTCTTTCAACTACTATGTAACACATGTAGAACAATGATGCCTTACCTTCAACAAGGGACTCAAGGCAAAAGGTCTTAAGAAAAGTGTGTTGGTTCTAACATATGAAAACATGTTTGAAACTACGGACAATAAATTTTCACCTAGATGGGAGGATCCCTTTATCTTATAAAATGCTACAGTAATGGTAGTTATTACTTGATGGATGCCAATGGTAGGCTTCACAAGACATGTGCCAATGGATGGAGGCTAAAATAGTACTTTCTGAGGTCTAATCAAGCACCAATGATGGATATTCTTGAGGAGTGAGTCTCCTCCACCTTTGGAACTTTACCATACTCAAGCGGGTCTGAGTTAAAGATGATAGTTTTGGTCAAAGTGGTGACTAGAGCTCAAGCTCAAGAAGCAGTAAAAATGAGCCAGTGGTAGGCAAGTTGAGACTTCAAAAACCAGCCAAAGTTGAAAGTGGATCAGTCAAGACTTAGCAAAAATCATGGAAAACAAAATGGGACAAGATGTAAGCAAACAGGCTAAGGGAAAAAATGGGCTTGGAAACTAAACTAAACCAAACAAAGAAACAACTCAAATGTGAACAAGGGGACAAAGAAAATGCCAAGGAATGGGAAGATTAAAAAATTGTATTTGGTGGATCAGTCTTGGTTGAGGAGATGAACGAGAACTTAGATTCTATGTTTCAAGCCTACGAGGCAAGAAAGACCATATTAGGTATTTTGGTAAAAATCTCACATTATGGGAATCTCCAAATCGACCGAATTCATGTAATTTGGGAATTTTCCACTTAAAGTGGGAAAAATTGAGGTGTGTGGCTAGTAAATAAAGTGAAAATCTCATAGGATTGTGGTGTTGATAAACACCAAAAGTCAAGAGGATGTACAACACATGGATTTGAATAATAACTATAAATTACATAAAACAAAGGAAGATACAAAAAAGATTTTGTTTACAAATTGACTAGTATAGTCACAATAGAAGCTCCACATAATTCTACTCCACATTTGATACCATATCTGAACTTTGATCCAAGTGTGGCTGATGTGCACGAGTGAGGCCTTCTTTGGCTTTTAGAGCATGTCTTTCTGGAATCTTTATTCTAGAAAATGGTCCTTCTTTGTTGGGTCTCCAGGACCAAACAATTGCATCTATAGTTTCCCACACTTGTGGGTCCTTATAGTTGACAGCCCAATAACCCTTCCAACAATTACTGTAAGCTTGAGTATCTGTCATCCCACTTTTTCTCGCGCAAGGTGCCCAATATTGAATCAAGAGTTTTCTGTAGTTTGGTGATGTAGGCTCATTATCAATGTCAGATAAAGCCATTGCAAGCCACACTGGATAGATTTCTGTGTCACTCGGAACAAGCATAAGAAAGTCACCTTGGTGCACATCAGACATAGGGTCAAACTCTTCCCTTGGCCTATCTCGTTGAGGCCCACAAAAATGATCATTCAACTCTTCAAGGCCTAGGAATCTTTCTGCTCCTTGTTGCAAATTCATTGTAGTGCTTTGTAGATGAGAATATTCTTGAGTTTTTGGCCAAAACATTTCATACAAGACTCCCTCTGATATGATTGCTTTTCCAATCTCTTCAATTACCTTACTCCAATAATCTATCACGGGTCTATAATATCGCGGAATACTTGAACCATTCCCTAAATTTTTCCAAAATTTTATATAGTTCTTTAGCCCCAAAATGACTTCTTCGTGGGCCTTGACATACTCCGCCATTTGTACTAGAGGTGGATCTCCATGTGGTAACATTGGCTTGCCTTCTGTGTCTGTTTTCCAAAGGCGAATACTTCCACTCCAACTTGATACACCTACATGTGCCTTATATTGCATCATTGGTGTCTCATCTTGCATAAAGAACCTGAACTGAAGCGGTTTGGAATGTCCAACAAGTATGTCTTGTCCATCACAAAGATAGCCATCACAATATTGCTTGAAATCAGGGATCTTTGTGAGAAAAAATGGAGCTGGAGATGAAGATGAGCTGTTTCGTAATGTATCCATCAAATGTGGCAAAGTATAGGTTTGTGTAACTCTCAACTTCTCTGAAAACCTACTAAACATGGCGTCTATGTCCTCATGTGTATGCCCAACCATTAAAAATCCCAGCTGGATGGTTTTGAAAACACCCCTTGCAACAAGCATTGACAAATAGGCAAATAAGTATCGATTTTTGTTTTCCCCTGCACAATTATCCAATTGTAGCAACAAGTTCTCTGGCAATCTGCGAAATGTTGACCCCAATTCCTCTTCTGCAATTTCTGACGACTGCACAATGGGCTCTTTTCCATCACTCAAGTTATGGTAGTCCAAAGCATCCCTTGAGTTCAAAGCATGTAGTAGTGAAATATTGCTCCTTGGAAGTCCATTTGTTACTAGATCACCAAGAGGATGCTTATCTATCCTCTCGAGGTTATGTAAACAATTAGCAATTGAGCCAATTGTAAGATTTGGATCAGCTGGCCACAAACCATTCAAGACAAAGTGTCCGTAATGACCTTCTCCATGTCCATGAGTGATCATGCCAATCAATGCCACCTGCAGATTATATCCTGAATCCACACCCTTGGGAACAATGCGTAATCTAGGAATGGCAGTCTTCTTTTGATCCATCTTATCATGGATTATGCATACATATTTTTGTGGTTGAGTTTCTGAATACGTGCGCCATGCATAATATAGGCTTCTGCAACTCTTTTGTTGTGCCATGTGAACTTCTCTCTCCCTCAAGAGAAGAGCTCTCTCTTCAAGAGAAGGTTTAGCTTCTAACCTTGCCTTGATTGAGCTACAAATATTGCACTTAGAGAACTCACTCGTCTTTGTTAAAGTGACATGTGGGTACTCTTTGTTCCAAATTCTACCAAAAGAAGATTGGGATAGCTTCTTCTCATAGCCCATTTGGTCAAGTGTCGTGTTGATTTCACATAAAATATCCACTTGTTTGTATGTTGATGGAATCACCAATTGAGTCTCTCTTGAGCCATCTAGCAGTGTTCTACTTCTATGTGGCATTTTCTCAGAGTTATTTTCCACAAACTCGTTTAGTAGTGCTCTTGCTAAACTAGTATGTTGAAGTCCCCTTCTCAATGTACATGTGTTCCCATGTACATATTGGCGCACACCATTTTCAAAGTTCTCCTTGTATCGATAAAATGATGTCTTTGGTATTCCATGTAGCTCATACCATGCTCTACAACAAACAATAGAGCCATTTAGCCTGAATTGGTATCGTGACTTCTCATCTTTCTGATAACATATAGAAAGAACATCATAAACATAATTAGTGCGTGATTTTTGAGACTCTCCCCAAAATTGTTGTCGTAACCTTGTCACCATATCACGATCTGCAAATTGGCAGCATTTTTGTGCACAACAATCAATGCATGATACCCTTTGAATTGATTTGTTTGAAAGGTAAAAAGTCGAAGCTGGTGCTGCTTTTGATTTTTGAGTCCTGTTCATGAAAGTGTATCGTCTCTTCCTTGACAACTGGACAACATTACTCCCATCAAGTTTTTTTCCAACATTGCCATCGTTGGATACATCCTCATATGTAGCATGCATGCCATCAACAGGAACAAAGCGTTGTAATGGGCTCCCATTCAACATTGTTGTCTGCTTGATGGGCCACTTTAGCAAAGTGATGCTACCCACTTCAACCACATCATGAATGCTTGCATTTTCTCTTTCAATACCCACACCCACACAATCAGGACCAAGTTCCTGAAAGTTGACATAATCATGTGGAAATACATATAAGATGGTCCCTTCATTCATGGTTTGATTCATTGTGTCATCTTTTAAAAGGACCCTCTGATTTCTCCAAGACTCTCGAATCATTGCTTCAAATTCTGGGCTTGTCATAGGTATTGCATCTGTAACTAGAGGATCAGAATGATCATGTTCTTCATCACCATTGTAGCTTTCGTGTGGATCAATTAAGTTCCCATTTAATACAAAAGATTGCAAAAGAAGCTTTGACCATCGAACAGCACTCCATAATGAGCCTTGGAGAGATGAAGTATCCATTGTAGGAAAAGGTAGGACCACATCCTTCAAGCATTCCTCCACTAGTATGGAGACATTTCCCAGCCCTATCTTTGTACCACCACAAGTGGAATCTGGATCTGTTCTACACACACAACCAATACCAACGATTTCATTGTCAAGTATCATATGTACTTTCTCCCCAGATTCAAAGTCCATCCTGTAAGTAAAAAGATTACATTGTTAAATCCATAGTTATAGAAAAATACTCTTCAAACCAAAAATCATGCTACAACATGAAAAAGGTTTGCATAGGTTGGACAAGTGGTGAACCTTGAGACCAAATCCTCCTTGCTATATTAATGGAAGCAAGGTTGGACAAGTGGTGGACCTTGAAACCAAAGCCTCTTTGCTATATGAGAGCATAGGTTGGACAAGTGGTGGACCTAGTTGTAATACCCACTGCCACCTATCAACTACTATAGGACTATGCTTTCCAATGTCCAAGTATCCCTTGAGTCTTTCAAGGTTGAACACGTGGTGGACCTTGAAACAAAAATCCCCTTTCTATATCAGAGCATAGCTTGGACAAGTGGTGGACCTAGTTATAATGCCCAATATCCAAGGTGAAATACCTTAGGACTTTGCTACCTTGCTTGCCAATGTTTACGTAGCCCCTCATTTCTTTAATGGAAGTAAGGTTGGACAAGTGGTGGACCTTGAAACCAAAGCCTCTTTGCTATATAAGAGCATAGGTTGGACCTAGTTTTAATACCCACTGCCACCTATCAACTACTATAAGACTATGCTTTCCAATGTCCAAGTATCCCTTGAGTCTTTCAAGGTTGAACACGTGGTGGACCTTGAAACAAAAATCCCCTTTCTATATTAGAAAGGTTGAACACATGGTGGACCTTTAAACGAAAATCCCCTTTCTTTATCAGAGCATAGCTTGGACAAGTGGTGGACCTAGTTATAATGCCCAATATCCAAGGTGAAACACCTTAGAACCTTGCTACCTTGCTTGCCAATGTTTACGTAGCCCCTCATTTCTTTAATGGAAGCAAGGTTGGACAAGTGGTGGACCTTGAAAGCAAAGCCTCTTTGCGATATGAGAGCATAGGTTGGACCTAGTTGTAATACCCACTGCCACCTATCAACTACTATAGGACTATGCTTTCCAATGTCCAAGTATCCCTTGAGTCTTGCAAGGTTGAACACGTGGTGGACCTTGAAACCAAAATCCCCTTTCCATATCAGAGCATAGCTTGGACAAGTGGTGGACCTAGTTATAAAGCCCCTCCTTTCTTTAATGGAAGAAAGGTTGGAAAAGTGGTGAATCTTGAAACCCAAACCCTTTGGCTATATATAGAGGATATCTTGGACAAGTGGTGGCCTTAGTTGTAGTATCCAATGTCCAAGGTCCAAGGTGAACTATGTAAAGACCTTACTTCCAAAAACAGAGTCGTACAAGTGGTTCTCCTTGAAACCAAAACCTCCTTAGTGTATTAGAACATAGCTTGGAGAAGTGGTGGACTTAGTTGTAATGGTGAATGTCCAAAGCAAACTATTATAGGACCTTGCTTCCCAAATCAAGTTTGGACAAGTGGTGGATCTTGAAACCAAAACCCCCTTACTCTATTAGAGCATAGCTTAGATAAGTGGTGGACCTAGCTGCCATGGAAAATGTTCAATCTGAACTGCTGCAAGACCTTGCTATTAAATGTCTAAGTAGAGCTAGCTTCTTTAATGGAATCAAGGTTGGGAAAGTGGTGCATCTTGAAACCAAAAGCCCTTTATTGTATTAGAGCATAGCTTGGACAAGTGAGGGACCTAGTTTTAATGTGTGATGTCCAAAGAAAAGTATTACAAGACCTTGCTTTCCAATATTTGAATTGGTCAAGTGGTTAAAACTAAGTATAAAACTTTGACCATTTTCTTCTCGAATTGCCAAAAAGCTAGTTTTAGACACCCCTAAATGAAAATGGTTTAGGGTGGCCTTAAACAATGTTTTTTCAAAGACTTGAACAAAAGGGTTGTTGAAGAGTAATGACAATTTATTGTGGCTTGAAGTGCCTGAGTATGTGAAAACAAGCCTAGGTTTTCCACGAGGCAAAAGGTGACATAATAAGAACATTGGAAAGTTAGGATTGACCATGTGGCCTAAACTTTGGCAAGTGAAGTGGTGGCCAAGTTTTGTGGCACAGTGTGCACTTGGTCCTATATGTGTTGACCACTTGGCTAAATCTAGGACCATAAGGCCAAACCTTTGGCACCTTAAATATAGTATGGGACATAATCTAGAACTGCTATAGTAAATTAGTAGTATAGCTAATATGTTAATATTTGTATTATATTTAAGTATATGCTAATATAATTTGTGTTCAAAATTTCACTAATGAAGAATGTTCCGATTTAGCACTCCAGATGCGGGGTCTTAGGGCAATACCACAATGGGGTGACAAGGCAGCGCTTCCACGTGAGGTTTGGGGGTAGCGCTCTTGATGGGGATGTGGAATATAGCGCTCTCGATGGCGGGGCTTGGGAGGTTGATTTTGGGATATTGTTCTGAGCGGGGTCCGGGGCAGCGCCCCGGGCGGGGTCAAGGACTTCCTATATAGAAAGTGAATTCCTAGTATAGAGTTATGCATGTTTTTCATATTTTCAACCATGATTTCTTTAATTTTGGCCGTGTGAATTGGTTAATTTTTTATATTGCTTTTGTTTTTTTTAATCCTATGATAAAACATGGACTTGTAGCATACGTGGCATTCTAATAAACCCTATCAAGATTAGGCACACAGAGAGCGCACGAGAAACGCACACAGAGAAAGCAGGCGAGCAGCAAAAACACAGAAAGCGCACACGGATCGCACACAGTTGGAGTATACGCGCGCGTAGAGGAGCAAGCTCGGCATCGTACACAACACACAGGTGGAGTGCACAGGATTGAAAGTTCGCGCACAAGACAAAGAAACAGCAGCGTACACAACGCTTTCCAGAAGGGCAGGATCGGGCAGTCTTCTCAGGAGACATTGCACACCTCACGAATAGAGAAAAAACAGGTATTTCTCTCTCTCTCACTCTCTGTCTTTCTCCATATAGAGAAGATGGTTCTCTGTAACTCTTCTTGCACACACACTCTCTCGTCAAAAGACAGAGATACATAGTTTAAACGTATCCCCGCACACATACACATATTCCCACACATCGTCTTCCTCTCTTCCACATACATAACCACGGTGAAATCTGTTATCTTGCTGTCTCTCTCTTGAAAATACATGCACATATTCCCACACATCGTCTTCCTCACTTCCACATACATAACCACAATGAAATCTGTTATCTTGTTGTCTCTCTCTTGAAAATACGTGCACATATTCCCATACATCGTCTTCCTCTCTTCCACATACATAAACACAGTGAAATCTGTTATCTTTCTCTCTCCTCTCTCTAAAAAACAGTTATTTATCTCTCTCTCTCTCTCTATCTATCTATCTCTGTATTTGCTATCTCTCTCTTGAAAATACATGCTCATGTATGTGTGCGTCTGTGTTATCTATGTGTATGTATGTATATTTGTGTTATTTCATTGTAATACTCATACATAATGCAGATACACAATTACACTTAATTACGATATGCACACATAGTATATATACATACATAAATATCACAAATAACTAACACATTGTAATACTAGTAAAATTGAATGGAAGACTTACTTGCGTGATCTGTTAAAGTCGATTCTTGTAGCGAGTTCTGGATGTATGCTGAGCTGATTTTCCTCTAATCCATTTGTAGATATGATTGTAACTTCTGTTTCTCAAAAATAGTAGTGTTGTTTAGTGATACACCTAATGGACATAAATGGTTTAAACTAGGACATGTAGACCAAAAATACGTGTATTTCTTTGGATGAATATATACACTTTTTGGTGACCCTTACCACAAGTGGTGGACCTTAAGACCAATGGACTATAAGGACCTCCAAACAATACCTTGTACACTCAATCCTTCTTGGTATCTAGGTTGGACAAGTGGTGGACCTTGTTCAAATTCTCTAACCACTCTCTCTAACATGGTGACATAATTTAGGTGTGATAAATTCATATCTATGCAAACTAATATCAGTTTAGGCTTGTTAATTTGAATTTGTTTGAATTTATGTACAATATAATGATTTGAGGTTTGCATATTTGAATTTAGGTGGTATAATGATATCTTTTTGTGGTAAACTTGAATTTAAAATCAATTTTGCGTAGAATATTTTAAATTTAAGTAGTAAAATTTAAATTTTTATAAAAAAGTTTGAATTTTAAAATTTGGGCGGGATAGTTTAAAATTTAGGCGGGATATTTAAGATTTGGGAGGGATATTTTAAATTTAGGCGGGAAGGTTTTGAATTTATAGCGAGATCTCCCTTACATAAGAGAGTATAGGTTGGACAAGTGGTGGACCTTCAAGCTAGAGCATCCATGCTACTGGACATGATAGGTAGGGAATCTAGTTGAATATTGTATGTATAATATATATGTAATAGATCTAGCTTGGACAAGTGGTGGACCTTGGAATAAAACCCCATGTAAAACATATCATGCACATTCCAAGTGGTCAAAAAAAATATCATTTAGAATATAGCCTTATAGGTTGGACAAGTGGTGGACCTTAACACCCAGATATTCTTCATATAATGACATAGCGTGGAAAACTGGTGAATCTTGAGACCAAACCATGCTACTAGCGATAATAGCTTGGACAAGTGGTGGACCTTGAAAGTAAACCCCCCATCTACGAAATATCGTGGGTTTAAGGTATTTCGATGGAGCCTAGCATCTTGGAGACATCGTGCATCTTGCTTCTCTTCATGTTTCAATGGAGCCTATCTTGGACAAATGGTGGAGCATCCTTCTCTCCATGTTTCAATGGACCCTAGCTTGGACAAGTGGTGGACCTTTACTTCTCTCTATTATTCAATAGAGTTAGCTTGGACAAGTGGTGGACCTTGGAACCAAACCCCCATTTAAAACCTATCATGGTCACTCCAAGTGGTGAGAAAGAATAACCTTTAAGATATAGCCTTATAGGTTGGACAAGTGGTGGACCTTAACACGCGCATATTCTTAATTTAATGACATAGAGTGGAAAAGTGGTGAATCTTGAGACCAAACCACTCAGGCTACTAGCAATAATAGCTTGGACAAGTGGTGGACCTTGACTGTAAACCCTCATCTACGACATATCGTGGGTTTAATGTTTTTCGATGGAGCCTAGCATCTTGGAGACATGGTGCACCTTGATTCTCCTCATGTTTCAATGGAGCCTACCTTGCACAAATGGTGGAGCGTCCTTCTCTCCATGTTTCAATGGACCCTAGCTTAGACAAGGGTGGACCTTTGCTTCTCTCTATGTTTCAATAGAGTTAGCTTGGACAAGTGGTGGACCTTGGAACCAAACCCCCATGTAAAACCTATCATGGTCACTCCAAGTAGTAAGAAAGAATAACCTTTAAGATGTAGCCTTATAGGTTGGACAAGTGGTGGACCTTAACACCCACATATTCTTAATAAAAGTGGTGAATCTTGAGACCAAACCACTCAGGCTACTAGCAATAATAGCTTGGACAAGTGGTGGACCTTGAATGTAAACCCCTCATCTACGAAATATCGTGGGTTTAATGTATTTTGATGGAGCCTAGCATCTTGGAGACATGGTGCAGCTTGCTTCTCGTCATGTTTCAATGGAGCCTATCTTGGACAAATGGTGGAGCATCCTTCTCTCCATGTTTCAATGGACCCTAGCTTGGACAAGTGGTGGACCTTTACTTCTCTCTATTATTCAATAGAGTTAGCTTGGACAAGTGGTGGACCTTGGAACCAAACCCCCATTAAAACCTATCATGGTCACTCCAAGTGGTGAGAAAGAATAACCTTTAAGATATAGCCTTATAGGTTGGACAAGTGGTGGACCTTAACACGCGCATATTCTTAATTTAATGACATAGAGTGGAAAAGTGGTGAATCTTGAGACCAAACCACTCAGGCTACTAGCAATAATAGCTTGGACAAGTGGTGGACCTTGACTGTAAACCCCTCATCTACGACATATCGTGGGTTTAATGTTTTTCGATGGAGCCTAGCATCTTGGAGACATGGTGCACCTTGATTCTGCTCATGTTTCAATGGAGCCTACCTTGCACAAATGGTGGAGCATCCTTCTCTCCATGTTTCAATGGACCCTAGCTTAGACAAGGGGTGGACCTTTGCTTCTCTCTATGTTTCAATAGAGTTAGCTTGGACAAGTGGTGGACCTTGGAACCAAACCCCCATTTAAAACCTATCATGGTCACTCCAAGTGGTGAGAAAGAATAACCTTTAAGATATAGCCTTATAGGTTGGACAAGTGGTGGACCTTAACACGCGCATATTCTTAATTTAATGACATAGAGTGGAAAAGTGGTGAATCTTGAGACCAAACCACTCAGGCTACTAGCAATAATAGCTTGGACAAGTGGTGGACCTTGACTGTAAACCCCTCATCTACGACATATCGTGGGTTTAATGTTTTTCGATGGAGCCTAGCATCTTGGAGACATGGTGCACCTTGATTCTCCTCATGTTTCAATGGAGCCTACCTTGCACAAATGGTGGAGCATCCTTCTCTCCATGTTTCAATGGACCCTAGCTTAGACAAGGGGTGGACCTTTGCTTCTCTCTATGTTTCAATAGAGTTAGCTTGGACAAGTGGTGGACCTTGGAACCAAACCCCCATTTAAAACCTATCATGGTCACTCCAAGTGGTGAGAAAGAATAACCTTTAAGATATAGCCTTATAGGTTGGACAAGTGGTGGACCTTAACACGCGCATATTCTTAATTTAATGACATAGAGTGGAAAAGTGGTGAATCTTGAGACCAAACCACTCAGGCTACTAGCAATAATAGCTTGGACAAGTGGTGGACCTTGAATGTAAACCCCTCATCTACGACATATCGTGGGTTTAATGTTTTTCGATGGAGCCTAGCATCTTGGAGACATGGTGCACCTTGATTCTCCTCATGTTTCAATGGAGCCTACCTTGGACAAATGGTGGAGCATCCTTCTCTCCATGTTTCAATGGACCCTAGCTTAGACAAGGGTGGACCTTTGCTTCTCTCTATGTTTCAATAGAGTTAGCTTGGACAAGTGGTGGACCTTGGAACCAAACCCCCATGTAAAACCTATCATGGTCACTCCAAGTAGTAAGAAAGAATAACCTTTAAGATGTAGCCTTATAGGTTGGACAAGTGGTGGACCTTAACACCCACATATTCTTAATAAAAGTGGTGAATCTTGAGACCAAACCACTCAGGCTACTAGCAATAATAGCTTGGACAAGTGGTGGACCTTGAATGTAAACCCCTCATCTACGAAATATCGTGGGTTTAATGTATTTCGATGGAGCCTAGCATCTTGGAGACATGGTGCAGCTTGCTTCTCGTCATGTTTCAATGGAGCCTATCTTGGACAAATGGTGGAGCATCCTTCTCTCCATGTTTCAATGGACCCTAGCTTGGACAAGTGGTGGACCTTTGTTTCTCTCTATGTTTCAATAGAGTTAGCTTGGACAAGTGGTGGACCTTGGAACCAAACCCCCATGTAAAACCTATCATGGTCACTCCAAGTGGTAATAAAGAATAACCTTAAGATGTAGCCTTATAGGTTGGACAAGTGGTGGACCTTAACACGCGCATATTCTTAATATAATGACATAGAGTGGAAAAGTGGTGAATCTTGAGACCAAACCACTCAGGCTACTAGCAATAATAGCTTGGACAAGTGGTGGACCTTGAATGTACACCCCTCATCTATGACATATCGTGGGTTTAATGTTTTTCAATGGAGCTTAGCATCTTGGAGACATGGTGCACCTTGCTTCTCCTCATGTTTGAATGGAGCCTACCTTGGACAAATGGTGGAGCATCCTTCTCTCCATGTTTCAATGGACCCTAGCTTAGACAAGGGGTGGACCTTTGCTTCTCTCTATGTTTCAATAGAGTTAGCTTGGACAAGTGGTGGACCTTGGAACCAAACCCCCATGTAAAACTTATCATGGTCACTCCAAGTGGTAATAAAGAATAACCTTTAAGATGTAGCCTTATAGGTTGGACAAGTGGTGGACCTTAACACCCACATATTCTTAATAAAAGTGGTGAATCTTGAGACCAAACCACTCAGGCTACTAGCAATAATAGCTTGGACAAGTGGTGGACCTTGAATGTAAACCCCTCATCTACAAAATATCGTGGGTTTAATGTATTTCGATGGAGCCTAGCATCTTGGAGACATGGTGCAGCTTGCTTCTCGTCATGTTTCAATGGAGCCTATCTTGGACAAATGGTGGAGCATCCTTCTCTCCATGTTTCAATGGACCCTAGCTTGGACAAGTGGTGGACCTTTGTTTCTCTCTATGTTTCAATAGAGTTAGCTTGGACAAGTGGTGGACCTTGGAACCAAACCCCCATGTAAAACCTATCATGGTCACTCCAAGTGGTAATAAAGAATAACCTTAAGATGTAGCCTTATAGGTTGGACAAGTGGTGGACCTTAACACGCGCATATTCTTAATATAATGACATAGAGTGGAAAAGTGGTGAATCTTGAGACCAAACCACTCAGGCTACTAGCAATAATAGCTTGGACAAGTGGTGGACCTTGAATGTAAACCCCTCATCTACGACATATCGTGGGTTTAATGTTTTTCGATGGAGCCTAGCATCTTGGAGACATGGTGCACCTTGCTTCTCCTCATGTTTCAATGGAGCCTACCTTGGACAAATGGTGGAGCATCCTTCTCTCCATGTTTCAATGGACCCTAGCTTAGACAAGGGGTGGACCTTTGCTTCTCTCTATGTTTCAATAGAGTTAGCTTGGACAAGTGGTGGACCTTGGAACCAAACCCCCATGTAAAACCTATCATGGTCACTCCAAGTAGTAAGAAAGAATAACCTTTAAGATGTAGCCTTATAGGTTGGACAAGTGGTGGACCTTAACACCCACATATTCTTAATAAAAGTGGTGAATCTTGAGACCAAACCACTCAGGCTACTAGCAATAATAGCTTGGACAAGTGGTGGACCTTGAATGTAAACCCCTCATCTACGAAATATCGTGGGTTTAATGTATTTCGATGGAGCCTAGCATCTTGGAGACATGGTGCAGCTTGCTTCTCGTCATGTTTCAATGGAGCCTATCTTGGACAAATGGTGGAGCATCCTTCTCTCCATGTTTCAATGGACCCTAGCTTGGACAAGTGGTGGACCTTTGTTTCTCTCTATGTTTCAATAGAGTTAGCTTGGACAAGTGGTGGACCTTGGAACCAAACCCCCATGTAAAACCTATCATGGTCACTCCAAGTGGTAATAAAGAATAACCTTTAAGATGTAGCCTTATAGGTTGGACAAGTGGTGGACCTTAACATGCGCATATTCTTAATATAATGACATAGAGTGGAAAAATGGTGAATCTTGAGACCAAACCACTCAGGCTACTACCAATAATAGCTTGGACAAGTGTTGGACCTTGAATGTAAACCCCTCATCTACGACATATCATGGGTTTAATGTTTTTCGATGGAGCCTAGCATCTTGGAGTCATGGTGCACCTTGATTCTCCTCATGTTTCAATGGAGCCTACCTTGGACAAATGGTGGAGCATCCTTCTCTCCATGTTTCAATGGACCCTAGCTTAGACAAGGGTGGACCTTTGCTTCTCTCTATGTTTCAATAGAGTTAGCTTGGACAAGTGGTGGACCTTGGAACCAAACCCCCATGTAAAACCTATCATGGTCACTCCAAGTAGTAAGAAAGAATAACCTTTAAGATGTAGCCTTATAGGTTGGACAAGTGGTGGACCTTAACACCCACATATTCTTAATAAAAGTGGTGAATCTTGAGACCAAACCACTCACGCTACTAGCAATAATAGCTAGGGATAACCATTAAGATATAGTCTTTCAAGGGGTGAGAAAGAATAACCATTAAGATATAGTCTTATAGGTTGGACAAGTGGTGGACCTTAACACCCAAATATTCTTAATATAATGATAGAGAGTGGAAAAGTGGTGAATCTTGAGAGCAAACCACTCATGCTACTAGCGATAATAGGTTGGACAAATTGTTGATCTTGAATGTAAACTCCCCATGTACAAAATAACGTGGGTTTAAGGTATTTCGATGGAGTCTAGAATCTTGGAGATATGGTGCAGCTTGCTTCTCTTCATGTTTCAATGGAGTCTATCTTGGACAAATGGTGGAGCATCCTTCTCTCCATGTTTCAATAGACCCTAGCTTAGACAAGTGGTGGACCTTTGCTTCTCTCTATGTTTGAATAGAGTTAGCTTGGACAAGTGGTGGACCTTGGAACCAACCCCCATGTAAAACCTTTCATGGTCACTCCAAGTGGTCAGAAAGAATAACCATTAAGATATAGTCTTATAGGTTGGACAAGTGGTGGACCTTAATACCCAAATATTCTTAATATAATAACACAGAGTGAAAAAGTGGTGAATCTTGAGACCAAACCCCTCATGCTACTAGCGTTAATAGGTTGGACAACTGGTGGACCTTGAATGTAAACCTTCCATGTTTCAATAGAGTTAGCTTCGACAAATGGTGGAGCATCCTTCTCTCCATGTTTCAATGGAGCCTAGCTTGGACAAGTGGTGGACCTTTGCTTCTCTCTATGAGAAGAATAAAGTTAGCTTGGATAAGTGGTGGACCTTGGAACTAAACCCCTATGTAAAACATATCATGGACATTTCAAGTGGTGAGAAAGAATACCCTTTAAGATATACGCTTATAGGTTGGACAAGTGGTCGACCTTAACACCTAGATCTTCTTTATAAATGACATAGAGTGGAAAAGTGGTGAATCTTGAGACCAAACCACTCATGCTACTAGGGATAATAGCTTGGAAAAGTGACTGACCTTGACGTTAAACCCCACATGTAAACAATATCGTGGGTTTAAGGTATTTCAATGGATGCTAGAATCTTGGAGACATGGTGCAACTTGCTTCTTTTCATGTTTCAATGAAGCCTATCTTCCACCAATGGGGGATCATCCTTCTCTAAATGTCTCAGTGGAGCCTAGATTGGACAAGTGGTGGACCTTTGCTTCTCTCTATGTTTCCATAGAGTTAGCTTGGACAAGTGGTGGACCTTGAAACCAAACCCCCATGTAAAACATATCATGGTCATTCCAAGTGGTGAGAAATAATACCCTTTAAGATCTAGCCTTATAGGTTGGACAAGTGGTCGACCTTAGAACCTAGATCTTCATAATATAACGACATAGAGTGGAAAAGTGGTAAATCTTGAGACCCAACCACTAGTGCTACTAGGGATAATAGCTTGGAAAAGTGACTAACCTTGACGTTAAACCCCACATGTAAACAATATCGTGGGTTTAAGGTATTTCAATGGATCCTAGAATCTTGGAGACATGGTGCAGATTGCTTCCCTTCATGTTTCAATGGAGCCTATCTTGGACAAATGGTGGAGCATCCTTCTCTCCATGTTTCAATGGAGCCTAGCTTGGACAAGTGGTGGACCTTTGCTTCTCTCTATGTTTCAATAGAGTTAGCTTGGACAAGTGGTGGCCTTGGAACCAAACTCCCATGTAAAACCTATCTTGGTAACTCCAAGTGGTGAGAAAGAATAAAGTTTAAGATATGGCCTTATAGGTTGGACAAGTGGTGGACCTTAGCACCCATATATTCTTAATAGAATGACATAGAGTGGAAAAATGGTGAATCTTGAGACCAAACCACTCATGCTACTAGAGATAATAGGTTGGACAAGTGGTGGACCTTGAATGTAAACCCCCCATGTACAAAATATCATGGGTTTGAGGTATTTCAATGGAGCCTAGCATCTTGGAGACATGGTGTAGCTTGCTTCTCTTCATGTTTCAATGGAGTGTATCTTGGACAAATGGTGGAGCATCCTTCTCTCCATGTTTCAATGGACCCTAGCTTGGACAAGTGGTGGACCTTTGATTCTCTCTATGTTTCAATAGAGTTAGCTTGGACAAGTGGTGGACCTTGAAACAAACCCCCATGTAAAACCTATGCTGGTCACTCCAAGTGGTGAGAAAGAATAACCCTTAAGATATAGCCTTATAGGTTGGACAAGTGGTGGACCTTAACACCCAAATATTCTTAATATAATGACAGAGTGAAAAAGTGGTGAATCTTGAGACCAAACCACTCATGCTACTAGCGTTAATAGGTTGGACAAGTGGTGGACCTTGAATGTAAACCCCCCATGTTTCAATAGAGTTAGCTTCGACAAATGGTAGAGGATCCTTCTCTCCATGTTTCAATGGAGCCTAGCTTGGACAAGTGGTGGACCTTTGTTTCTCTCTATGTTTCAATAGAGTTAGCTTGGAGAGGTGGTGGACCTTGGAGCCAAACCCCCATGTAAAACATATCATGGACATTTCAAGTGGTGAGAAAGAATACCCTTTAAGATATACCCTTATAGGTTGGACAAGTGGTCGACCTTAACACCCAGATCTTCTTAACGTAATGACATAGAGTGGAAAAGTGGTGAATCTTCAGACCAAACCACTCATGCTACTAGAGATAATAGGTTGGACAAGTGGTGGACCTTGAATGTAAACTCCCCATGTACAAAATATCATGGGTTTAAGGTATTTCAATGGATCTTAGCATCTTGGAGACATGGTGCAGCTTGCTTCTCTTCATGTTTCAATGGAGCCTATCTTGGACAAATGGTGGAGCATCCTTCTCTCCATGTTTCAATGGACCCTAGCTTAGACAAGTGGTGGACCTTTGCTTCTCTCTATGTTTCAATAGAGTTAGCTTGGACAAGTGGTGGAACTTGGAACCAAACCCCCATGTAAAACCTATCATGGTCATTCCAAGTGGTGAGAAAGAATACCCTTTAAGATATAGCCTTATAGGTTGGACAAGTGGTGGACCTTAACACCCAGATCTTCTTAATATAATGACATAGAGTAGAAAAGTGGTGAATCTTGACATCAAACCACTCATGCTACTAGTGATAATAGGTTGGACAAGTGGTGGACCTTGAATGTAAACCCCCATGTACGAAATATCATGGGTTTAAGATATTTCAATGGAGCCTAGCATTTTGGAGACATGGTGCAGCTTGCTTCTCTTCATGTTTCAATCAAACCTGGCTTGGACAAATGGTGGAGCATCCTTCTCTCCATGTTTCAATGGAGCCTAGCTTGGACAAGTGGTGGACCTTTGATTCTCTCTATGTTTCAATAGAGTTAGCTTGGACAAGTGGTGGACCTTGGAACCGTACCCTATGTAAAACCCATCATGTGCATTCCAAGTGGTGGTAAATAATACCATTTAAGATATAGCCTTATAGGTTGGACAAGTGGTGGACCTTAACACCCAGATCTTCTTAATATAATGACATAGAGTGGAAAAGTGGTGAATCTTGAGACCAAACCACTCATGCTACTAGGGATAATAGGTTGGACAAGTGGTGGACCTTGAATTTAAACCCCACATATACAAAATATCATGGGTTTAAGGTATTTCAATGGAGCCTAGCATCTCAAGACATGGTGCATCTTGCTTCTCTTCATGTTTCAATGGAGCCTATTTTGGACAAATGGTGGAGCATCCTTCTCTCCATGTTTCAATGGACCCTAGATTGGACAAGTGGTGGACCTTTGCTTCTCTCTATGTTTCAATATAGTTAGCCTATATTAGACAATTAGTAGACCTCCAATCTCTCCATGTTGTCTAGAGCTAAGCTTGGACAAGTGGTGGACCTTACTTCTCCTTCCCTTAGTTTACTAGCTTAAATGATCACTATGTATACTTGCTTAGATCTAGCTTGAACAAGTGGTGGAACTTGTATTCACACAAACTTAATCCATTACAAAAAAGTATATGTTAAAATAACATTTGGTTTTTTTTGTTTCAGGAAAGATGGCTCCAAAAAAACAGGTTGCAAGGGTTGCTGTCTCAGTTGACTATACTTGCAATGATCTTAGGAAATGGTATTTGGACATACATGGTATAGAGGGTGCACAATTTCATAAGGTGCATCTATTTATTGCCAAAAAGGAAATGACAGCTTGTTTGAAGATGTTGGACAAGTTGTGGAAGCATCTGTCTCTGTAGTTGATAGTCATCCAGAGGTGGAATGCATTGACATTCTAGTTCCAATGAATCTAGAATTTCAACTATCTCAGGAGCATATGCATTGGAGCGCATGTCTAGAAACAAAGAAGAGACAATGTTTTCTCGAGGATGGAAGTTTGCAGAATCAAATCCAAATATCACAGCAGATCAACTTCAAAGCTCCATCATTGCCACACTACAACGAAAAAAGGTGAAAGCTTCACGACCACCATCCACAAAGAAGCAAGCAAAAGTGCAGAAAGTAGAAGCTAAGCGAACTAGTTCCATTTTGGATGTAGACAAGGCATCTTTGGCATCCTCATCAACAGAGGGTTCAATGTCAAAGATGAGAATTGTGGATCCAGATGTTTAGAAGCTGAGGCCATGAAAGGACAAGAAAAAGATACAGGTGGAATGAATAAGTACATAAATTATTTTCCTTTCCAATATAGGGAATTTGATATCCCTATTCAAAATTGTTGGCTTGCTCCTGATCACTATAATGCACGTATTATGGATAAAAAACACGCTGAAAGTGTGTTATTTGGATTTTCACGGAGTACGACCAAGCCTGCAGCATGTGCATATTTGATGCCTGTTCGAAATGCAAAATCAAAGAAGGGGACTCCTTTGGCAGTAGAAGAGGTAGAGGAGCAAAAAATTAAAGATTATCATTATTGGATTCTTGATGGGCAGCATTCAATCTATGCTGCAAAAGTTTTGCTTCACAATGAACAAAACAACAAAGAGATCTTTGAAAGACTGATTAGCGTGTATAAATTTAGAAAGGCTCGCATTGTTGTGAATGCTCCTCCATTTGTTGCAACTGCTATATCTGCCATTGCAAATGAGGAGGCTCAGGCATTGTATGTCAAGCAACCTTACAGCCAAATATTGAGACATTTACGGAGTCAATGGATCTTCGCAGGACGACCACCAAAGGCAGCAAGTGGAATTGCAGAGGGACATGCATCTCGTGCCGGATGGGATGTAAGTTATTTTCTTTGTCTTTTTGATAGTGTTTAATTAACAAATCTTGCTCAATAGTTTAATTATTTCTCTATTTCTTTTCAGGGTTTTCTTCGATTGGCAAGAATGAGTGCAGCAGCAAGTTGGATTGCTAAACAGGCACACATGTCACCTACTCTGATTTAGTTTATGATTGCTGGATAGAAATCATTGAAAATCTAGAAGAGGAGAATAAGAAACCCCCAACAACTGTATTTAGATACCTTTGTGGCCTTGAGGAATCAGAGGTAAAGACTATTCAAGAAGAGATTAGAGATGAGAAGATTTTACTGTCAAAGAGTGCAAAGGATGGTGATGCAACTGACATGTATGATCGAATCAAGCAGTTGAAGCAAGACAAATTGATTCAAGATGCACTTCTTGAAGGCTTCAACAATTTGAATGAGTCTTCACCATGTAAAGACTGGGAGGAGGTGGTCAAAATGTATAACATCAATGATGTTGTTTATAAAACAATTTTAATGCTATGCGAGGAATGGATCAGATCTAGTTTGACGCGTGGAACAAAGAAAATGGCTTTTCCAGATGGAGCAATAAAATACATGCAATGGGCAATTCACTTCAAAAGGAGAAAACTGAGCCTAGAGATTTGCCATGGTCAATCTATGTGGTGAGCCTACAAATGGAAGGCAATCTCTACTTGATGCGCCACTTCAATAATAAAGTGCCTATTGGCTTATGTGTTTTAGATATGACAAAAAAACGTTGGAGGCAATTTGAAGTGGAGTGAGGAGACATTTAACAATGCTTTGGATGGGATCTTGGCTATTGCTGGAGGGTCAACAGATCCTGGATTTGTCTTTCTTGCATTTGTGGATTTCACTAACTTCACAAAATTGCAATGTGCCTTTCACACGCCATGGGAGATAATTGAGCTACCATTGTTGTGGTGCATTGCATCACTTTCCATCAGCTCCTTGCAAAGGAGCAATTCAATTCCTAACAGTTATTGCCTTCTTGGGACAAGGCAATGCATTTGAAGACCTGAGAAGAAGATCAGAGGAACATCCCATGCCAATTGATTGTTCTCTTCTTCAAGTAGCAGATAACGATATGTCAGATTTGCAATATTTGGAGGCCAAAAAAAGAGCTTTGGTCAAGCACTACATTCGTACATATTGTTTTGAAGACCGCAAGCTTGTTGATGTTTTTGGTGATGGCTCCTTGGTTGCACAAGAAGGAATACAACAGAAAAAAGAAGTCATCTGCTTAATTGATAGTGTGGAGGAGGCAAAAAGCATGGAGACCATGCTGCTAGACTTTGTTAAGTCTCATGAAGATATAGAAAAATGGGCTGGACTTCAACAATCCACTTCGCAATCAGGCGACATTGTGCCTGTTACAGAGGAGTGCTCTCCACAAAGAGAAGAAGAACAACAACAACACCATCCTCTGTCAATGGAGGACTTTTTGGAAATGGAGACACGTATGTTTTGAGTTTCTTGTGCATGTTAGTGTTTCTTGTTACTGATTTGATACTCTTAATGTTAGATTTGCTTTATATAGTATTGATTGAGCTTGTATTTTTTATCTCAAGCATTCAAGGTTTGAATGTAAATAGTAAATTACTTGAGTTTTTGAATGGTGGATCTGTAGACTAAAACTAAAACATTTAATACTCACAAAGACTTAATTACTTAAGAGCTTGAACTCAATAAGTTTTGGACCTTTTATCAATACCCCCTTGATATGATACATTAGATCGTAGCATGGTTAAATGGTGATGCTTCATAAATTGAACCTAGCTTAGACAGGTGCTGGAGCCTAAATTTAAACTAACCTTGCTAGAAGGGAGCTTATGTTTGGACTTTGAGAAAATAGCATAAGTAATCAATTAGAGCATAGATTAGACATGTGGTGGTGGCCGGCCTTAGAGACCAAAATCTTAATGAGCTTGGAAAGGTAATTAAGTACTGCAATTTACTTAGTTTTAGTACTCATTAAATGCATAGCTTGACAAAAGGTGGACCTTACATGGATCCTAATTTCAAGAGGTGTGGTAGACCTTCAAAACAAGCTCATATAGCTTGGACATGTGGTAGACCTTGCATGAAGACTAGTTTAGACAAGTGTGGTACACCTTGTAACCAACACCCATTTGTTATATTAGCTTGGACAAGTGGTGGACCTTGCTTTTATGTTTCAATGGAGCATATTTTGGACAGGTGGTAGACCTTGTTTCTCTCCATGCTTCAATGGAGAGAAACTTTAGCTTGGACAAGTGGTGGACCTTGTTTTTATGTTTTAAAGGAGCATATTTCGGACAAAGTGGTAGACATAGTTTCTCTCCATGGTTCAATGGAACCCACCTCAGACAAGTGAAGTACCTTGAAACCAAACCCCCATAATACAACCTACTAAATAGGTTGGAAAATTGGTAGGATATGAAACCATCCATGATAGAGCATAGTATAGGTGAAACGTAGTGGTCCTTATATCAATTACCCATGCATAGCTTGGACAAGTGGTGGACCTTGATTCTCTCTATGTTTCAATGGATCCTATCTTGGACTAGAGATATATCTTACTTATTTCCATGCTTCAATGGATTGTAGCTTGGATAAGGAGTGGAACTTCAAACAAAACTCCACAGCATAGCATATATTAACAATTCATGGGTTTTATAGAGATTGTCCTGCCTATTTTGGAGAGTTGGTACACCTTTATTCTCCATTCTTAAATGGATCTGAGGTTTGGACAAGCGGAGCTGGAGAAGTGGTCAACCTTAAAATGAAACCTCCCATGCTACAACCCATCATAGATCGTATATGTTGGACCTTGAAACTCTTTTATGTCCTAGCTTAGAGAAGCATTGCACTCTTGATTATCTCCATACATGAAGGCAAGGTTGGACAAGTGGTGGACCTTCAAACCAGAATCTCTATGCAATAATAGGCAAGTGGTGGAGCTTGTTTTCTCCTTGTTCCAATGGAGCCTAGCTTAGACAAACAATGGAGCTTGCTTCTCTCCATGTTTCAATGGATCCTAGCTTAGAAAAGTGGTGGAGCTTTGCTTCTCTCTCATGTTCCAATGGACCATAGCTTAGACAAGTGGTAGACCTTGAAAAACAAACCCCTCGTATACAACATATTATGGGGTTTTCATGTTTCAATGGCTCCTAGCTTGGACAAATGGTAGAGCTTGCTTCTCTTTATGTTTCAATGGATCCAATCTTAGCCAAGGGGTGGACCTTGAAACAAGAAGAATCCCCCCCCCCCCCATGTACAACGTATTATGGGTTTTGAAAGCACTGGGAGAAAATAATAGCTTTGATAAGTGGTGGACCTTGCTTCTCTCCATGCTTCAATGGAGCCGAGGTTGGACACATGTTGGAGAGAAGATGGTTGCCCATGAAATAAGACCATGCATGCTATAATCAATCATATGTTGTACACATGGTGGACCTTGCAATTGTTTTATATGCCTAACTTGGACAAGTGGAGGACCCTTGATTACCTCCAGATATCAACAACAAGCCAAGTTTGGACAAGTGTAGTACCACCAAACCAGAATCTATATGCTACAATAGAGTAAGGTAGGACACGCGATGAACCTTGATATCAAACCATCCATGCTACTAGAGATGATAGGTTTCACATGTGGTGGAACCTTGTATCAATGTTCTATGTGTAGTTTTTGACTAGTGATAGACCTTGAAACTAATCCCTCTAGGCTACAAGAAAAAAAGAGATGGATGAGGAGGCTAGACTACTTTTGTTGCATCAATGCATCCCATGTTACCACATCTACTATAGGGTTTCTTGGATAAGTGTTGGATCTTGTGTCAATGCTCCATGTCTAGCTTGGACAAGTGGTGGACCTTGGTTCTCTCTATGCTTCAAATGGGCAATAGATTGGAGACACATGTGGCCTTTTTTTTTCCAATGATTTTATTTTTTGAAACCTTGGAGGCACCATGTAAGAGGCACTCTAAGTCTTCCATACAATGGACCTATTGGACTAAAAATAATGATATCTTTCTTTGATATTTCATTATTTTATGCATAATATTTTCTTCTTTTTGCAGACACAAAGGAGTTAAGTGATATAAAATCTAGATGTATTTCACACTATGATTGGCATGAAGATCCTTTTGGGACACCAACTTTTCCTATTCCCAAAGATGTAATTTTCCATATTAACGGTGTGGATTTTGAAGTGCGACTTTCATGTATTGAAGGAGCTGGTTATGGGCTATTTGTGCATACTACCCTGGAAAGTGGTTTGACTATTCTAAACTATGGAGGGCATAAGTATAGATTTCAAGACTGGAAAAAGATATGCAAAATATTTCCAAGAGCTTATAAATATTCTCTTCTAGAGGATCCAAACATAGAAGAAGAGGAAGATCAATCATACATTATTGGTTGTGTAGAAGAAGGAAACGTGTCGGGCTATATAAATAGTTCTCACAGTACAAATGTCTGTCCCAACGTACGCTATACATTTGATCCAAATTTGCCACCTTGGCATAAATGCACCTCTTCACACATCAAGTCAGAAGAATATGGCCATGTATGCATTGAGACTATTTGTCAAGTTGAAGCAGGAGAAGAGTTGTTTGCTGACTATAACTTTACTTGACATTGTAAAGTATTGTACATGGATGGAAATCTCAAGTACATGCATCATTTTCATTTTTCATGGATGAAATCTCAAGTGAATATAACATTTGATTATTTTTTGTTTATGCTCAACGAGAATCTAGAGTGCTCTTATGCTTTGTGTGTTGTCTAACATATTTGACTACCTTGGCCATAGAATCTTGATTCTACTCTAGATTTTGTGATAAATCTTACCAAAATTTAATCAATGTCTAGGTTGGACAAGTGGTGGGGCTTCAAACATTACTGTCTTAAACAAGTGGAGTTATCTTACTTGAATAAGTGGTGGCCTTTGAATCCAAATCTAAGCCAAATCTCTAATTATTTTCTTGTAGTCTAGGTTGGACATTTGGTGGACCTTGTATCCATGTTTCCTCAACAAGGGTGGCTTTTAGTTTTCACTTTAAGTACTCATCTTTAATAAAGTGTAGGATGGAAAATGTTGAGTTAGTAGATTGTATTTTAGACAAGTGGTGTTTGGTGTACGAATGCTGAAAATGGTTGCAAGGATTCTAACAACGACTTTACCTTAAATAAATTTCTTACTAGGAGTTCTACATATAAATATGGTGAATAAAATTCTAGTGGTTTTGAGATACCATTTGTGTGTGTGTTTTCTTAGATTCACAAACTGGGATGGATAACGCTCCTATGGTTCAGTCAACAACTATAGAATCCATAGATTCTATGGTTTCTAAAGTGCCCAAGATGGATGATATTTCTATACTAGAGTCTAGTGTTGTGCAACTTGAGCAAGCTTCCAATAATGAGAACCAAGAAATCGATGCTTCAAAAATGCAACATACATCAAAAGAGACTGAAAAGTCCACTCACGAGCTATTGCCAATTGGTACTACGTCATGTAGCGTAGATGTTGAGAAATCCATGCTTACAATTATATTGGATTTAAATGGTCTATTGTTGAAACGTTCCCCTCAACCATCCTCACACCACAACTCAGTGCAAATGGATTCAAAAAGATATATTATACTCAGGCCAGGTTGCATCCAATTCTTGAAGACTATTTTACAAAGGTTTAATGTTGCAATTTGGTCGACAGCTACTAGGAATAATGTGTATCAAATCCTTGCAGCACTAAACAACTTAGCTGAGGATACATTGCCTTTCTTTGCAATTTGGTCGCAAGATGTTTGCTACACCGCTCAAACTCAAAAATTGTTTAGACCCGACAATCCAAACGTTGAGGCAATGTTCAAGCCTCTAGCCAAAATTGCCATGGGGTTTGAATGTGATCCACAAAGAACAGTGCTTATTGATGACTCTCCTTACAAGGGATGTATTTCACCAGCAAACAATTGCATTTTTCCACCACAATTTGATGCTGAGAAGATGGTTGACAATATGCTCTTGGAGGAGCTACTGCCATACTTGATTCAGCTTGATGAGAGAAGGGATGTGCGTGATTTAATTGCTTCTAATCGTTATGGACAACCTATAGTGACAAATGATAGTGAATACAAACAAATCATGGAGTATTGGAAGCAGAAAAATGATGTTTGGTCAGCTAAGGTGTTCTTTACAAGAAGAATACCACCTGCAAAAGGTGACAGAGATGAAACTATCATTGAAGATGCAAGTGACACAAGCCACCGCAATGAAATGAGAAGATCCCAAATACAAGAGATCTTGGCAAAGGAGCGTACACCCATTGAAAGCATGAAGGCGTCACAATTGACCACTTTAGCTAGGCAATTGGGTTGTAACACAAAAGGAGTTTTGAAGGCAACCACAGCAAAGGCTTATATAAATAAGGTGAAAGCTGAGAACAATCTTCTAAGGCTGGATAGAAAGCAACCCTAAGGTACTAGTGACATGTCATATATTCTTGATACACATGCTTGAACACTCATGTGCATGGTATCTAACAAATCTTTCTTTTTATTCCTTCTTGCAGGATCTTACAAAGGATACTACTAGATGGAGCTCAATCAATAGAGATTTTGATATTTTTGCTCAAAATAATGAAGCAGTCACCTACATTTTTTGTTTATCAATTTCTTGAGAGACTTTATTTTAGTTTGTAATCATCAAATGAAATGAAAAGTATCCGTCTTATTAAGATTGTTGATCTTTTTCTTGTTCAAACCTTTCAATTGTGATTTATAGTTTTGTTAGCATGAGATTGTGCTTTTTTAGTTTGAAAAAAAACTGTCAAAGATCCAAGTCTTTTTGGCTTTACTTAAGTTATTAATTGTGAAAGATCCAAGTTTTTTTTCTTTACTTAAGTTATTGATTGCCTATGTAATAGTCCTTAAAACAATATCGGATGGCTTTCTTGCTCCCATGTCTCACATTGGTCTTTAGGTAAGACAAGTGGTGACCTTGAAAGTATGGTCTCATATCTCGATCAAGTGAAGAGACATGAAGCTTAAATATCACTACTATGTATCTAGTGTTAAACTCCATCGAGACAAAGACTAGATAGCCAAATTGCAGTCGAGTTTAAGTGAAAAATCCATTTGAGCTAAGGTAAAACTTATAGTGCCTCATTTTTCTAGGATTCTACCCCATCAAGGAAGTTATAATCTAGCACAAACCAATTAAGACTCTTTTGGAGCCTAGATAGGACAATTCGTGGAACTTATGAAACTTATTATTGAGTTAGAGTCTAGTTTAGATAAGCAAAAGATCTTCAAACCAGCACTTGGTCTTACTATTCAATATTCAAAGTCCCTTGAAGCTAACAAATTACATACCCACTTGTAACCTAACTAATGAGTAATTATATAGATCTAAGCAAGTATATATAATGAGTCTTCAAACTAATAATCCAAGGGAAGAGAGTAGCAAGGTCCACTACTTGTCCAAGCTCAGCTCTAGACAACATAGAAAGATGCTAGTTCTACTAATTGTCTAATTATAGGCATGGAGAAATGATAGAAGGTTGACCACTTGTCCAACCTATCATCTCTAGTAAGATGGGAGGTTTGGCCTTAAGATTCACCATGTAACCAACCTATACATCATTGTATTATGAAGAGTAAAAAGCAAAGCTCCACCACTTGTCCAAGCTAGTTCTAAAATCCACATGGAGATAAGCAAGCTCCACCATTTGTCGAATCTCTCTTCCATTAAAACATGAAAAAACTCATCTATGTTGTACAGGGGGACTTTTTTCCAAGGTCCACCACTTGTCCAAGCTAGGATCCCTAGTAGCACGAGTGGTTTGGTCTCAAGATACACCACTTGTACACTCTATGTCATTATATTAAGAAGAACTATGTATTAAGGTCCACCACTTGTCCAACCTATAAGGTTATATCTTAAATGGTATCCTTTCTCACCACTTGAAATGCCCATGAGATGTTTTACACGGGGGTTTCATTCCAAGGTCCACCACTTGTCCAAGCTAACTCTATTCAAACATAGAGAGAAGCAAAGGTCCACCACTTGTCCAAGCTAACTCTATTCAAACATAGAGAGAAGCAAAGGTTCACCACTTGTCAAAGCTAGGCTCCGTTGAAGTATGGAGAGAAGTAACCTCCATCATTTTTCCAAGATAGGTGCCATTCAAACATGGAAAGAATCAAGATCTACCATGTCTCCGAGATTCTAGGCTCCATTGAAACACCCTAAAACCATGATATTTTGTACATGGGGTGTTTGCATTCAAGGTCTACCACTTCTCTAACGTATTATACCTAGTAGCATGAGTGATTTGGTCTTAAGATTCACCACTTATCCACTCTATGTCATTATATTAAGAATAACTGGGTGTTAAGGTCCACCACTAGTCCAACCTATAAGGGTATATCTTAAATGGTATCCTTCACCACTTATCAAGGTCCATCACCACTTTTCCAACCTATAAGGTTATATCTTGAATGATATTTTTCCTCATCACTTGTAATGTCCATGCTATGTTTTACAAAGGGGTTTTGTTCCAAGACCCACCACTTGTCCAAGCTAACTCCATCCACCACTTGTCCAAGATAGGCTCCATTGAAACATGGAGAGAAGGATGATCCACCATTTCTCCAAGATAGGTTCCATTGAAACATTGAGAGAAGCAATCTCCACCATGTCTCCAAGCTAGGCTCCATTGAAATACCCTAAACCCATAATTTTGTACATGAGGGGTTTACATTCAAGGTCCACCACTTGTCCAACCTATTATCCCTAGTAGCAAGAGTGGTTTGGTCTCAAGATTCACCACTTGTACACTCTATGTCATTATATTAAGAAGAAATATGTGTTAAAGTCCACCACTTGTCCAGCCTATAAGGTTATATTTT
The DNA here is from genome assembly GCF_014529385.1 of Adiantum capillus-veneris. Taxonomy (NCBI): domain Eukaryota; kingdom Viridiplantae; phylum Streptophyta; class Polypodiopsida; order Polypodiales; family Pteridaceae; genus Adiantum; species Adiantum capillus-veneris. Next base: position 11,355,307 of record NC_140955.1, read on the forward strand.
AAATAGTATCCTTTCTCACCACTTGAAATGCCCATGATATGTTTTACATGGAGGTTTCATTCCAAGGTCCACCACTTGTCCAAGCTAACTCTATTAAAACATATAGAGAAAGAAAGGTCCACCACTTGTCCAAGCTAGGCTCATTGAAACATAGAGAGAAGGAACCTCCACTGTTTCTCCTAGATAGGCTCCATTGAAACATGGAGAGAAATAAGCTCCACCATGTCTCCAAGTTGCTAGGCTCCATTGAAATACCCAATACCCATAATTTTTTGTACATGGGGGGTTTACATTCAAGGTTCACCACTTGTCCAACCTATTATCCCTAGTAGGTTTGGTCTCATGATTCACCACTTGTCCACTCTATGTCATTATATTAAGAGGAATTAGGTGTTAAGGTCCACCACTTGTCTAACCTATAATGTTATAGCTTGAATGGTATTTTTTCTCACCACTTGTAATGCCCATGACATGATTTACATGGGGGTTTTGTTCCAAGGTACACCACTTATCCAAGATAAATCTATTGAAACATAGAGAGAAACAAAGGTCCACCACTTTTCCAAGCTAGGCTGCATTGAAACATGGACCTTAATACCAAATTATTTCTAGTAGCATGAGTGATATTTTGTACATGGGGCGTTTACATTCAAGGTCCACCACTTGTCCAACCTATTTCCCTAGTAGGTTTGGTCCCAATTTCACCACTTATCCACTCTATGTCATTATATTAAGAATAATTGGGTGTTAAGGTCCACCACTTGTCCAACCTATAAGGTTATATATTGAATGGTATTTTTTCTCACCACTTGTAATGCCCATGATATGTTTTACATGGGGTTTTTGTTCCAAGGTCCACCACTTTTCCAAGATAACTCTATTTAAACATAGAGAGAAACAAAGGTCCACCACTTGTCCAATCTAGGCTCCATTGAAACATGGAGAGAATGATGCTGCACCATTTATCCAAGATAGGCTGCATTGAAACATGGAGAGAAGCAAGCTTTACCATGTTTCCAAGCTAGGATCCATTGAAACACTCTAGGGGGTTTTATTTCAAGGCCCACCACTTGTTTAACCTATTATCCCTAGTAGCATGAGTGGTTTGGTTTCAAGATTCACCACTTGTACACTCTATGTCATTATATTGTGTTAAAGTCCACCACTTGTCCAACCTATAAGGTTATATCTTAAATGGTATCCTTTCTCGCCACTTGAAATGCCCATGATATGTTTTACATGGGAGTTTCATTCCAAGATCCACCACTTGTCCAAGCTAACCATATTCAAACATAGAGAGAAACAAAGGTCCACGACTTGTCCAAGCTAGGCTCCATTGAAACATGGAGAGAAGGAACCTCCACCATTTCTCCTAGATAGGCTCCATTAAAACATGGAGAGAAGTAAGTTCCACCATGTCTCCAAGATGCTAGGCTCCATTGAAATACGCAAAACCCATGATATTTTGTACATGGGTGATTTACATTCAAGGTCAACCATTTCTCCAACCTATTATCCCTAGTAGGTTTGGTCTCACAATTCACCACTTTTCCACTATATGTCATTATAATAAGAGGAATTGGGTGCTAAGGTCCACCACTTGTCCAGCCTATAAGGTTATACCTTCAAAGGTATTTTTTCTCACCACTTGTAATGCCCATGACATGCTTTACATGGGGGTTTTGTTCCAAGGTTCACCACTTGTCCAAGAAAATTCTATTGAAACATAGAGAGAAACAAAGGTCCACCACTTTTCCAAGCTAGGCTCCATTGAAACATGGACCTTAATACCAAATTATTCCTAGTAGCATGAGTAATATTTTGTACATGGGGGTTTGCATTCAAGGTCCACCACTTGTCCAACGTACTTTTCCTAGTAGGTTTGGTCGCAAGATTCACCACTTGTCCACTCTATGTCATTATATTAATAATAATTGGGTGTTAAGGTCCACCACTTTTCCAACCTATAAGGTTATATATTGAATGGTATTTTTTCTCACCACTTGTAATGTCCATGATATGTTTTACATGGGGATTTTGTTCCAAGGTCCACCACTTGTCCAAGCTAGATATGTTCAAACATAGAGAGAAACAAACATGCACCACTTGTCCAAGGTAGGCTCCATTGAAACATGGAGAGAATGATGCTCCACCATTTATCCAAGATAGACTCCATTGAAACATGGAGAGAAGTAAGCTCCACCATGTTTCCAAGATGCTAGAGTCCATTGAAATACCCAAAACCCCTGATACTTTGTACATGGGGGGTTTACATTCAAGGTCCACCACTTGTCCAACCTATTATCCCTAGTAGCATGAGTGGCTTGGTCTCAGGATTCACCACTTGTCCACTCTATATCATTATATTAAGAAAAATTGGGTTTCCATATCTAAATGGATCTTTGCTTGGATAAGTGGTAGACCTTGAGACCTAAATACCCATTCTACACTAGAGCATTGGTTAAGCCTTATACACTTCAAGCATACCTTTAACAACAAGTAGTAGTTATTAGTTGACTTAAATCTAGTTGAACTCCATGGTATTGAGACTAAGAGAGAGTGTAGCATAAAAAAGAGTCAGGATTTTAATTTGACTTTCTTTCTATTAATGAGTAGATCATAGATGGATTTTGGTATCTAATAAAACCTTAGGGTAGACAATGTAAAAATCATGTCTATTGTTGTGTTTGCATTAAGTGTTCTTGTTCTTTAATTTCAGAACCATTACAGAAAAATGGATTGGCTATATGCTGGCATAAATTGAAGAAAACTATTGAATTACCCATCCAACCTCCTCCAAGACCTTGTCCAAGGAATGAATCACCTCCTTATCACCTACCACTTGCTTTCAAGGACATCAAAAGAGTACTTATCTTGGATCTAGAGGGGTTACTTCTCAAGACAGTTGAAATGAAACATGGAGATTCTATGCCATCTTGGGCTCAACACATGCGACTTGTGGAGGACAAAGATGAAGTTTATCATGTGGTGCGACCAGACGCACAAAGTTTTTTGGATTTTTGTGCTGAATACTTTGAGCTATGGATATGGAGTTGCTATAACTTAACAAGGGTGCAACGCATCACACAAAAGTGTTTTCCTGAGCAGTATACCAAGTTCAAGGTGTTTATGAGTAACAAAAATTGCCAAAATCCAAATATCATGTTAGGATTTACAAGGGTTTATCACAAAAATCTGAGTGATATTTGGAAGATATTTGAGGATTTGGATGCAAACAATACCTTAATTTTTGATGACACTCCATATAGGGTGATGTGGAACATGCCAGGGACATATCTTATATTTCCAAAGATGTGGAGGCAAACTTCCGAGCAACTTCAAAACTTCTTGCAGAGAACCATAATTCCATGGTTGGTAGGATGGTTGTATGCAAGAGATAAGAGAGTCTATACATATAACACAATTGTAAATCAGTATAGTGATTCTGAGACAAATTATGTCCTTGGTGTGTACTTGTCAACACGAAAGCATTGAATAAATATGGCTATAAGATGCTTTTTTTATTCTAGTGTGTATCTTTCAACATTTGTATAATTTGATATAGTCTTTTTTTTTTATATAAAAGGTGTGTCAATTTTATGAACACTTGAATGGAGTGCACCCTACTCTAAGGGGACTTCAATGTACTATTGGAGTGCATCCTATTGTAAGGGGACTCTGATGTATTGCTAGAGTGCACCCAAATTTTTGGGGACTCATTTTTTATTTGATTGGGGCCTATGTTGGGTCATATAGTAAAAGAAATTCATTTTTTGTCAATTCATATCGAGGTTGCATTTATTTGGAACTATGAAAGAATTGATGTTTGATGTCAAAATAAAACTTGTAAGTGTGGATCAGAGAATTCATGGACTTTAAATATGTGAGAGGGATCTTTTTCTTGGGCACAAATGTTTGCTTCAAGAATTTTGTCATTACATACTTTATGTGAAAGAGTTTTAGAATCTAAAAGACTTTGAAAACAAAACTATGGAATCTAAGTGCATGTATTCTTGAATGGCTTGAAAGTTGATGTATACATGCATGTCGCCTTGATGAAGATTTAGATCTGACAAGATGGAAAGATATAATTCTTGGACGTTACCTTTGTCAATTTGGTAATAACATATTTAACTTTCTTTTAATATGGGTGGAAAATATATTATTATGTGCATTTGGAAAATATATTATTATTTGCATATTTAACTTTCTTTTAATATGGGTGGAAAATATATTATTATGTGCATTTGGAACCTAATTGCTTGACCTTCAAACCAAGATTCCTATGTTATTTTTTCATATACTTTTTTATACTGAATTAAGATTGTGGATGCAAGGTCCACCACTTGTTCAAGCTAGATCTAAGAAAGTATATATACTGAGTCTTCAAACTAGTAAACCAAGGGGAGAGAGAAGCAGGGTCCATCACTTGTCCAAGCTCATCTCTAGACAACATAGAGAGATGTTATGTCTACTAATTGTCCAATATAGTCATGGAGAAATGATAGAAGGTTGATCCACTTGTCCAACCTATCATCTCTAGTAAAATGGGAGGTTTGGCCTTAAGATTCACCATGTAACCAACATATACTTCATTGTATTATGAAGAGTAGAAAAGAAAAGCTCCACCACTTGTCTAAGGTAGTTCCAAAATCAACATGGAGAGAAGAAAGCTTCACCATTTGTCCAAGATAGGCTCCATTAAAACATGGAAAACCTCATATATGTTGTACATGGAAGCTTTTTTCCAAGGTCCACCACTTGTCCAAGCTAGGATCCATTAAAACATGGATAGAAACAAGGCTCCACAACTCGTCCAACCTTTATAGCTGCAAAGTGTACCGGTTGTCTAAACTAGGCATGGGAAAATAATAGAAGGTCCACCACTTATCCAATATATTATCTCTAATAGCATGGGAGGTTTGGTCTCAAGATTTAGGAATTGGCTGACCTGTATTTCATTGTATTATGATGAATTTGGTTTTAAAGTCAACTACTTATCCAAGCTATAAGTTTATATCTTGAATGGTATTCCTTCCCATCACTTAGAAAACCAATGATATGTTGTACATGGGAGGGTTTGTTACAAGGTCCACCACTTGTCCAAGCTAGTTTCATTGAAACATGGATGAAGACAAGCTCCACCATTTGTTAAAGCTAGACTCCATTGAAATCTAGAAAATCCATTCTATGTTGTACATGGGGTTTTTGTTTTAAGGTCCAACACTTGTCCAAGCTAAGATCCATTGAAACATGGAGTAGAGAAACACTCCACCACTTGTCCAAGCTAGGCAACATTGATAGTAGTTGGTTTATTTTGAAGATCCACCACGTGTCTAAGCTAACTTTATTGAAACATAGAGAGAAGCAAAGGTCCACCAACTGTTCAAGCTAGGCTCCATTGAAACATGGACAGAAGCAAGCTCCACCATTTCTCCAAGATAGACTCCATTGAAACATGGAGAGAATCAAAGGTCCACCATTTCTCCAAGCCAAGATCTAGTTGTCCAACCTATAAGGTTATATCTTAAATGGTAATCTTTCTAATCACTTGGAATACCCATGATATGTTTTACATGGGGGTTTTGTTCCAAGATCACCACTTGTCCAAGCTAACTCTATTGAAACATAGAGAGAAGCAAAGGTCCACCACTTGTCCAAGCTAGTCTCCATTGAAACAAGGAGAGAAGAAAGCTCCATCATTTCTCCAAGATAGGCTAGCATGGATAAGTGCACCTTGAAACCAACCTTCCTATGAGGCAATAGAGCATATGCTACATATTTTATGTATGCCCCATGCCTCAAATTAAGAAGTTATAGATTAGAAGTGGACCTTGCTTAAATGTCACATGCAATAAATTAAGGAAAAATAGCCAAGTGGATTGTATTCCTCAATGGATCCTTGCTTTCACAAGTTGTGAACCTTGAGTCACTTTTACATTAACTTGGACAAGTGGTGGACCTAGAAACCAAGCTCTCCATGTTGAGATAAGTTGTAGGTAGGACATTAGAACATAGACAACGATAATGGATGCAATATACTCCTCTCCTAATAATCCAATTGATTGAAACCATGATATTTTAGTTGTTTTCATTGTGTATTGTATGTGCATAAAGTGGAATGAGACCTTAAGAAAACTCAAATTTTTGACAAAATCTCTATATTTTATACATGATATATTGAAAGTTGTCCAACCTGGGAATTGGGATTTTCCCACTTTACCTAATATGGTCTTAAGACTAAAGAACAACCAAACTTTGGAACAAATATTGTTGACCTATCTGCATCCTAAAATTAAAACCAAACCAATGCAGATGTGTAAAAGGCTCATAGAGATTACTCAAGCTCTAACAAAACCAGAAACCTTGAAAAACCCTGAGCAAGCAGTGCATGTGCCAAAAAGGTTAACACAACCGCACTTGATGAAACCAACATGGGTGAGAAAATCAAAATTCTTAGATTCTATGACGGATATAGGTGGGATCACGTACTTAAACACTATGCTAAGAATCCAGACAACCTGAGCAAACCAACAATAGTAGACTTGACCACTGGATACAAGGGTTGTTGCAAGCACAACAAATGAGGCTAAATTGCTTGAGATGCCACCAATTCCTAAAGTGGATGAGCCATGGAAACAATCACGACGAGAGACAATCAAAAACCAAGAGGACAATAGTCCCACATTGCTATCACCATCAAATGCTAAGGTCAATGTGGATCATGAGATCTATCTTGGGATATACAATCATTATACTAGGATGGAGAGACAGAAGTATCCGTGCCGGAGAGTAAACCAGCAACCATAATAACCTTACCATCCTTTGTAGGGAAACATGAAACAAAATTTGACGTGAGAATCGTCCCATCTCAATGGAATCTAATTTCACAGATGCCTTATAACACAAAAAGCCTATACAAGTTGATGTCTTCGTCTATAAGATGCACCATTACTATCACTGAAATTTTGAAGATCAGACCACATTTGTGGAGACAAATGAGAAGAAACTTGGAAAAAATAGGGATGAAATAAATTTCACATGTTAAACTTGTAGGTAAAACCATAAGAACAAATCAACCAGAGAAACACAAAGCAGGGCTTGTACTAGTGAGAATAAGGTGTGTAATTATTATGAAGACAAAGAGGGAAACACAATTTTATTGCTAGAGTACAAGGGAGTAAATACAATATTGATACTTGATAGTGGGATTGGAGTAGCCATTGCTATAAAGGAAATCTGATGAGAAATGGAAAGACTAACTCTCTAGAAAGCACGAATGAAGCTGCAGCTAGCAGACAGATATGTGGAGAGACCCTTAGGAATGTCGATAAAAGTTATTGTACCCTCTTCTGGAATAAAATATGAACATACTTTTAGTATAGTTGATTTTGGGAAAGGCAACAACTTTGAAGTTAATTTGGGATGACCATTTATGAATCAACCCAAAATGGTTCAAGATTGGGGCTATGAAATCTACCTAAGACATAAGGGTATCAAAACTAGGGTTATCACGGAGGATCATAGCTACAAAGACATAAATCAAACCTTAATAGAAGACTTTGGTGTAGCTATGGATTCCGAAACGTAGTTGTCTACCTGATTAATGAAAGATTCACATATTTGGATGTGCAAAGCATCGGAGTGTGGTAGCCTGAAAAGGGAGGATTGCATCCTAGAGCGCTATGTAAAAGATAACTACTATGTGAAAGAGCAGTTTCCAAAGGAGTTTTTTGAATCCTTTGGATGGGAGAAAATACCGGTGACTCTAAATGTTTGCATGAATGAGGTGACCAACACCGATTACCTTTTGTGACAAATATGGTTACGACATAATGCCCTTCCAGATGATAAATGCTATCTTGACACTAGAAGAGGAGATGGAAACAACCAAAACCAACAAAAAAGTTTTTTGCAATAAAATAGTGCACAATTTTTTTGTTCAAGATCTTAGTGAAGACGACGATGACAAATTGAATGATTCAAGGAGCGTCGATTTGAAAAATGATACAAAAGACGAGCTTTCACGGGGCTCAAAAAAACAAACATGCACCAAAACTAGGTGAGTCAATCTTCTATGATTTTCCGAACCAAAAAATGAGGAGACAACCGAGAAACCGAATGAGAAGGACAAAAGGAAATGAAACAAATTTGAGAAACCAATGCCAAAGTGATGGCCAAAATGCAATATCTCATGCTAGTGGGGACAGATGATTGTGTATGAGATAAAATAACTAGAAAACCTTGAAATTGACAACTTTTCAAACAAATTTAAAGAAGAAGAGGAAAAACAAAACAAAGGATATGGCCGAAACATCAACGAAGGTGTCCAAAACCAAATGAAAAAGTGAATACCAAAAGTTAAAATGAACATTGAATGAGATTTGGACAACAGAAATGGAAAGTGAAGAAGACTCTAACACAAACATTTGGTGCACCCCTCTCACTACAAAAAGTGCATCATTCAAGACAGATGTATTCTCATTGAACAACCAATGCAAGAGCCTAAAGAACCAAGGACATTGTATGATGGACTTGAGAATGCAAAGAGGATTGATCTTGATGAACCAAGGGAAGAACAGAGACTGGCTTATATAGCCACGGATCTCATCGAAGAGGAAGATCAACTTATGATAGCTACTCTCAGGCAATATAGACATGTTTTTTCTTGGTCATACAAGGATCTTAAGGGAGTATATCCGAGAATATATCAACATACAATACCCCTTAAGGGCGATGCTACGTTGCATAGACAACATCCCTATACCTATAACAAAATATTTGCAAAGAAAATCATAGAAGAAATAGACAAACTTAAGGAAGTGGAGTTTATCTACGCAATAGAGCACAAGGAGTGGGTGTCACCCATTTTGGTAGTACCCAAAAAGAATGGTAAATTGCAAGTGTGTGTAAATTTGAAATCGGTAAACACTACCACAACTAGAGACAACCATCCCTTATCCAAAAAGAATGGGCCGTTGCAAGCATGTGTAAATTTGAAATAAGTAACCACTACCACAATTAGAGACAACCATCCCTTATCTATCATAGATCATGTGATTGAGAGAGTCGCAGGCAAGGAAGCTTACATCTTTCTTGAAAGCTTTTGGGCTACAACGAGCTTGCCATTAAGCCGGAGGATCATCACAAAATGGCCTTTGCCACAAAATGGGACATATTTTCTTATCGGGTGATGCCATTTGGCCTAACCAATGCACCTACCACATTCCAAAGACTCATGAGTCACGCATTCAAGGAGTATCTAAGACAATTCTTGGAGATTTATATGGATGATTGATTTGTATATTCTCTCTAAAGAGACAAACATGTCAAACACTTGAAAACGATCTTTGAGAAGTGGAGAACTTACTGCATTTTCCTAAATCATGAAAAATGTGTTTTCATGGTAAGTAAGATTTTGGGACATATTGTGTTAAAAAATGGAATTTCTATAGATCTTGAAAATATACAGGTGATTGTTGCTCTCTTGAGACCCATTAAAGCCAGAGAGGTACAAGCCTTTATGGGCCATTGTGGCTATTACCAAAGTTTTATTTACATGTATGTGGTTGTTGCAAGACCTCTCTATGCTCTCATCACAAAATTTGAGTGGAATGAAGAATGTGAGAAAGTGTTTCAGCGATTGAAATAGAGATTTATTTTTGCTTCAATTTTTAAATCTCTTGATTGGAACAAGATATTTCATGTTCATACAGATGCATCAGCATATTCTATTGGATGTATCCTAGCTCAACCTAGAGAGAACAATATGGATTTTCCAATTTTTTACTCCAGTAGACAACTCAATAGTGTAGACCAAGATTACACAACCATAGAAAGAGAAGGATTTAGAATGGTGTATGTAGTCAAAAAGTTTAGACATTAACTTCTTGCAAAAAAAAACGTATTTTTTCTGAATCATCAAGCATTGTTTCACTTAGTGAACACTCAATGCAATACTAGCAGTATAGTTTGATGGTTCATAATGTTATTAGAGTTTGATTTTAGTGTAGAGTTCAAGAAAGGGATTACTCATCAGAGGGTAGATCATTTATCACAGTTGATACACTGGGAAGCACCTCTGGACGTTGATGATTACTTGTCAGACTCTTATCTTTTCAACATCGAGATGGTACCGAGGTGGAACAAACATGCGATGCCATTTCTCACCCTTGGTTCTTTGCATATTCAAAGGCAACCATCAATCATTGAGAATTCATGCTCATTAGTACTAATAGCTGGATGGCTATAAAAGCAAGGAAACAACTGATACTTAGGCTATGTATAGAGCCATCGGAGAAAGAAGTGTACTTTGTTGGGATGCGAGGTTTTGTTGCATCTTTTGTGTGAACAATCTCTTCCACCTATAAAAGTGTCATGTTTCAATAACCCATGTGAAGAACTCCTTACAATCCATGTGCAAAGAAAATCCACTTGTGTTTGTGCATAGGCAACCATATCTTGTTCTCATGTGTCAAAAGGATGTCTCTTTTGTATATGCCTATATAGAGGCACATTATTCTAAATAAAAACAAGTCTAACATTTTGCAATTTCAATCTATTGTACTATGTGTCCAATATCAAGCCCTAAGATAACTCTACTTTAATCATGCTTATGCCGTGAATGGCAGCTAACACATCCACCTTAACCCAACAATTGGTATCAGAGCTTGGTTTAGATTATAATCTCCTAATCAAATAACATCCTAGCCATTTACAATTTCTCCTATGCTACATTGCACTGGAGCCTTCTCTAATTAGGCATTGCAATTGCTAAGTCAACACCCCTTGTGCATTGCATATTAATAATGGTGTTAATCACATTGTTAATTTTTTCCTCTTTTAAAGTCCTTTGGTGATGGGATTTGTACTACTCGTGCCACTACCCATATTAATCAATTAGGAAGGGAATTTAACGATTGTTCATAATTGCAACGTGATTGACGCATTATAAGTATCGATAGTTAAATCAATTTTTATGTATTCTATGTGCATATTAATTTTTCATCCATTGTAAAACATAAAAAACCTTATCTGAATTGGTTGTGTGCTTGCATCCTCTACACAATCTTCAATTAAAGCTCTTATTTGCCAAATTTATCCATAATTAGCCATCGCTAATTATCTCGATAGATTTATGTGTGTATGAGAGAGAAAGAAAGTAGTGTGTGTGTGTGTGTGTGTGTGTGTGTTTCTGTATGATTTGTGGTGGGAAGTGACAACACAAGGCTTGTTTATTTTCTCGGCCATGAGCTGGTGGCGTGGTGTCACTCTATCCACCTTTGCTCAATGACCTATATCATCATCAACAGCTTCTGCGCTACGCCTCAACTTACCCTTTGCTACCCCAAGGTGGGCCACGGACCATGGCTTCTCGAATTGTTCAAGTGGTGCTGCTCCCGTCTCGCAAACCTCTCAAAGTGTTCCAAAGTTGCTCAAGCCCATCCTCATCACACTAGCTTCTTGTAGCGCCCATCCTCAATCACTGACTTGTCTTTACGCTCTCGGTGCTAAATCTGCCACTGTAACATCCGGTGCTATCTTGCCCTCCTCACCACAACTGTAGTATTAAAGCACGGCCCTCGTCACATACCCTCTTGCATGTGTTCCCGCTGGCTCGATACACCAATTACATGATCCTCGCTTACCTGCCCCACATCGCCAAGGTGCCATAACACCCGGTCAACACCAACCCTCTGATTGAAGTCCATATCTTTGCAATTTGTGCAAGCCCGCCCAACTGCCGCAGCCCCATGGCTCTCCACAATTGTGCCTCCTTGTACTCAACTCTATTACGCCACTGGACAACCCTGATTACCCACATTAGTGCTTTGGCTTTGCTTGCTCTACTGCATCATAGCGCCAAGCCTAAAGAAAATATGGTGCCCATGATTGCTCAACCAACCTGCTGCTCCCTGCCCTGGCCCGTTATGGAGAGCTGACAAACCCACGGATCGCTCTTGCGCCACCTTGCAGCTACACAGAGATCGGAAATTTAATGAAATTGTGAAACCATGAGTTGTACTAATTCTAGTAAGTGTAGTCTCCCATATGCCAACTTCGAGCCTTCAAAATTCCTCACTAAAAGCTCATTTCCATGGTAGTTCAAGCAAAGTATTTTCACAGCGTTTTCTTGGGCTGTTGACACACATCAAGACCAAGTGTCCACAATCATCAGGAGGCCAGCAAAAGGATTTCTTTAAAGCTTTCAAAAGTATCAAATGTCAAGAAAAGAAAAGGATTCATTCCTTTTGTGAAGAGTGACTTTGCTACCAGTGAAGAGGTGCTTCACATCAACCAAAGGAAACACAATATCTGCTTTATGCACGCAGCTCAACCAATGTATCCACACTTTAACTGTGCTAACATAGCACATTTTGAGTACAAGGCAAGTTATGTTTTGGCTTTTCCGCCCACTTTTATGAGAGAACTAGACACTACTGGCATAAAACCGGTAAGACCTTCCTCATGGACTATGGATATAATCACCCATGATATATATGTTATGTCTACACCGGCATTGATCACTTGTGATGCACTACATGTGGCTAGGATACAAACATCACTAAATGAACAACAAAAATCATCAAGGAGAACCATTAATGCAATGTATCTGTATTGTACTCATTCGCCATGGAGATTGCATCTTTGTCAAAACGGACCAACAACATGCGTGAAGAAGATCAACATCAACATAAAAATGATGAAGAAAGCATCGACACACGACGAAGCTCACAACATCAAGACAAAGGCATAGCAGTTGGGGGACATATTCAAAATATTTTTAAAGTCCTTTTGCATAGCATAAATAGTCTTTTCCCATGTGGTTTTTCCCTCTATTGTACATATATGTGCATTTATCTTCCTTTGTATTTTCACAATGTGCATTGGATCAAAAGATCGAAAACAACATCATCAACATATTGGCTACTACAACAACAACCTATAGCAAGAATACCAACAACAAAGTACAACATCTTTTTGCAGATTTGTGTGGGGGAGAAATTCCTCCAACAAACAACAAACGACATGTGTTGAGCATTCTCTCAATTTTACCTTGCCCTCTATTTGCGTGAGGGACAGCTTGTGTGTGTGCTACATCCTGATATTTTGTGTGTGTTCACCCTTTGTGGTTAGAGGAGGAAAATTTGTGTTCAAGGGGAGGCTTTTGTTTTGTGTGCCTCACCCTAGTGTGTTTTGAGGGGAGGATTGTGTGAGTGATATGCAACCAAAACCCACATAGGGGAGGATTGTTGGGATGCAAGGTTTTGTTGATCTCTTGTGTGAATAATCTCTTCCACCTAGAAAAGTGTCATGTGTCAATAACCCATGTGAAGAACTCCTTACAACCCATGTGCAAAGAAAAGCGAATTGTATTTGTGCATAGGCAGACACATCTTGTACTCATGTGTCAAAAGACTGTCTCTTTTGTATATGTCTATATAGAGGCACATTATTCTAAATAAAATCAAGTCTATCATTTTGCAATTTCACTCTATTGTACTGTGTGTCCAATATCAAGACCTAAGCTAACTCTACCCTAATCATGTTTATGCCATGAATGCCATGCTAGCACATCCACCTTAACCCAACATACTTAAGACAAGCTCACATACAAATGGCAGGGTTTCACAATGCAAAAATTGAGACATACCGGAGACTGATGAGACTTAGGGTGTATTGGCCTCATATGCAAAAAAGCATCCATGACTGTGTAAGTTCATGTGATACTTGTTCCATCTAGAAGCCGATCAAACATGCTACACTGCTCAGGATAACAGAAGCACCCAAGTGTGTGAAGTACATTGTAGATTACATCAAACAAGAAATCTTTCCAGTAAGCTTAAGAAGATCCAAACTATGCTCAATTCACAGAGAAGCAAAAAACTATGTTATCATTGAGAATAACCTTTATTGGAGAGGGATAGATGAGAATTGGAGAATCTATCCTGTCCAGTACGCGTACTTACCTATTCTTGACCAATCACATGTAGGACCACTAGGAGGTCACTTTCTGGCCAACAAAACCACAAAACCGATATTCCTTGCAAGAATTTGGTGGCTTACTTTGTATACGGAGGTAGAGAATTATGTCAAACAATGTGATGATTGCCAACGAGAAAAAGTACCAAGGCGACAAGATGAAATCCCATTGAGACCAATGATGAGGGCAAGGGCATTTACCAAATTGTGGATAGACTTTGTTGGACTTATCTCACCACCGAAATATTTCTCAATACATCATATTGTCCACATATTAATCAACCAAATGTAGAAGTGAAGGACAATGCTAAACGATAGTGTAGTTCTTGTTTGAGAACATTTTCACAATATACAAGCTTCCGATTGAGAAAGGGAGTGATCAAAGTTGGCTTGGAGGAATGGATGTGTGAATCAATGTCCAACTAGCTAATGGAACGACCATGTGTCAATGCCATGTGGTATTATACATATCGCAAGTTGTTGACCTTCATGATTAAATAGACCAAGATTGAGCAAAAGGCAGATAACAAACGAACAATGGCTAGTTTGGAACAAGCCAATGTCTCAACTAACATTGACGGTAACCACTACCCACATCAATTCCACATTATGGATGATATGGACCTCAATGAGGAAATCATCTTGGGAGTTTCATGGATCCACACTTACAAAGCAGTTTCCAAGTGGCAAGACAACACTTTGAAGTACACTTGCAAGGGAATAGCTTATATTACATCCTTGGCACAAACAAATCATATTATGAATGTGCAAACTCACTCCAATGAATTGGTGACAGGATAACCATAGTCAGATCCTCAATCGCAATAGTCTACAAGAATTTGTGGAAAACAGGTCAAGTAAGTCTGGGTCGAAAAGACAATCATGGCAACCAGGATACCTAAGCATTGCTTGATAGTCAATATTCCAATTCAATCGAGCCACATTTCCAAGCTGCCCAAAAACCTCAACAAAAGCCAAAATGGTGGTGGGAATACAAACAGCAACGCGCTGCTTCATTGACCTCAACAAAGTACAAATGGATTCCCAAAACTTAATCAAATAAATCAATGACCATCAAAGAACCTATATGGAAATGGATATCCAAACCATCAAACAACCAATCATCTCCAAAGTCTCCCAAACCAATCTTAAAGTGAGTACCTAAAGCCAAGCCAAACCAAATCAATAGATGAGATCACATATCCTCGTCAATGAAAACCATTCTTAAAGGGGTGCCAACTTGCAAATCATGTCATATGATTTTATAGCTACACCATCTTTCTGAAGAACCCCTAAAAATCTTCCTTGCATAGCATATTGTTTTCCATGTATTTTTGTGTAAGCATATATAGGATGTCCCACCATTGGACATATGCATTAGACACTCTTTTTTTCTTCCACCTATGCACCTTGAGTGGACTAAAATAGGCAAACCAACATTCCATCATGCTACCCTCTCATATTTGCTTCCCTTTTAATTCCATATCCACCAACAAATAATCACTTGAGTACTTTATTAATATCTACCATGCTAATAACTACTCCAATAATGCGCATATCCCAAAGGCACTTTTTTTCCACTGGGTTTTTTTCCTTTGGTCATCCAGGCATTAGACCCTAATTTAGAACCTTATCATTCTGCTTCTCTTGTACATACTTTTCATAAATAAACAGTATCCTCATCATTATGCTATTACAACGGACAAATGCAACATCGTATCTCACAACAGACATGTTTGGACCAATCAAGATGCTGCAACAAATTGAACCTCATCAACAAACTCAACAAAAAATGAATACAATCAGCCAATCAACAACCAATCAAAGACCTTTCACAGCCTCCACGAACACTTTTCAATGGTGCCCAAGGACGGGCACTAAAATTGAAAGGGGGAATGTTAATCGAGTCAACGTCAGTTATTAACAGATGTTGTAGAGACCGAAGACGTACGAATGCACATTGAAGATCAACATGAAGAAACAGTAAAGATTGGAGTTACACATTTTCTATATTTTAGTAAAATGGTCATGTATTGTAAACTTACGATTTATTTCAAGCCATTGTAATATTTTAATGTGTTGCGGGCTCAATGGGAGTTCCAAGGTCTATAGAACAAGCCAGTTAGCGTGCCTAGGTTGCAGATTCAGTAAGTGGTGGAGCCCTAAAGGCCTTGGACACCCGGACATTGCATATTTTGACCCTAAGTATATAAGGCAGTGTGTAAAACAAATTAGGGTTCTCAAGCTCATTTGCTGAGAGCACTCTTTGGTGAGAGCTCTTGAGGTGTGTGGCTATGGAGTCCTTGAGCTTCTCCTTGATCATGTGATCTGATTAACAGTAATCAATGCTTAATTCTCTTTCACTATGCCTCTCTCATGCTTCTTGTGATTGCTAATGATGCTTTGATTAGCTGTATTTAAGATTGATTTGAATGCTACTTTCAAGATGAAAGATTTAGGGCTTTTACATCATTACTTGGGTATATAGATTAAGCAGTGTGATGGTGGTATTTCCTTGTGTCAGAAAAGTTACATAGAAACATTGCTATGTAAGTCTGGACTTGAGGATTGAAAACCTATTGCCACTCCCAGGGAACAGGTTTGAAATTGAGTCTTCATGATGATAGTGATCCTGCAGATGTCACTCATTAGCAAATTGTTGTTGGATGCCTCATTTATGTATGCAACACGTGGCCAAATATTCAGTTTGCAGTCTCATAAGTCAGCAGATTTATGCATAGCCCAGGGTCTAAGCATTGGTAGGTTGTTAAGAGGAATTTATGCTAGTTAAGTGAAACTTGTTTTATCCCAAGGGGGGGTCATTGCCACCAGACTTACATGATTTTTCAAGATCAGATTAGGCTGGTTGTTTTGACACGCGATTGTCCAAAAGTGATTTTTGTTTCATGCTTGGAAAATCATGTATATCATGGTTGAGCAAGAAGCAACCTATTGTGGAAACTTCTAGTTGTGATGCTGAGTGCAAGGCAATCTCCACAGGTATGATTGAGCGTGTATGGCTCAAACTCCTTATGGATGATTTGGGTGTTGGACATGACACTACCAACACCATCTAAACTGATAGTTAGAGTGCGTTGGAAGTTGCAAGGAACCCAATTTTCCATGCTCACACAAAGCACATTGAGGTGCATTACCACTATGTCAGGGAGAGGCTCTCAATAGGAGAGATTAGCTTGGCTTATGTGCCAATGCAGGACCTTGCATATATTTTCACAAAGGCATTGTCTTGTGAGAAGTTTGAAGCTTTCCGCAGCTTTGGGCTTACTCCCCTTTATGGACTGATCATGTCCTCAGGGCATGGCACTTCTCTTTATCTATCTACCAGCACTCGTTCACCGCATCACTCCCAGGGGGTATTTCTTACCATATACATGTGTTAGTGATGTGTGTGAACACACTTAGGGATTCAGAGGCATGTTTTCCCTTGCTAGGAGGTTTTTTCCCCTCTGCATTGTATATAAACCCATCACTCTAGGGCTATCCATGTTTTCCATTGCACACTAAGTAATACACTCTTTGTTGTGTGCCTTGAGCTTCCTTATTATTCTTCAAATTGTGTGTTTTCTAGAAACCTTAATTTCAACATGATCTGTCTAGGAATCTCCCCAAATAAATGGGAATGCATCTCTATGGATTTATTACATTCTGGGATATGATTCTATCTTTGCTATTGTGAAAATGCTCACAAAAATGGCACACCTATTTCCCACAGAGACTACCCACTCAAGTAAAGCAGATTGCTCACATCTTCATGAAACGCATCTTTGAATATCCCCTGACTATCACAATTTATCTTGCAAACTTTTTGTAGATTGCGATGATAATTTCACTTCAAAGGCTTTTTAGCTATAGACATAGAGCTGGAAAATTTAGTACAACTTAACATCCTCATACATATCGTCAATTTGAAAGTGATAGAAGATATATTGCATGTTTATTGCTAGCATGATCAAAACAAATGGAAAATGTATCTCTATTTGGTTGAATTTGCCTATAATTCTTCTTTCATAGAACTATAGAAATCTGATCCTATCATTATAGTACAAGATTTCGTCGAATTGCTCAATATATTAAAGTATGTAATGTCTTCTAGATTACCATTTTCAAGCTCCCACAAAAACTCTCAAGATTTTAAAGTATGTAATTTCTTCCTCATTATCCTTCTCAAGAAATATGTACATAATCCTACCATATTTTAAATGACTCTCATCTTCTCATATTCCCAAAAGGTACATTTGATGTCTATCCTATCCAATATTTTAAAATAGTTCTAAACCTCTTATAAACCACACTATTGCGAAACATCAACTAAAATGGTCTACTTATCTAGTAGAAGAGGCTACATGGGAACAAGAAGAGACACTTATGAATAATTTTCCTAAATTTTTGTTGAGGTGAACACCTCAACAATGTGTGAGGATGTAAGATCCCTAAAAATACATCAAGCAAAATTCAAAAATTTGAATGCCAGATTCCCAATTCTTTAATGAGTATTTTAAAATTTTCAATTGTATGAATTGCAAGCACACAAAATTTGAATTTTTGTGTCATAAAATCTAATATCTAACATCTAACCAACCCAAATGATTCTCTCATATTAAACTGATCACTTAATGTGGGAGACTAATCGGGAACAAGGGTTAAGATATAGACTTGTGCTTATAGATCTATCTCAACATGGGGCCAATGGTAAAGGGACCCAAATGAGAGAAGGTCTATCAAAGAGCAATTCTAACCAATGGAGCATAAGACCTTAGGGTTAAATTCTGAAGACCTCCAATAATGTGTGTAAAAGTCCTTTGACCTTAGGTAAGCTAGGATTGACCTTGAGGCGCGGGAACCCGACCCAGCTCGAGGTGCTTGTCCTGCCTCTTATTCTCGATGACTAAGGTGCTTGAGGTGCTTGATGATTGAGGCACTTGAGATGATTGAGGTGCTTAATTATTGAGATGCTTGAGGTGCTTGACATGCTTGAGATGTTAGGGTTGCACTTGAGGTGAGAACCTAGCCCAAGCTTAAAGTGCTTAAGGGCCAAGCTTGTGGTGGGAACTGGGCCTATGCATGAGGGGCTTGAGGTGTCAGAAATTCAAATATTCAATCCAAACAAGGAGGGGGTGAGATCTACATGAGGGGGGATGAGAGAGAACACCCACACACTCACACAAGGCATGCATGGTACAAAGAAAGCAAAAGGGACACTTGTCAAGTTCCTCCTCATGTTGCCCTCATGGTGTGCCTGAAGCCTATTGGTTTGTCACCCAAGGGGTCGAGTGATAATTTAGGAGATTTAATTAATTTATTTTGCATTTATCTAGCCCTCTCTCGCAAAGGAGAATGGGGGACACTTGTCTCAAGGCTACCCTTGCTGCTTGTAATGCCTCTTGCTTATGATTGGCTAAGCCGGAGGGGTCCAATGAGCTTCAAGCATGAGCTACAAGGGGGGGGTCAACCCAAGCAAGCTAGGGGGTTGCTTATGGGGTATACTCACCCACACACACTCACAAACACTCTCATTGTGTGCTATGCAAAGTTCAAGAGCTCCCTCTCCTTCTTCAAGCAAGTAGAGGTTGAGAGCCTACACCAACACTCTTGGCTATGGAGTGAAAATCCAACCAAGAGCCATGCTTCAATGCTTAAGCTTTCCATATCCTTCTTCTTCAGTACTATGCTATTATGTATGCTAGCAACAAGAGTTATGATAAGTGAGGAACTAATTCTTTCTCCTACGAAATGTTTCGTCTTCCTCTTCCCTACCCTCATTCCCTACTAGCTCTCTCCACCTTCGAAGGTGTTTGAGGTCTTGGGACTGAGGCTTGGGATAGTTAAAGCTTTCTTCAAGTCTATGTTATGTTTGTGATCCATGTATATTTCCATCTTCATTGCATCACCTAGGTCACAAGGACCACAAAGATTTTATCGTAGCAAGTCTTAATGGGAGAAATCATAATACAAATGCCTATTGGAGGGGGGACCGGCTCCACATAAATCCGTTCCTCAGTTGTTGTCATGTTTTCTAAATTCTCTCTCTTGCCAAGTTAACTAATTGCTATGATTATGTGTCTATATTTAATTATGTTCACCCGCTATGCTCACAAAGTCATTTCTCAAAAGTACTCTCATTAATTTCCGCTAGTCTCAAACTAAATAGGCAAATTCCATTACTTTGGTATCAGAGCATTTGGTTTCTCTTTTCTTGCTTAACATAGAGAGGTCCTTAACACTAGGTTGGTAATGGGACACTTTTATGTCCTAGGACACTTTTACGTCCTGTTAAGTGACCATTTTCCTTGAATTATGTCAAGAGTTTCAAAATGGATTTTGAGGTGCTATCTATCTAGAAATTTGTCTCATAAGCTGAAAAAAACTCGACATTTTTTTGGAATATCAATTCCATCTTTAACCTTGTCCTTGCACAGCATTTCACAACCTAAACTGTGTGAAAAAACGGGTCCTGTTTTTTGCTTTTTTCATCTTTTTGCAACTATACCACTCTAGAATTCATGTTTGTGAGGTCTATAATGCTAGAGAACTATCTTTAGTAGTCCTCAACATGTCCTGATGCTTCAAGGGAGAAATAAACGTTAAAGTTGTAAGTTATGACCAAATTACAAAAATTGTCAAATCTTGTTTTTTAGCCAATTTTAGCTCTTCTATGATTTTTTTGGTGGCTTTCATGATATCCAAACGCAGTTTGATTTTCTATGTCGCATATTGTAACATAAAGCTAATATTCCTTGAGTTTTGGGGCACCTAATACCCTATTTTTCATAGTAGACAACGATGGTTGATTTTTTTAATTACAGAAGAAAACGAAACATTCTAGTATATCAAGTATAACTTTTTCAATATTGTTAGTTTCTTGTGACAACTACATGCATTTTGTAGGTAGTAACCATATCTAGTCATAAGGATCAAATTTGTCTAGATAGTGAATAGTTTCTATGGGATTCTACAACTCATAATGTTGAACCCAGTTTTTTCATGTTTGCTGTATTTAGCACTTCATCTTTGTTCCCAAGATTCCCCTTGGTAAGAGATGTATTATTCTTTTGACATGCTCCATGGCTCCTTATGAACCTAAAGGACAATAGGGAACTAAGAAAACATGCATATATTATTTGTATTGAGCGTGGCTATAGAAACTTTGATGATAGGTTTGCAGAATGGTAAAAATTCAACTTTTTTTTACCTATTTGTTTTGGCAAAACAAAAAATAGTGAGTGAGAAGCAATCATATGTTGTGACCACCAACCCATTCGAGTTAACTAGGGAATTTATCTCAAGTCCTACAAAAATCCCTAATCTTATTTTTATGCAACAAAACGTAAGAAATGACTGTTTTGATGAAAATGTACTGGTCCATCAACTTTGGAGGCTTGGTGTGACCAAAAGATGAGAAATTTTACAAGTTTCTTATTTTTTCCATGTGTAGTAGGCCTTGAACTATAACCTCATGAAAGGATTTTACAAAATGAGTGGATCTACTATGGTTTTGGAGGTTTTTTTCAAAACCCTGAAAGGACACTTTTATGTCCTGTTAGGTTACCAACCTAGTGTTAAGTAGCCTATAAATGGTTGATGTTATTAATTATATTAGGGTAAGTGGAGTTGGGATCTATTATCGGTTTTTTTGAGCCCACTATGTGGGGGATAGTGCACACCTCAGGAGCTTTGGACTTAATAATGGAGTCTTTTTAGACTTGCCTACGGCTTTACCATTATTGAGCCATAAGAAGTCCAAAAGAAGCTAGCCCTTGGCAACTCTGCTATGTTTGACCTACTCCTCTACTTTCTATAATTAACCACTTCAAGCCGTGGGTGTAGATACTTAAGAGCCGATTTTGAAAGGAAAAGAGGAGTGGCAACTAAGGTTTTGAATTGCCAAAGCATACACTAAGTACATACATAAATTTTGTTAACATGGCTGACAATAATCAAGAGAGTAGAATGAACATTGATAGCTTTGATTCTGCACATGAAGGTGCAAATGATGATGCTCCCATGTTTGTGAATTATCTCATCACTAGGTTGCAGCAAGCTATGGGCAACCCTGCTTTGCAAGCCGAAGTTACTCAACAACTTCATGCTTATGGAATTTCCCTTCCTCTCCAAGAGGAGAGAGAGCTTAGGAGGCCTCTTGACGAGACCCCCAAAAGAAGACTCTCTTCCATTCAAGAGGAGGAATCCAAAGAGCAATAAAGCAATGAAAGTTTAAGTTCCTCTGAAGATGTGGCTCCATGAAGATGGCGGTCTAGACGATCACCCACAGCTCCCAAGAGGAAAAGATCAACACATATTCATTCTCCTCATGACTCTAAAAGGCAAGAGAGGAAACAAAGGAAGAAAAGGGCTAGGAAGAGGTCACCCTCTTCTCCTTCTTCTTCACCTTCCTCCTCTTTCGACAAAAGTTATGGCTATTCTCCTAGAGAATACAAGAGGGGAGGACATCGCAAATCATTTCCTGCATGGTGAAGGTCACAAAAGCTAAAGAAGTTCAAGGAGGGAGGAAAGAGTATCTCTTTTCTCACCTATGATGGCACCTTTGTTGCTACCGAAAAAGCGTTGGCCTTCATCCGGCAAGTTGATGCGGCCTTTGGAGACGAGGGCTTCACAGAGTCCTCCAAGCTACACCATGTAGCTATGCACTTCCAAAAATCAGATCGTCAATGGTGGGCTAGCCTTTGTGGAAATGGTGAAGCCCCAAAGACATGGAAAACTCTACGAGTTTCCATCGTGAAGCAATTCCTTGCAAGCGATGCAAAAGACAAAGTGCTTACCAAATGGCGCAGCTTGAAGCTTCTCTCTCATGAGTCTATCCACAAGTATGTAGACAAGTTTTGGGATTTACATCTCAAGGCCACTGTCTTTTAAAATATAGACTTTGCCAAGTAAAGGCAGCAATTCCGTGCGGGATTACTTGAAGAGATGGCCGAATACATCAACTCTCAACGGCTTGGTACTATAGAGAAGTACTCTATCACACCATGGTTGCTTCACGCATCAATTTCCACCAAGGGGCTAGACGTAATGTCAAGCCAATGGAAAACAAAGACAAAAATGATGCAAAGGGGAAAACCAATGTTCAAAATACTTCCCAAGTCACTTCCAACAACAACAACAATCGGTCCAAGGAGAAGGGAGTCTACAAAGGTTGAAAAAAACTCTCTCCTGAAGAGCTTGAAGATTTTCGCAAGGACCATAAGTGTTTCAAGTGTGGGGGGCAAGGACATGGCTATCGTTCTTGCCCCAAGAAGAATACTTGCAATGAGACTCCTAGGGCTTCCACCATTGAAGCTCCAAAAGAGGATGCTCATTGCAAAGGATCATCACTTTCCTATGATTGGGAAAAGGTAAGAGAACATGATGCCTTCATCTTGTTTGACCCTAGCTCTACTCTGAACCTCATATCAATGGAGTGGGCCACCAAGTTAGGAATTCAAGCTTTTGAAATAGGAGATACGGTAATGGTTGATGCAGCTTTCAAGGGACAGCAAGCCTCCGTTACTCCCTTGATTGGGAAGTTGAGGCTTCATGTCCAAAGCTATGTCGACGAAGAAGACTTCTTCATCTCTCCTCTCCAACATGAGGATGCTATCCTAGGGGCACCATGGTTTGATCGCATGGCTGCCAACAAGAAGTTCCCTGAAAGGAGAATCTACTTTACCTACATGGGAAAGAACATGTATATAGATGCTAGTGAGCATGGTCGCACTATTACACTTGTAAATCCTGTTGCTTTTGATAAGTCAATGAAGAGCTCAGTTTTTGCGTACATGATTTTTGTCTAAAAGTCTCTAAAAGATACTAATGTTTCATCAAATGTAAATGGTAGGAATCAAGAAGAGTTAGACTTGTCTAATTTTCTAAAAGGATTCCAAGATGTGTTCATCAATTATATCCCTATGGACTTACCTCCAACATGAGGGGATGATGACCATCGCATTGAGCTCCTTCCAGGAAGCTCACCACCTAACAAACCTCCTTATTGATTCTCACAAGATCAACAAGAGGATATCATGAGGCAAGTACAGGAATTGGTAGACAAAGGGATGGTGAGGCCTAGTTCCTCTCCCTTTTGTTCTCTAGTCCTTTTAGTGCAAAAGAAAGATGGACATACCGTATGTGTGTGGACTATTGAGCACTAAACCATACACTATCAAAAACAGATTTACCGTGCCTCAGGTAGAAGATCTGTTTGATAAGCTACAAGGCTCTACCTACTTTAGTAGGATTGACCTTAAGAGTGGCTATCATCAAATAAGGATAGTGGATGAAGATATCTTAAAGACCGCGTTTTGCACAACGTTTGGTCTTTATGATTATCTAGTCATGCTTATTGGCTTGACTAATGCACCAGCTACGTTCAATTGTCTGATGGAGAAAATTTTTAGACCATACCGCAAATTCACTGGAGTTTTCTTTGATGATATCATCATCTACTCCAAGTCTTTGGAGGAACATAAGCAACATCTCCAAGTGATTTTTCAAGCATTGAGGGACAACAAGCTTTTTCTCAACCAAAAGAAAAGCGAATTCTTCCTTCAGGAGATTCAATACCTAGGTCATATTATCTCTCACGATGGTATCTGTATGGATCCATCAAAGTTAGAGTTAATAAAATCATGGCCTAACCCAAGAAATCTACATGAGCTAAGAAGATTTATTGGTATGTGCACATACTATAGACGCTTCATAGCAAAATTCTCTCAAGTAGCAGGACCACTACACGACTTAATTAAGAAGAACGTTAAGTATGTAAGGATTACTAAGGAGAAAAATGCTTTTGATAAGCTCAAAAAGAAGCTTACTTTCCAACCAGTCCTCGTGCTTCCGGATATCTCAAAGCCATTTGAGGTCCAATGTGATGCTTGTGGTGATTGCCTTGGAGCAGTTTTGCTTCAAGAAGGGCATGCCATAGCATATGAGAGCGGAAGGCTCAATAATGATGAACGAGTGTTGGGCATTTATGAGAAAGAGCTTTTAGCTATTCTACATGCCCTAGACACATGGAAGCACTACCTATTGGGGACTCCATGTATCCTACGAACCGACCACCAAAGTCTAAAGTATTTCATGACACAAACCAAGCTTTCCGACAAACAAATGATGTGGGAAAATTTTCTTTCACAATTTAATTTCTATATTGCTCACATAGCTGGTAAGCACAATCAAGTGGCCGGTGCACTTTCACGACGACCAAAAGTTAATGCGGTGTCTATAGCTACTGACAATGATATATCCTCTATGATAGATGAGTATGCCACTGACCCTGACTTTAGAGACATAATGTCAGCCCTTGCTTTGGGAAAGAAAGAGGAACCATTCACCTTTCAGGATGGTTATCTTCTCCATGGAAATAGGCTATGGGTTACCCATTCCCTTCGTGAGAAAGTTATGTATGAATCCCATGCTCCTCCATATGCAGGGCATAGATGTATTCAACCTACTCTCCGAGGAGTAGAGACGTACTTCTATTGGCCTACCATGAAAGTGGACATACAAGAGTATGTTTCAAAATGTGTAGTATGCCAAAAGACCAACTATGGTAGAGGGAAGAAATATGGATTATTTCAGCCATTGCCTATCCCAAATTCACCATGGGAGAGTGTATCCATGGATTTCATCTTTGTATTACCCAAGTCTATCCATGGGAATACAAGAATATGGACAATAGTCGACAGGTTTAGCAAGCAAGCACATTTTATTACTGTTAAAAAGACTATTAAGGCACATCAAATGGCAACTCTCTTCATATCTCAGATTTTCAAGCACCATGGATTACCCACATCCATCGTGTCAGATAGAGATCCTAGAATGACGAGTAATTTTTGGAAAGGTCTCTTTGAAAATCTAGGAACAAGATTGAATTTCTCTTCGGCCTATCACCCACAAACGGATGGCCAAAGTGAGATAGCCAATCTTACGATACTCGATCTACTCAAGACTTATGTTACCAAAGTAGATCAACGCTCACAATGGGAAAAGTACTTACCTCTTGTAGAGTATGCCTACAATAATACTATACATACTTCTACGAGAAAAGCACCTTTTGAGATCATTGAGGGAAGACCTAAAAGTTCCTTTCTACTCAAAGTACATGGGAATGGGAAGATCTTTGCCGCCGATGAGTATAACTGTGACCTACAAGAATCTTTTCAAAAGATTAAGGAGGCTATATCCATCTCTCAACAAAGGAAAAAAGCTACTGCTGATAAGCACAAAAGAGCCTTAATGTTCAAAGAAAATGATTGGGTCTTACTCAAGTTTCCTAAAGCTTGATTAAGGCAAAGGACGGGCAAAAACCCTACTGGCCATCAAAAGTATTATGCTAAACTAGCAAAAAGATACTATGGTCCTTTCCGAATCTTGAAGCCCATCAATGAGACGGCTTATCAACTCAAGTTGCCCAACCATTGGCTCATACACAATGCATTTCATGTAAGCCTACTTAAGCCCTACAAAGGAGAGCCACCAACTAAATCAATTATTGACGACCCTCCCGAAGTTGAAGACCAATAAGAGGTGCTACAACCCGAATCTATCCTTCGGCATGAAGACAAGGTACTACGACATGGTAATATTATCCGACGGTAACTTATTAAGTTCAAAATTTATCCTTTTGAAGATGCTAGATGGATGCAAGGAATACAACTTAAGGATAGTATGAACCTTGTCAATGCTTACAATGCTACATTAGAGTAAGCAGATGTATAAAATTCTTTTAAATGACTCATGTTTTGGTCTTATAAGACTAGTCCTCTTTTTAACTGTGCACAAATTTAACTAGTATGCATGCTTCGAATCATATTTGTGATGACGACGTCTCTCAAACACAGAGTAGAATTTGTCACTCTACTTTGGGAGAATGAAATGGACTAAAGAGCAGACATGCTTGCGGTAGCTATGTCTCGCAATCACCAAATGGATTAGTCATCCATCTTGGAAAGATGTCGTAGGGTAAAAAGGGATCCTCTACCCGCTAAGTAAAATTGACTAATGCCTAAGGCTTTATCTCTTAGACTACCTCATAATCGAGGACGATCAGACATTCTTGTGGCAGCTATGTCTTGCAATCACCAAATGGATTAGTCATCCATCTTGGAAAGATGTCGTAGGGTAAAAAGGGATCCTCTACCCGCTAAGTAAAATCGACTAATGACTAAGCCTTTATCTCTTCTACCTCATAATCGAGGACGATTATGATTTCAAGAGAGAGGTAATGTCATAAAATATAATATCTAATATCTAACCAACCCAAATGATTCTCTCATATTAAACTGATCACTTAATGTGGGAGACTAAACGGGAACAAGGGTTAAGATATAGACATGTGCTTATAGATCTATCTCAACACGGGGCCAATGGTAAAGGGGTCCAAATGAGAGATGGTCTATCAAAGAGCAAGGCTAACCAATGGAGCATAAGACCTTAGGGTTAGCTTCATTTAAGACCTCCAATAATGTGTGTAAAAGTCCTTTGACCTTAGGTAAGCTAGGGCTGACCTCGAGGCGCGGGAACCCGACCCAGCTCAAGGTGCTTGTCCTGCCTATCATGCTCGATGACTATGGTGCTTGAGGTGCTTGATGATTGAGGTGCATGAGATGCTTGAGGTGCTTAATAATTGAGATGATTGAGCTGCATGACATGCTTGAGATGCTAGGATTGCACTTGAGGTGAGAACATAGCCCAAGCTTAAAGTGCTTAAGGGCCAAGCTTGTGGTGGGAACTAGGCCTATCCATGAGGGGCTTGAGGTTTCAAAAAGTCAAATACTCAATCCCTACAAGGAGGGGCCGAGCCCTACATGAGGGTGGGATGAGAGAGAACACCCACACACTCACACAAGGCATGCATGGTACAAAGAAAGCAAAAGGGACACTTGTCAAGTTCCTCCTCATGTTTCCCTCATGGTGTGCCTGAAGCCTATTGGTTTGTCACCCAAGGGGTCGAGTGATAAATTAGGAGATTTAATTAATTGGTTTTGCATTTATCTATCCCTCTCTCGCAAAGGAGAATGGGGGACACTTGTCTCAAGGCTACCCTTGCTGCTTGTAATGCCTCCTTCTTATGATTGGCTAAGCCTGGAGGGGTCCAATGAGCTTCAAGCATGAGCTACAAGGGGGGGGGTCAACCCAAGCAAGCTAGGGGGTTGCTTATGGGGTATACTCACCCACACACACTCACAAACACTCTCATTGTGTGCTATGCAAAGTTCAAGAGCTCCCTCTCCTTCTTCAAGCAAGTAGAGGTTGAGAGCCTACACCAACACTCTTGGCTATGGAGTGAAAATCCAACCAAGAGCCATGCTTCAATGCTTAATCTTGCCATATCCTTCTTCTTCATTACTATGCTATTATGTATGCTAGCAACAAGAGTTATGATAAGTGAGGAACTAATTCTTTCTCCTACGAAATGTTTCTTCTTCCTCTTCCCTACCCTCATTCCATGCTAGCTCTCTCCACCTTCGAAGGTGTTTGAGGTCTTGGGACTGAGGCTTGGGATGGTTAAGCTTTCTTCAATTTTACGTTATGTTTGTGATGCATGAATATTTCCATCTTCATTGCATCACCTAGGTCACAAGGAACACAAAAATTGTATTGTAACAAGTCTCTCTTAATGGGAGAAATCATAATACAAATGCCTATTGGAGGGGGGACCGGCTCCACATAAATCCGATCCTCAATTGTTGTCATATTCTCTAAATTCTCTCTCTTGCAAAATTATTGTTCATGCCAAGTTAACTAATTGCTATGATTATGCTGCTATCTTCAATCATGTTCACCCGCTATGCTCACAAAGTCATTTCTCAAAAGTACTCTCATTAATTTCCGCTACTTTCAAATTAAATAGGCCAATTCCATTACATTTTGTATTCACCTCATTGAGGAAATGAGTTTCCCGATCACTGAAAATTTCTATTGGTAGTCCATATCTCATGAGTACATACTCATATAAGAATGCAGTAGTGGTTCTCGCATCATTATTTTGAGTTGCTTTAGCCTCGGCCCACTTGGTCAAATAGTCCGTAGCTACAATGATATATTGACCTTGGGTTCTATAAGTAGGTGGCTGGGTTGGCCCAACAAAATATATACCCCATTTTGCAAAAGCTCTAGCCCCCATCATTGGTCTTAAGGGCATGCTATCTACACGTGTTGGCATCTTTGCTCGTTGACAAGCATCACACCTTTGAACATATTCTTTGGCATCTGCAAAAAGTGTTGGCTACCATATGCCTGCCATCAAGATTGCTCTTGCGATGGTCTCACTAGAAAAGTGACCTCTAGCTAATCCAACATATGCTTGTTTTATAATCGGAATATACTCATCTTCATTTGCACAAAGACGTAAATGTTGATCTTTACCTCTCTGATACAACTGGTTCCCAATAAGAGCATAGTCTGTTGCTTCAGTTTCAATTGCTCTCTGACGGTGTTTTATCATATCCTTAGGAAATGTTCGGCTTGATAAGTAAGTAAACAGATAGTTACTCCACTTAGGAACAAGTGACATTTGAAACAATGTTACATGAGGTATGGGTGTTTGTTTTTGACATTGAGGACAATACTTTACAAAAGAATGAACATCACTCCTCATAGGCGGCCAAAACACTCCAAGTCTCACGATTCGTTGCATAGTTTGGTCTTCCGTAAAGTGAAGTCCTACTATGGTAACATGTGCTTGACTTAGGTACTGTTTTTTTTCTTCAGGATTAATGCATAAGAGCAATATTCAATCTCGATCTCTTTTATATAGCCTACCATTTAGTAATTGATACATAGCCGATTGCTTGATTAATCCGATTGTAATAGGAAGTGGTATTTGTGAATCCACTTGAGCTATTGTCATCAATGACACCATGTTTCCGGCCATCGAGGTATCATTTCCACGGAGAACAAATAGGCATCTCGTAGATCATCTTCTACCCCTTTAGGTGATTCTCCTGAAACAATCCTTGATAAATGATCTGCTTGTTGATGTGTAGTGCCCTTTTTGACAACCACAGTGAAATCAAATTCCAGAAGAATGATGAACCATTTTAGTATTCTTCCTATGCTGCATGGCTTGTTGACCAAGTACAATAAAGCTTGGTGGTCCACATAGAACACAAAATTTTTGGCTAATTATAATGTCTATACTTTTTAACGGCATAGATCATTCCTAATCCTTCCCTTTCGGTGGTGGTGTAATTCTTTTCTTCCATGTTCAACTGTCGACTAGCATAAGAAATATGAAAGTCAATTTTCCCTTCTCCTAGTTCAGCTAGTATACAACGGATAGCAAAATTGAAAGCATCTACATGTATGTGGAATATCTTAGCCCAATCTAGTGCTTTCAATATTGGAGCTGAGATGAGATCTTGCTTAAGCTTCATGAAGGATTCTTTACACGCCTCCGTCCATTAAGCATCATGAAGGATTCTTTACACGCCTCCGTCCACTCAAAGTGTGTAATCAAGCTATACATGGGTTTTGCAATTATAGCGTACATAAGATCAACCGTCGGTAATATCCACAATGCCCCATGAAGGCTTGTACCCCCTTGACTGTTATTGGTCTAGGCAAATCAACAATGACATGAATTTTTTCAATATCAGTAGCTATGCCATTTTTGGACAATATATGTCCAAGAATTTTTCCTTGTCTACCCATGAATGTGCACTTTTCAGGATTTAAGCAAATCCTATAAAATATACATTTTTCGAATACCTTTTTGAGATGTTCAAAATGATCAACCCAAATTGATGAATGTATGCTGATAGCTGTTTTTCGGCTCTTCGTAATTGCCATAGTGAGTTACCTCACCTTACCAAAATCACCTAAACACTGTGGCTATTCTTACCTTTTCATTGTACATAGGCGTGTGTGAGTTAGGGAATTTTTTTCATATCTCCTTAAAACCCTCAGCTAGCTAGTAATTTAGGCTAGTTGAGCTGAAATTAAAAAAAATCAAAAAATAAAATACATTATGGTCCATTTGTGTGTAAATATTTCATTGTATATAGGGCCTAAATATAAGAAATTTTTATAATTATTTTGGTATTTATTTAAATATTTATACCTAGGTGTGCGTTATTTGCCTATGTATACTATGTACATTAACTCATTATTACCACAATTTTTCTTACCATTTTCATACTCTTAAGTCCATATAAATATATTTTCATGCAAGCTTCTCTTTTTTTTTTGTGTGAATCCACCTCGAGGAAAAACCTCAAAAATACCTTTCAACATCAGTCATTGCCTTTCACTAAATTCCTATTTCCTCGAGGTATTTTTTCTTATCTCTTGTAAATAAATATACTTCAATAAAAATAAATGAGGGTCTCCTCATTTGATTATTTATATTTTTATATATCTCTTTTTTCCATTTTATATTTATATATAGGTGACACTATTTTAGATTCCACGAATTGTTTATACACTAACCTGTTTTTTCATCATATCCATATAATATGTTTATGCATAATCCGCAACCATGCATATTATCAACCCCCTGAGAATCAATTAGGTCATCCTCTCATGCAAGGAGGGGCTCACCTTTGGAGCCATATGCAAATTCAACAAAAGAGGGGCCACTAAAGACTTTTTTGTGAAGAAAAACAGGTATTTTGTGGGATTGTTTATATCCATCTCCACTCTAAATTTGAAGCGGTGATCAAAAGAGAACATGTGGACCAAGGTATGAATATTCACCTCAAAAATTTTGGTGATTTTTGGAGCAACCACCGGTGAGGTATGAGTTTTTGAGTGGACCCCAGTCTGCTCACTTTTCTCACAAGTAGCCCATAGTTTTCACTCACCTCTTTCCACACTTCTACACACACACCCACTCATTCCTCTCAATCCCTCACTCAAACCTGCACCTTTCATGGTTTCTCTCACCTTCTTCACCATTAACCTCCCCTCTTACTCTCAGAGCTCTCATATGAGCTCTCCATGTACATACACCATCTCTATGCCTCTCTCTATTACTTCCAAAGTATAATTCCATCTTACACCTTCTCTATACACATAAAACTCAGCATGTAAACCATGATTAACCTCTAAAAATTAAGAGATCTCATCGACCAAAATTCCATTTTCATCCCGATAATCAACCTTGGCGGCGGTGGCGTAAAGAAGAGAAGACGAAGAAGAAGATCGATAGTCATTTTGAGAACCTACACAAGTAAGTCAAAAAATTCTTGAAGCTTCACCATCACAAGTATTTCCTCACTTCATTCAACCATTTTACTTCAACCATCCACCTCATTCTACCCATTGTAAATATAACATTAACTTTCTAGTGATTACTAACACTAACCACTAACATACTAACACAAAATAGTCATTGACCTAACCATGAAATACCATCAAGAATGCTCTTTTTTGAGCCCACATCCATGACTCAAGCAGACAAAGAAGTTTTGATATTCAAACAAATCATAATCTTGATTTGTTAGCTTGTAAATTAGGATTTCCAATAATCTTAATGAGGTTTCTCCAACCTATAAATAGTCCCCTTTCCTTCTTGTAAAGCAAACCTCCAATATCTCACATAGCACCCCAACACTCTATGCGTGAGGAGAGACTTAGGCGTAGCAACCACTTTGTGAGCTTCACTTTTGGTGTGAGAGAAGCTTTCAAGCTACACACTGCAAGTGAGAGAGCATGAGTTCAAAAACTCTCAAAACCACTATTGTATATGCTCCTTTATCATCAATAAATTGAGGTTTGGTGCATCAAAGAGGTGATTCAACGTTCAAATCTTCGTCTTTCCATTTGTGCAAAACGGTTTGGTGAATTCAAGGTGACCTGTGTATTTTGAGTTTCTATCGGTTGATCTTGTTTTTAGAAAGTGTTTTAGTGTGTTTTCATTGCCAATTTTGTGTCCATTGTAAGAGGGTATTGTGGTGAGAGGTCTCCCACACCCTAAGACAGTGTGTGTGTTTTGGCAATGTTTAGCAATCACTAAGCATTGAGTGAGTTTTGTACAAGCTCTACGATAGCATCATAACGAACCATATCCATTTGCAAGTAACAAATAAGGTATTACGCAAGATCCATTTCTCTCTCTCTTTCCTTTGCTCTAGCTCTCTCTAGTCCATTTTGTGTGTGTGTCTTTGTGTGAGGTTGCTTGTGTGTGTTTTGTGGTGCATCTTCTTGGTTGTGACAAAATCTCTCTTGCGTCCTAGTTCGCATACCATAACTAGGTGGTGCTCCTATCTTGTTTGGGTTTGGGTTTGTTTTTGTGTTGTGCTTGTGGTTGCCCCAGCCCCAATTGAGCAGCACGGGAGCCTTGAAGGGTGTTTAGAGGTTGCCTCTCTTGTTGCCCGCCCCGGACCGCCTCAATTTTGGTGCCCCCACGGAGGAGGGCTTGTGTATTTTTGTGTAGGATCAGCCTTTAGCATAGTCAAGTAGTTTGCATGAATCACGAGAATTTGTATGATCCTTTCATTCCCATTTCCAGGGAAAAGGTACATATAATTGTTAGTACTTAGTTGCAGTCTCAACGTGTAATTTGTAGAATTTTAGGTCCTCTTAGGTTGGCCGAGATAAATGCTTCAGTAAATACTTTTATTTTGCCTCTCATTAGATACGACCTTAGTTTGGACGTCTATATTTTTGTTTTGTTTTAAGAATTAGGTCATGCATAGACAATGGATAATGGCCCAGGAATAGAGGTTGTTTCCTTCCATTTCACTCCACACATTAGAATAAACATTGCAATTAGTAGAAAAATCCATTTTCAACAACGTATGGTGTTAATGTTTGGTGCCCAAAGAGTAGGAGAAATTCTCGCGTCACCAAACCCTGTCATCCTGCCTCTTATTGATTATCATAGGTCATTTGATGTGAATACTTTTATTTTGTTGTAGAATAGATTGCAATTTAGAAAATATTATTGTGTAAATCTTTTAAGAAAGAAAAGCAAAAACGTGTTGTTACTTGGAAACTGATTCAATGGAGGCCCAACGCCAAATGTCCGGATATCCTCTTTTCTTTGGAGAGCCTGGAGAGGATGCAGAATTATTTCTAGCAAATTTCAAGATGTCTTACCGTATCAAGAGGATAGTAACTAATCAAGAACGTGTAGAAATGTTTGAGGTGGTCCTTAGGAAAGATGCTAGCACATGGTTTCACTCTTTGCCTGAGGAAGTTAAAGATAATTACAATGAATTTGTGAACCATTTCAAGAGATAATTCTTTGATCCCCAAAACACTCAAAAGCTATGGCACGACATTGTTTCTCACAAACAAAAAGACTTAGATGACTACTACATGTATAAACAAGAGTTTCTACGTGTTTGGGTTGTATGGGTGAGAAATGTTGCTAACCCTGGTGATGGTGCAGAGTTCCTAAAGAAGGAGAGGTTCATAGACGGTCTCTTTCCCACACTCAAGATAAAAGTTGAGGTGGGTGAACCTACTACCTTTGACGCAACTAAAACTAGGGTTGTTGAGAAGTATAGGAAACTCAAGTGTCTAAGAGAAGAGGTTCCAATAGAGGGTCCTAGACCTAAGGGAAAATTTCAAGCATCAACATCCACAGAGATTCTGGAGGTAACAGCAGAGGTAATTGAAAAGTTAAATGAATCCTTAAGTAACTTGTCAATTCACCTTGCACAAGCTGTAGGTCCCAAGGGAAAAGCAAAGAAGTCAGAAGAGCAAGAGCCACCACGACCTAGGAGAGTCTTGCAATGTTGGAATTGCGGAGAGTCTGGACATGGGATGTATAATTGTCCTTGGCCCCGTGGGGAGCCAGGGATGAATTGCCCATTGATGAATGCAGGTGAAGGAACTAGTCAACAACCACGACTTCTACAAAGACCAAATGGAGCAAGACCACCTCCACGAGGAGTGGAAGGAGTTCCACCTTTGCCAGATCCAAGTGTGCATGTGGTAGAGGTGACAAATTCCAATGAGGAGGACATGGAAGCAAATGGCATTAAGCGTGGCCGTGGAAAAGGTAAGGAGAAAGAAGGAGTCATGTCACAAAGTGATCATGGACAAGAAAATAAGGCAAGGAAACCAAGAGGACTCGACGTCGTATCAACCTCCAAGACTTCCCTCTTGGACATGGTATGGCTCTGTACAACTTGTTGGAAGACATGAGAGGTAAGGGTCCTGATATCTCATGGCCTCAATTTCTTGCATTATGTCCACAAGTTAGGAGGGATTTAACAAGGGTAGTTAGCACTGGGAGAAAGGTAAAAGAGAGTGTGCCTGTTATAAAAATTGCAGAAGATGAAATGAATGAGGATATTACACATGTGCTAGGAAAGGTCTAGTGGATGGGGGTGCACAAATTTACATCATGACAGAGGGACTCATGCAAAGACTAGGCATGCACATCCATGAGGCACCTGAAATCAAAGTCAAGATGGCAAACAATAGCAAGGCTAGGTGTGTAGGCATTTGTAAAAATGTTTTTGTAGAGGCCTTTGGCATTAAGAATGTGGTGGATTTTTATGTTATTTCGACCAAGGGAAGTGGTTATCCATTTATCCTAGGAAGACCATGGCTAATGAAAATGAGAGCTTTGCAGGATTGGGAAAGTGGAAAGTTGATTTGCAGGAATGACAATCATAAAAAGGTTGTCTTTGACATGAAGGAAGAACGCCAAGAGGAGCTCCATGAAGAATCATCTCAAAGTGAGATGGAAGAAGATTGGACTGATAACACTTCAGAATAAAAAAGTAGGGGCAACATTACTAAAGATGAGTCTTCCATCAAAGTCATGGGGGTAAGGTTTAAGCCAACCAACCAAGAGACCTCTTGTCAAGATTTGGAGGAGGTAGGTTCCCAAGAGAACCAAAATGTGGAAGATGAATGAATGTTAGAAGGTATGTTGTCTACAACACTTACAAAGGATGAAAGAGAGGAGTTCAAAGGTGTGTTAAGGAAATTTCCTAAGCTTTTTGCTAAAGACTACACTAACGGGCATGGAGTAGATGATGTTCAGCACAAGATCAAGTTAAAGCCAAAGGCCAAGTCTAAAGCTCAAAAGCTACAAAGGCTAGGAGTCATCAAGGAGCAGCTTTACTTAAGGAGGTAAGAAATCTTCCAGAAGCAAGTTTTATTTATCTAGTGGAGAATTCGAAGTGGGTCTCTCCCGTTGTTGTCACTCGCAAGAAAAATGTCAAGTGGAGGGTGTGTGTGGATTACCGTCCACTAAATGAGGCAACAAAAAGAGATCACTTTCCCTTCCCATTTCAGGATGAGATACTAAATGAGGTAGCTGGTCATGAGAAGAATACTCTGTGTGATGGCTACTCAGGCTACTTTCAAATAGGTATCACATTGGAGGATCACTTGAAAACCACCTTCATCACTCCTTGGGGTTGTTATGCTTTTAGAGTCATGTCATTTGGCTTGACAAATGCTCTTGCAACTTTCCAAAATTTCATGAACATGGTGTTTCAAGAATTCTTTAGAAAGTCAATTAGGGTGTTCATTGATGATTTTTGCATTTATAGCTCAAAATCATTACATCTACAAAGGGTAGAAGAAGTTTGAAGAAGCTCGATGACATGGGAGGTCAACTCAACCCCGACAAGTGCCACATAGGGGAGGATGAAGTGATCTTGCTTGGTCACAAAGTTTCTTACAAAGGCATCGAGGTGGATCCTTCAAAGTCAAAGGCTCTTATTGAGTTACTATTGGCGGATACGTAGCGATGGACGTCAGCACAGCAAGAACTCACCTAACAAGATTTGTCAGCTAAGGACGAAGCTTGACCCGTAGGCATGTGGAAGCAAGCATAGGATGTCAATCTACACTCGACCGACTCTCGACTAATTCCTACAGAGGTCTCTACCCAATGTCTAAGCTACAGCCTTCAGGAGTGCATAAGAGGAGATTTCCTACAACGCTTCCAAGAGCCAAATACCCATCAAACGGTCTCGAAACACCATAGAACTTGAAAGAGACCCTACTAACACCAATAGGGCGCTCTCCCTAAGGTCCATGAACCAAAATCCCAACCCAAAACACTCGGTGCAAAATCACGTAGGATGTCTGGCCAAAATTTGCAGGTCGTTGTTTCCAAAAACTAAAGTGCCTAATGTGTAGCTCTACTCAATGCGAATGCGTGGATATGCTGAAATGCGAAAACATATAACGTATGCTCACCGAATCACCAGATGAAGCTCGTAGGTCGAGCTCGCAAAACCAGACCCTACGCGCGCAATGTAGGTATTGGCGCGTAACGCTCGTCGGGGGCAACACGCTGCACTTCTCCGTACTTGATTCCAACCACCGGTGCGTGCGTAGCGTCAAGATGAAGCTCTCACTCTCTCTCGTACATAGTACGCTCACTCACAAACTTCACTTTTGTAAAATGACAAAGGTTTTTCATTAAGGTCAAAAAGTGGTATAAATACCTTACAATCTCAAACCCTAATGTTCCAATTAACCATCTCCTCAATCTAAATGTCAAAACTGGGATACAATCTGGAAACTTCTGTAAGCCCCAATATTTACAAAGGTGAAATGTCGGGTTTTCTCAATAAATGAATAATTACAAAAAATAAGAATCCACCGAGCAGTCATTTTCAGTAGGGTGTGTCTAGCCGCTAACACTCCCAGCCTCCTTGTTCATGTCATCCCCGACATGGCTGTTGAGCTGCTTCTTCATCGTAGGCTTTCTCTCATCTTGAGAAGTGACTCATATCTTGCATGTTGAGCTAGTAGTGTCGGGCCGAATATGTCCGTGCTGATTGTGAAGAAGCCGATGTAGAAGGATTCTTCAAAGGCCTAGAGGTGATAAGATGGTAAAAACATGATCCTCTGATACAACATATATATCACCTCGTGAGAAGGCTGACCAAACAGATCGTATGCACATCTGTATGTATCTTGAAAGAAGAAGATACTATTCGTCGCCTGGCCTGGTTTGAATTTTTTGAAGACTGCCAAAAGTGTTTTATAAATCTTTCTCATCATGATGCAAGATAGGTCAGGCGAGCCAGTGAACAATTTGATGGCTCCCGTTAGGGTTTCACCATGTATTGCTCACTTATTCTCTCTCCTACCTTCGATCCTAGCAGCTTTGGGTAATTTAGCCAAGTGGGTTGGCTTCTCTGCAGCAGCTCGTGGGCTTTCCACGTCCTCATCCTTGGTAGAGGGCAGAAACTGAGGTTGTCTCTGATCCCTTTAGGTGCCTCTACCAAGTGGATTAGATGCTATGGATACTTTGTCAGCCATGCCTTTCTCCACGTGGGTTGAGAGTCTACTATCAGCTTGACCCCTTCAGGTTTGGAGATGTCTGCTTTGTACATTGGCACTATTGGCTCCTCTCTGATCCGCTTGTTGATCGTGGCAGCTTCATATTTCAGTAGAGGATATGGTAGAGAGGGATGTAGCCATTCACACCGAAGGTTGCTGGCATCTATCTTCCGAATAGTCATTGATTTAATGACCCTCTGCTCCCATTTCAAGGATTCTTTGACTGTGTCTCTGATTGCCGCTTCTATGGCCTTTTGTAGCTTCTCTTCATCTTCTTGGGTCAGATCTTGTGGCTCTTGTGAGGGTCCTACAAGGATTTCCTCTTGCATGGTGGTGTCCACTGGATCTGCCACATTCTCTATATCTATTCCCTCCATGGCTGTTGGTCCAGTGCTAAACTGTTGCTCTTTGGTTTGCTGCTGGCCTCTCAGCTCTTCTATCTGCTTCTGAGATGTTTTCTTCTCCTCTTCTGCTTGCTCTCCCATATTCACAAGGAGGTCGTTCAGATCGTCATTTATCTTTTCCGCCTCCTCGAGCTTTCTCTTGATGACTTCTAGCTCATTTTGCATGGCCTTGTGCTCTTCTTCCAGTCGGTTCTACATCACCAATGAGCCCTTAGCCAGCATCAACCTTTGTCTTTTCTCTAATGTCAACTCCTTTTGGAGCTCTTTCATTTGTTCTTCATAAAGCTCATTCTTTGAAGAGGTGTGAGTCGAGCTAGCAGCTCTGACTCTGGAAAGAGATGCCCACAGCCTTTGGATGGTTTGATCTTTGACTTTAATATGGTCTTTTAGCTTGATGACCTCGTCCTGGCTTGCTTCATGTTCTATCTTTGCCATTTCTTTGGCATTTCTGAGTGTTTCCACTTCTTTGGATTCTTTAGTAAGTTGTAGGGTTAGGTTGTCCCTTTTCCTCTCTGCATCTATCAAGGACTTGCTGATTTTTCTGTATTCTTCTTCATCTCTTTGAAGTCTTTGATCTGCTGCACGATTTTCTCATTCCATCTCCTGGCATCTTTGTAATGCCATGGCCAGACTGGCTTGCAGCTTTGTTTGTTTCTCTATCTGCTCTTGGCTTTGCCTTTGTAGTGTGTCGACTTCAGCCTTGATCTGAACTTCAATGGTTTTGAGATTAGCAATCTCGCTTTCCGTGGCCAATGATTGTGCCCTGAGCCCGGTTAGCTTGTGCATCACCACATCCCAATCATTGGTAGCTGGTTGTAGGTCCACTGTATCAGTGGCCATATCTTTCAGTTCCACTAACTGCAGGTTCTGCGTCTGTTCTTTGGGCCTTGTGCTTGCCAGCTCAAATGCCATAGTGGCTATCTCTTCTAGTGAATACCCCGCAGCTAGTAGATCCAAAAATGTGTTAAACCTTCTTTCCTCTGGCTCTGGCTGCTCATCTTTGGGCTTAGATTCTTCTTTCTGCTCTTGCTTTTGGCTCTTTTCTTGCTTTGAATCTTTGTGTTCTTCAGATGTGTCTAGCTCCTCCTTTTGTTGGGTTTGTGGAGGGCTAAGAGGAGGTGGTGATGGCGGTGGGCTAGATTCCCTGCTTGATGGTGGAGTTGCTGGCTTTATCTTGAAGTCCCTGTCCGCCTTTGTCTTTCTCTCTCTCTCTCTTGGCCTTCCTGCTCTCCTAGTAGTTGCCGTCGTACTTCGTCCACTTCTTCTTTTGTAAAAGGGACATTAGGGATATTTTTTGTCGTAGCATCCAAAATCTCAAAATTCTTGATGTAGTCTTCAAATCTATCTCTATGCACCCTTCAGGATGATCCCGACATGGATTCTAGTGAGGGCTTCCACAGCTCACTCAAATCTCCTTTCAGTGCTCTCTCGGCTTTGAAGCTTTCCATGAATCTTTCAAGCCGTGCGCTTTCTGTGATTTGGTTTCTTTGATAGGCACTTGTACGCTTTCTTTCTTTCCTTTCTTTGGCTCTGGCGGCTCTTCTAGCACGGTTTCTAGCCGGCGTTTCAACCTTGTGGCTACTCTTGGTGCCTTTGGCGGTTCTTCTTCTTTATCTTCTTTCAGCCTTAGCCAATCATTCTGTGATGGAGGGTCAGGCCAGTTTCCTTTGGCGTGCAATTCCCCATAAACCACTTTTGTTATCATTTCACCTGGCACAATGTAGGTGGGATTTTTGTTGCCCATCTTCATCAGGTTGTCATGGATATAAGCTGCATAATTTATCACCTTTGGCTCGCTCTTTTGCATTTCCCAGGTGAAGGTGGTAGCAGTGGCTCCAGGCGAAAATCTTACTTCTGTGGTTGCTTTGTACACATATGGAAGTATTGGTTGTATAGCTGGCTTATGATAGCCACTTTTGGGTTTGCAATGTCTTCAAAAGTGTAGTTGCTCTTCTTTTCAGAGTACACCTTGACTTCATCTCTCCTCTTTGTCACACTATCCCCTTTGTTGGAGATGTCTAGTGCGGCTGCCACCACCCTTTCTGTAATGATAATCATGGTGTCAGGCTTGCCCTGCAGATCAGTGACTCTGGCCACTCCATCTTCTTTGATAGTAGTCACAAACTCCCACACCCAACTCCCACAATTCCTGCCGGCAAAGCTTCAGAGTAGTTATGTAGGTCTATCTTTTCCAAATAATCTCCCATATTGCTTCTTACAAACTCATTGAGCTCCTGTGGTATCATGGGTAGCTCTACTCCATTTCCTTCAGGATCTTTGAACACACCTTGGTAGATCTTCAAGTCATTGGACTCTAGCAAATCCTCCTGAATCCATGTGTGCTAGTTGGCTTCAGAGTTCCTTATGGGATGACAAATGGCTCCTCTTCTTCTAAATAGTATTTTATTGTCATCCTCTTCTTCTTTGCCGGTGATTTTGCAGCTGCCATGGATCCTGT
The DNA here is from genome assembly GCF_014529385.1 of Adiantum capillus-veneris. Taxonomy (NCBI): domain Eukaryota; kingdom Viridiplantae; phylum Streptophyta; class Polypodiopsida; order Polypodiales; family Pteridaceae; genus Adiantum; species Adiantum capillus-veneris. The sequence continues at coordinate 11,396,383 of NC_140955.1, forward strand.
TGCACTCACTAGTCCAAAGTTAGCGTTTTTTCCATATCAGCTGAGAAACTGAGTTCTAACTATCCAAATGACTTGAAAACTGAAAATAAAACTTAAAAGAAACTTGGGAAACCCTCCATGTGCTCACAGTATCATTCTGACCAAAATTTATCATTTAGACATCCTACGCGTAGGATGTCTATTTCATCAGTTTTTGGTGAAACTTGGCATGCTGGTGGTCCTTGACCTGTTGAACATGGCTATGTGATTGGAATTGGGTTTGGGCATCAAAAAGTGCATTTTTGGGCAGATTCAAGCTTTAGGCTCACAAATTGGATAGGATGTCCACAACAGGTGGCAAATGATATTCAAATGGGTTGAAATTTGATATATGAGGTTCTTGCACCATGGTAATGGCTCCCATGATTTCATTTCTTGCACAAAAGGTCAAAATCACACTTGAGACATCCTACGCGTAGGATGTCTTTTTCATCAAAATAGCTTGAACTTGGTTTTGTGGGTAGCTCTTGGCCTGTGGAACATGGCCATGCTTTTGGATTTTGATTTGGACAAGAATTGGTGTTGGTAAGAGCATGTCTAGTTTTTTTGGGCTAAAAAAGTGCATCTTGGAGGTGTTGGGGACCAAAAGTGATGAGAATGGCTTGAAACTTGATATATGAGCTCATGAAGGGGTAATAAAGAGATCTGGAGTTGAAAAATACCATCTGGGGGCCAAAAATGTCATGTAGACATCCTACGCGTAGGATATCTATTTTATCATTTTTCACTTGTGAACACATAGATAGGTTGGCAATGTGCTCATGAATGTATTGTACAAGTTTCATGTGATTTGGACAAGTTTTGTTAGGTCTATGGCCCATTATTGCCTCTATGCCCTGACTTTGCGTTTTTTCGTGCACATGAGGTCAATTTTTGTCCAAATGTGATGAAACTTGGTGGCTAGCTTGTACAGGCTATTCAGAAGCAGTGTGTGATGAGAGATGTTGGGGTTGGTGCCCAGATTGGCCTTGAGACATCCTATGCGTAGGATGTCTCTTGATGAAATTTTTGTTGGAGGTGCTACTGGTGCCTGCCCTGAGCCCCCCTGAGTCCCTTTTAAGCATTATCTCAACAAAGAAGTCAAATTGATAGAAAGAAACTCCCTGTGTGGATTTTAGAGCCTCCGAGCCATTTTCTGACTTTTGGAGTGCTTTTCGGTGATGAAATTTCTTGATGTTGGTCTCCATAACTTTCCGGTCCCTTGGGGATCCTTGCCGTATGGTTTTTGTCGACTTTGGCTTCACCAGAACTCTGTTTGGCAATTTGTCACTCTAGAAGCGCCCATGGTTGCGTTTACATGTCATGGATGACTTATGGTGGTCTACCACCATCGGACTTGGTTGTTGATGGTCTAGGAAAGCCGCTCATGAAGTTTGGTGGCAAACAGACATGCGGTTTGGCCACGAGAGCTATTTGACGCTTTGTGTGTCTGATGCCATTTCTGAAGCTTAGTGCCACTTCGGGTCACCGTATGGTTATGTGGGCTATATAGACTTGTCGAGCATGTCAAGATGCTCCTACCCATGAGTTTTGGTAGCATTTGGGCGCCTTTCCGTCGATTTCCCATTTGGTGGCCTCTTGCGGGGCTCTAGGGATTAGGGTTTTTCCCGATGGTTTTCTACTCTCTTTGGTCATCGAAAAGTGGTCTCCTATGCTAGGGTAAGCTTCCGATGAAGTCTCATTGCTTTTGGGTTAGCCGTTAGGTGGTCACTTCTACCTGTAGGTCTCTACTGCCCTCTTTCTGTGTGAACCCTACGCTAGTTTTTGCGACAAAACAACAAACATGCGCGAAAAGCTCAAGGTGGTGAGCCTAATGGACTTGAATGGTAAAGAGCACTCCAGGAAGGTAAACGAGTATCGCTTGAAGCCCTATTTGAGTCGCCTTCTACCAAAGGATCTACTGAAGGACTGTCAAAAAGCGACTATCTCATGTAAGTTTTACTGCATGAAGCATGAGTGTGACAAGAAGCCCCACAATGAAAATCCTGTCAAGGGAGCAGATTTCATAGAGGACTCAAAAGCAATCTCTTTGCAAAAGATGCTCTATGATGGTACATATATATACCATCATCCAGGGGGAGGGCTAATGATAGCTGTTTTTTGACTCTCCATAATGGCCATAGTGAGTTACCTCACCCTACCAAATTCACCTAAACAATGTGACTATTCTTACCTTTTCACTGTACATAGGCATGTGTGAGTTGGGGAATTTTTTCCATATCTCTTTAAAACCCTCAGCTAGCTAGTAATTTGGGCTACTTGAGCCCAAAACAAAAAAAATTCAAAAAATAAAATATATTATGGCCCATTTGTCTGTAAATATTGCATTGTATATAGGGCCTAAATATAAGAAATTTTTATAATTATTTTGGTATTTATTTAAATATTTCTACCTAGGTGTCCGTTATTTTTCTATGTATGCTATGTACATTGACTCGTCATTACCACAATTTTTCTTACCATTTTTCATACTCTTAAATCCATATAAATATATTTTCTTGCAAGCTTCTGTTTTTTTTTTTGTGTGAATCCACCTCGAGGAAAAACCTCAAAAATACCTCAACATCAGTCATTGCCTTTCACTAAATTCCTATTTCCTAGAGGTATTTTTTCTTATCTCTTGTAAATAAATATACTTTAATAAAAATAAATGAGGGTCCCCTTATTTGATTCCTTATATTTTCATATATCTCTTTTTTTCATTTTATATTTATATATAAGTGACACTATTCTAGATTCCACAAATTGTTTATACACTAACCTGTTTTTTCATTATATCCATATATTATATTTATGCATAATCCACAACCATGCATATTATCAACCCACTAAGAATCAATTAGGTCATGCTCTCATGCAAGGAGGGGCTCACCTTTGGAGCCATATACAAATTCAACAAAAGGGGGGCCACTGAAGACTTTTTTGTGAAGAAAAACAGGTATTTTGATGGGATTTTTTATATCCATCTCCACTCTGCATTTGAAGCGGTTGTTAAAAGAGAAAATGTGTACAAAGGCTGAATAATCACCTCAGAAATTTTGGTGATTTTTGGAGCAACCACCGGTGAGGTAGGAGTTTTTGAGTGGACCGCAGTCTGCCCAGTTTTCTCACAAGTAGCCCATAGTTTTCTCTTACCTCTTTCCACACTTCTACACACACATCCACTCATTCCTGTCAATCCCTCACTCAAACATGCACCTTTCATGGTTTCTCTCACCTTCTTCACCATTAACCTCCCCCCTTACTCCCATAGCTCTCATATGAGCTCTCCATGTACATACACCATCTCTATGCCTTTCTCTATTACTTCCAAAGTACAATTCCATCTTACCCCTTCTCTATATACATAAAATTCATCATGTAAACCATGCGTAACCTCTACAAATTAAGAGATCTAATCAACCGAAATTCCATTTTCATCGCGATAATCAACCTTGGCGGTGGTGGCGTAAAGAAGAGAAGACGAAGAAGAAGATCGATAGTGATTTTGAGAACCTACACAAGTAAGTCAAAATCTTCTTCAAGCTTCACCATCACAAGGATTTCCTCACTTCATTCAACCATCTTACTTCAACCATCCACCTCATTCTACCCATTGTAAATATAACATTAACTTTTTAGTGATTACTAACACTAACCACTACAAAGACACCTCACCTCAAGACATATGCATAGTAACTCTCTCTCTCTCTCTCTCTCTCTCTCTCTCTCTCTCTCCTTACTTAAAAGTTTACTTTCACCTTATCTACCATCAAGAATGCTCTTTTTTGAGCCCACATCCATGACTCAAGCAGACAAAGAAGGCCCGCAATGCTTTGATATTCAAAAAGATCATAATCCTGATTTGTTAGATTGTAAATTAGGATTTCCAATAATCTTAATGAGGGGTCTCCAGCCTATAAATAGGCCCTTCTCCTTCTTGTAAAACAAACCTCCAATAGCTCACATAGCACCCCAACACTCTATGCGTGAGGAGAGACTTAGGCGTAGCAACCACTTTGTGAGCTTCACTTTTGGTGTGAGAGAAGCTTTCAAGCTACACATTGCAAGTGAGAGAGCATGAGTTCAAAAATGTCAGAACCACTATGGTATATACTCCTTCATCATCAATAAATTGAGGTTTGGTGCATCAAAGGAGTGATTCGACATTCAAATCTTCGTCCTTCCATTTGTGCAATACGGTTTGGTGAATTCAAGGTGACTTGTGTATTTTGAGTTTCTATCCGGTTGATCTTGTTTTTAGAAAGTGTTTTAGTGTGTTTTCATTGCCAATTTTGTGTCCATTGGAAGAGGGTATTGTGGTGAGAGGTCTCCCACACCCTAAGATAGTGTGTGTGTTTTGGCAATGTTTAGCAATCACTAAGCATTGAGTGAGTTTGGAACAAGCTCTAGGATAACATCATAAGGAACCATCTCCATTTGCAAGTCACAAATAAGGTATTATGCAAGATCAATTCCTCTCTCTCTTCCCTTTGCTCTAGCTCTCTCTAGTCCATTTTGTGTGTGTCTTGGTGTGAGGTTTCTTGTGTGTGTTTTGTGGTGCATCTTCTTGGTTGTGACAAAATCACTTTTGTGTCCTAGTTCGCATACCATAACTAGGTGGTGCTCCTATCTTGTTTGGGTTTGGATGTGGGTTTGTTGTTGTGTTGTGCTTGTGGTTGCCCCAACCCCAATTGAGCAGCACAGGAGCTTTGAGGGGTGTTTAGAGGTCGCCTCTCTTGTTGCCCACGCCGGACAGCCTCAACGCATATATCATCCATATATACTTCTAAGAACTTCCTAAGATATTATTTAAAATCATGGCTCATCAACCTTTAAAACGTGGGTGGAGCATTAGTTAACCCAAACGGCCTAGCCCGATAGGCAAAAATACCTCATTCTGTTGAAAAAGCAGTTTTATGTTGATCTTTTGGGTCAACCAAAAGTTGATTGTATCTCGAAAATCCATCTAAGAAGTTGTAAGCTTCTTTTCTTGCAACTCGTTCTAAAACATGCTCAATGATTGGAAGAGTAAAGTTGTCTCTAATGATAGCTACCTTCAACATTTTGAGATTAACAGACACTCATAATTTTCCATTCTTCTTGGGTACTATCACAATTGGAGACACCCAATCTGTCTGTTCAATTTTGTAAATGAATTCGGCTTCCTTAAGTTTTTCAATCTCTTCTTTTATCTTCCTGACAAATGTTTCATTATACGTGTATGGCCTTTGTCTACTTGTTTTGCATCATCTCTCATGGGTATGGTATGCTAACATATTTTTATATCAACACCCTTGAGATCCTTCTAAGACCAAGCAAAGATATCTCGGTATTCTTTTAGCAATCTCAACAAGAGATCTTCTTCTTTCTCTGCTAGGTCGTTTGCAGTGTGAGTAGGTCTAGGATCTTCTCCTGGTTCAGTCAGGTCTATCTTTTTAGCGTTTTCAGGCCCTTTGTAGGACTCGCCATGTTTTCTTAGTTCCCTAATAGGTTGTTTGACTATAATTTTTTTATCTTGGAGAGTATACCTTTTGTAATGGGATGGAACACTCATTACATCCTTACCATCCTCTTCCGTGATTTTCATTTCGGTCGTATATATCTCCTTTAGAGCATTTTTCAACTCTTGATATTTCTTTTTCCGCTCAACTCAGCTCACGAGTGGTTTCTTATCTTGTGGTTTTTCTTGAGCGTAAGGGCTATTGAATTTATAGCTAGCAATAAGAGCTCCATGTGGCCTTAGGTAGATAGGGATACTAGCCATCACAAAGAGCACCCTGTCGCCTTAGGGCCATAGGATTTGTGGCCATCACAAATACCACCCTATGGCCTTAGGTCCATAGGATTTGTGACCATCACAAAGAGCACGCTATGGCCCCAGGGAAACTTGTGACCTTATGGCCATAGAGTTTGTGGCCTATACAAAGAGCACCATGTGGACATAGGGCTACAAGGTTTATAGCTAACAAAAAGAGCACCCCAACATAGGGTTTCTATCTAGAAAAAAGAGCACCATGTGGCCTTAGCGCCATAGGGTTTCTAGATTACACAAATAGCTTCCCTATGGCCTAAATGCCATAGGGTTTCTAGCTTATAGAAACCCTATTTCTAGCTTATAGAAACCCTATGGACATAGGGCCATAGGGTTACTAGCCATCACAAAGAGAATTTGTGGCCTTAGGACCATAGGGTTTCTAGAAATCACAAAGAGCACACTATGGGCTTAGGTCCATAGGGTGGTGCTCTTTGTGATTTCTTGAAACCCTATGGCCCAAAGGCCACATGGTGGTCTTTGTGATGGCTAGGGTTCTCTAGCCATCACAAAGATCATCCCGTGGCCTTAGGGTCTCTAGCCATCACAGAGAGCACCCTATGGCCCTAAGTCCATAGGGTCTCTAGACATCCAAAAGAGCACCCTGTGGCCTTAGGGCCATAAGGTTTCTAGTTTACACAAACAACACCCTCTGGATTTAGGTCCATAGGGTTTCTATCTAACTTAAAGAGCATCATGTGGCTTTATGTACATATTGTTTCTAGCTAACAAAAAGAGCACCCTATGGCCTTAGGTTCATGGAGTTTCTAGCTGACAAAAAGAGCACCATGTGGCCTTAGGGTCATAGGGTTTTTAGCAAACAAAAAGACCACCATGTGGCCTTAATCCATAGTGTTTGTATCTAACAAAAAGAGAACCATGTGGCCCATAGGGTTTTTAGCTTACACAAAGATATCCCTATGGCCTTAGGGCCATGGGGTTATAGTAGCCATCACAAAGAGAATCGTGTGGCCTTAGGGCCATAGGGTTTCTAGAAGTGACAAAGAGCACCCTATGGCCCTAATGCCATAGGGTTCTCCTTGAGATTTCTAGAAAACCTATGACTCTAAGGCCACAAGAGCACAAAGAGGTTACTAACCACCACAAAGATCACCCTATGGCCTTAGGGCATCCTTTGGCATCAAGGCCATAGGGTGCTTTTTGTGGTGTTCAGTAACCTCGTTGTGCTCTTGTGGACTTAGGGACATAGGGTTACTAGCTATCACAAAAAGCACCCTAGGGCCTTAGGGCCATAGGGTTACTAGCTATCTTTGTATCACTAGAATCCTATGGATCCATTAGGAAAATTTTGCACTCATTTTTGGGCCTTTTAAGAGTGCCACATCATCAAAGTTGTACAAAAGAAAGCAACCCGGTAGACCCCTCTAAATATTGCTTATAACCCCATGATATGACCTATCATTGGAAAGTTCTTGAAAAATGGATTCTAAAGAGCCAAGGTCCGAAAAGTTTGGATGAATTCTATGAAATTTATGCCATTTTTTTTCAATCAGCTAGGTTTTGTTACCGTTACGGTAATCTAAAATCACCTTTTTTTAGATCTACATGAAGGCAACGTCCGATACATGCATGCTATATATCAATAGATAGCATTTGAAGAGTAGATTCTAAATATCCAACCTCCGACAAGTTTGGATCTTATTTGCAAAAAATTTACCGATCCCCACTTTTTAAAAGCTATGCTACATCAACAATTCTTACAAGACCCATTTTTGAGTCCAAACTTTTCCTAACGTAAGTCCATATGGTGCTCTCTATGATGGCTAGGATTTCTAGCCATCACAAAGAGGACCCTGTGGCCTTAAGGACATAGGGTCTCTAGCTATCACAAAGAGCACCCTATGGTCTTAGGGCCATAGGGTTTCTAGATTACACAAAAAGCACCATGTGGCCTTAGGACCAGAGGGTTTTTAGCTATAAAAAAAAACCCTCAAGTGTTAGGACCATAGGGTTTCTAGCTAATGCAAAGAGTACATTGTGGACTTATGGCCATAGTGTTTCTAGCTAGCAAAAAGAGTACACTATGGCCTTAGGGCCATAGGGTTTCTAGCCATCACAAAGTGCACCATGTGGCCTTTGGGACATAGGGTTTCTAACTTAAAAAAAGAAAACCATGTGGCCTTAGGGACATAGAGTTGCTATCCATCACAAAGATCACCATGTGGCATTAGGGCCATAGGGCTTCTAGCTTAAACAAAGAGCTCTATGTGGCCTTAGTGCCACATGGTTACTAGCCATCACAAAGATCACCGTGTGGCTTTAGGGCACAACGATTTCCAACCATAAAAAGCGCACCATGTGACCTTAGGGTCATAGGGTTTCTAGCTAACAAAAAGAGAACCCTATGGCCTTAGGACCATAGGGTTTCTAGCTAGCAAAAAGACCATCATGTGGCCATAGTGTTTCTATCTAGCAAAAATAACACCCCATGGCCTTAGGGCCATAGGATTTCTAGCCATCACAAAGAGAACCCTGTGGCCTTAGGCCCTATGTAAATCTGTTTGTGATGGTTAGAGACCCTATGTCCCTAGGTCCACGGATGATCTTTGTGATGGTTAGGGATTCTAACCATCACAAAGAGCATCCTATTTTTGGGGTATAGGCGCCTGTGCCTTGCCTGGCCGCCCAGAGTCTGGGCGCCCACCACTGACTTGTATACCTTATACATAGCATAAGTGTATAGGGGGCTGCTCACTCATTGAGTCTCCTCACCCATATCTGTGTGTCGTGTGTCTTCTTCTCTCACTCACTCTCCATCTGTGGTGCTCCCCGATCCCCTTCAATTGGTATCAGAGCGACATGTGTGAGAGCGTAAATGGACGGCTTCGCGATGAACTCGTCGGCTATGGCGGAGACGTCAAATGTTACATACAATTATACTCCAACTTTCAAAAGCTTGTAATTTATATATGCTAAAAATATTTAGCATTAAAAAAGTACTTTTATTTGGGAATGTAGTGCAATTGTTTGCAATATGTAACTGTAAAAATAAAGATTTGATATCCAAAAAATGTGTAATAACAAATTCTACATTTTGAAAATTAGCTACACAGCACACATTATATACCTCAATATGTGATTGTTCAAATCCAAACTTCATTAAACTCTTAAATATAATAAAAAAAAGTAAACAATTTAAATCAAAATTAGATAAATACTTAAAATATACAATTATACAACAAAAATATTTAGAAATATATATATATATAAATACTATAATGACCTCATTGGTGGATAAATAATACAGAATTTCATTCCCTATCAAAAGTAGCAATAGGTGCATTAGTAATGTATACACAAAACATAGATCTAGCAATAGAACTTTTGGGACAATCGTAGATATTAAGTATAGGAATATAGCATCTATTATAAAAACTTATAATATGTGTAAATCATACACAACAAATTGCAACTATTAGAAGATCTAAATATCATAAAAAGACATACAATGGAACATGGTACCATAAAACATCTTTTCCACTAACACTAGCATATGCAATGACTGGACATAAATCTTAAGGCTGTACTATCTTTGGTAAGTCATTGTTAATAGTTAAAGATGTTTTTCTCCTAGACTATTATATGTCATGCTGTCTCGATCAACTAACAAAAAGAACATAAAAATATTGAAATCGATTACAATCAACGATTTCTAAATGAAAGTAACAAATAATTATATATATGAAGATTATTGAATTACAAAAGTATACTCCAAAGATTAAAACAAACATAATGTATGCTTAATTATTTTATATCAAACGTAAGGTGCTATAATTTATTGCTAGATTGATATAAAAGAAACTATTAATCAATTCATTTTTATCTTTTCCAAATTGAAAGCTAAACAATATGGAGGTAAGCCTATATCTCTAATTACATACTTCAATATTTATAACATAAAATGGATAAATTGTGCTAGAATATATTAGGTCTTCAATTCTATCAAAGCTAAAGCAAAAGCCACAATAGACCTACAAGAAAAGAACAGGAAGAGCAAGGAAAATAAAAAAGGCAACACAAAAGAAACTTCTTCTTAAGAACCAAACAACTTAACTATGCAAATATCTGAGGATGTGATCCAATAAATTATATTTATGGTTGGTAATTTTATGATGAGCTAAAACAATATATGGACGCAACCAACAATATGTTTCAAACATGGAAAAAAAACACATACTACTAAAGAAATCCTTGTAGATGATAATAATTCAACATATGATTTAAAAAATTTACTTATATTATACACATTATAAAACTTATGTTTTAAAAAGTTTACTTGTCTTATTCATAATTTCAAATATAATTAATTCAAATATTAATACTTTGCAAGTCCAACAATACAAATTCTTCAGATATTTAAAGAAGATTTACCAAATAAAGATATAATGCTTGAGTGATACGAAACTCAAGCTTTATTGACACACCAATGGAATTTCAATGTATGCTATGAAGTTATTACATTTTGGCTACAATATTCCATTATACTCTTTGAAAACTCTTGATAATAGACAAGCTTCAATCATTCTAAAAGAGTACGAGCAACCATACAACTTTGGAGAGGAGGAAGAGAAACACACCCAACACACAACACAATGCCTCGCTAAAGCCCATGGTATACACAGTGCCCAATCCACTAGGGTTCACCTTCAAAACTCGACACTACCCCCAAGCAAACCACCACTTGCACACAACCATATACACACACGTCTTGCAATGTACCAGCCGACAGACTCAGTCACTCGCTCCTCTCAATTTACAGCCTTCTACACACACACAACCTCTCTCTACCTCTCTTTGCACGACAAACCTCGGGGGGGGAGACACATGCCTACACAAACCCAGAAACACACGCACACAAGCAGAGCAGATAAGGGGGAATGACGCCCAGAAACAGTAGAGAATAGCCTTCTAGCATATGCAATACCATATATAACCCAATACACTGCTGGCATGAACGTCGGCAACAAGACAAATCCTCAAAGCCTACACAGACCAAGGAGAATAATGGCAAAATACCCTCTGGCAAAAGCCCTAAAAATTGAACGTATACATCCTTTTATAGAGGTGGGTCTAAGAGACCTAAAAAAGAAATAATGGGTGAGCCCCCATCTCGTGCACTTCACTTGTAGCTTCATTTGGAATTCCCGTTGCATTGTTACCACTTGGCACTTTTGATTTTTTTGGTATCTGCATGATGCACACCTTGTGACTCCTTGTCCGCTGAATTTGGCCACCATTTCACTTTTGGTACTTTGGAGTCTTCTAGATTGGTTCCCTTTCTCTCTTCCTTGCTTGACATTTGTGGTGGGCGGGATAGGCCCCGTTGGCCATGCCCCTGGAAGCTTTTTGAACTCTCTCTCTATCTCCTCCAGTGGGATCCTTCCCTTTGTCGGCTTTATGACTTCCTCTCTCTCTCATCTGTCATTGGCCGTGTGATAAGCCCCTTGACTGGCCTCGAAATCTCATTCTCTCTCTCTCCATTCAATGCAGGTTGTCGAGGGACCCTCCCCTTGTCCTGCCTCGGGTTACTTCTCCTTCCACCATGAGAGCCTCCCCTTTTTGAGCAATAGCGGCATAGCTATTTCGGGGGGGGGGGGGGGGGTGTGCCCCTTTAACTTCAAAAGAATGGGCCCTTAGCGGGCATGGGCATGGGCGCCTAGCTATTGCTACATCATTACACAACACAAGACACCACCGACGGTCATCAGCGCACACCAGCGCAGGGCCACCATTGACCACAACAACACCGCGCCACCCCCACGTGCCACTTGGGACAGCGCATGCAATGCCTGCTAAGTTTCCACCATCGCGAGCGGGGCTCCAAGCTCCCTTCGCCTTCACATGTCAATGGGGTCTCACGGGCTAGCTCTTATACCACGGAATCCCCTGTATAATCCTCGCATGTGGGACAATTTAGGCCACGTGGAAACCTCTGGGGGGTCACCCTCGAAACTTTTATAAAAAAAAACCATTTGATGCAAAAAATCCCCTTCAACTGCAACATCTTGCCATTTGTGGCTCGGAACTCCGGTTCCCAATCCACAAAGCCCGGCTGCAAACTTACTTGTCTGACTTCAGATTCACCCCACCTCGCCGCACTTCTCAATTCCCTAAGCCCTCAAACTGAGGCCGCAAAAGGCAATCAAAGCATCTGCCCAATATTCCGGCTTTTATATCTTTCTACTCTGGGCTCTGTTTGATGTACAATCAATTCCCACTAGCTCCGTATGTTGCATACCCTCCTCTAAAACCTTGTCAAGGCTCAAAAAAATTCCAGATGGCACACCTGCCCATGTGGTCAAGTGGGTACCAACCTAGCCCCTGACAAAACTTCAGTTGGCCATACACTACAATCTGTGGCTCCTATCTACAATCTGAAAAGATGGGTAGGCTCCATAAATTGATCCCTACATACCTGTACCCTGACATCCACTTGGAGGACATGTCCCTAGCTGCCTTGTCCGACAAGAATCTGCAGCACATTGAACCTTCAACCTTCCATAACCTGGGCTCCGTAGCTCGATTTGATAAGCCATCTGGACCTGCTCCTTCAGCACCTCAAGCTCTATACTCTTGGACCCAAAAGATGCACCTTGCATCTCCTTCAACTGTTATCCAAATTAGCCCCTTTTGGATCCCTTCTTGACCTATAAGCCGCATTAGTCATACATCTCTACTGCTACCTGTCAGCCCATGATCTTGCTAGCTGCTCTAGCCTTTTGCCATGATTCTGCTACCCTGCACATATCTGCCCATGCCATCTTCTACAGTTGACACATTTTGGATGTACCATCATTGCCCACCCGCTAGTTGAACATTTTTGCTCAACCACATAAGAGCTTTATCCCCCTACAAACTGCAAACACTGAGCACCTTTTGAGAAAATCCAAAAAACTCAACTGTATGTACATAGATTTATTCCTAGCATATGAGAAGATTGTTTAGGTTGGTTGCCCAAACCCCTCCATTATATACTTTCCGCCTGAATCAAATACTTGCCATGGATATACTTCACCCATTTGTAACTGCTCGCCATAGTGCCATACCGCAACAGCTAGACCATCATGTGTGTAAGCTACCCATAGCCCATCTGACACCAAGCTCCAACACATGTCTGACCCTCCCTCCCATCCAAATAAAGTGAAGGAAGTCACCATAGAACCCTGCACCTGGTGAACCAAAAATGGCATAGCTTCATCTACCACCATATGCATCAACCATATTTTACATACCTTCAATGGAAGAAAAGCCGCTATTTGGGATTCTCCTTTCTCCACTGTTGAACATGTCTGCCACATTCAAATATCCACTGTCTCTGGCAACACAACCTCCTCTTTGGCTACACACTCAATTCTAGCCTCACCGAGCCCTTCCTCGTCTATCGGCCCTTCAAGGTCGATCAACACCTCTTGATATTTAGCTTCAATCACCTCTTCTACCGCTGCATCATGCTCCTCCAAGGAAGAGAGAAACTTGCTCTCCTTTGCATCCACCTCGACTTCCTCCATAGACATAGTTGCTCTATCTCTCCTGGCAAGATTTTGTACATGTTGCACCGCCATGGCACATTCCACCGCTACTTTCATTAGCATAGCCATTAGCATGGCCTCACACACCACCTTCACCTGCATTCCATCCTCTGTAGGCCTAGACCGCACCACTTGGTCTTCATCAAGCATCTTGGCTTGCTCTGTTCCCTTCTCTTCTTGCACATGGCTACTACCATATCATCAAACATATAGTATGGCAGATTTACCTTTTCCATCTCGTGTTCATTAGACTCCGTCTCCTCGCCATAGGATGTGGACTCATCCACTCTATCCTCCTTGCTTGTCCCCCAGCAACTCGAGCTTGTACCCTCATCATCATTGGCATCATATACCGATTCCGTATCTGCATCTTCATTTTCTTACTTCTCCACAAACGCTTGACCATCACCATAGCTTTGGTCACTTTCTTCATCATCTTTTGAACCCTCAGTATCTGCAACTTGATTGCATGCTCCTATCTTTTCATGCAAACTTTCCACAATAACAGGCTTTACCTCTTCAACCCGCACCGGAACCTCCACATTTGATACCACTTTTGCACTTTTGTTCACCTCAATATGGAGCTTCTTCTAGTCAACAAGCTCGTCCACCCTCGGCACATGCACATTACAAACCGGAAACCTCCAAGAAACATAGCTAAAAGTAGGCCTTACCTCAATAGGCTTTTCACTTCAAACAATTGGAACCACCTTTGGTCGGACCAAAGAGCACTTTGCTACCTCCACAACAGGCATATAATCTACTGGCTTCAACACATCCAACTCCAGTTTTCGCTTCACCTTTCTACTCTTTATCTTGGCTAGATAGACCATGTCTTTATATGTATCCGCATCGCATTGACCTTTTCTCTAATCCTCGGATGCAAGCACTCTAGCATCTTTGACAGCTTCAAATATTGATTAAACTGCTCAAATACTGATTGCTTTTGACCCCAATAGCAACCTCTTAACTGCCTCCAACAAGATTCAAACTGCTCAATGAAAATTGAAAATTCCTTACTTACATCTTGGCGTACCGCCTTCAACCTTGCACCGGCTTCCTCTGCAGTATTCACCTCTCCAAATCACTCCAAAAACTGACTTTGCAATCTTTGCCAAGATTCTTGATCACTGCTCTTTAAACCATGGAGCCACACCTTGGCTCGTCCTTGCATCAACAACGGAACCATCTGCAACCTCTTTTCATCCATCGACATATGCATCAACAACAGCCATAACTCAAAATCTGATAACCAATCCTCAAGATCTTCCATGCCCGTAAATATGGGGCCAAAACTTGGCTTCATCATCTCTACCAACTTCAAACTCAACCATTGAACACTTTGACCACCAACCAACCACTTTGTCGGCTCAAAAACACCGCTTCAAACCTCAAACCGGAGCATCATACAGCTCCTCAGTTGGGGCACCAAAAGATGGAGAGGGGAAAAGGGGAAGACACCCGCACACAACACAATGCCTCGTTATAGCCCAGGGTATACACAACACCCCAATTCACTAGAGTTCACCTTCAAAACTTGACACTACTCGCAAGCAAACCACCACTTGCACACAACCATACACACACACGTCTTGCAATGCACCAGACAGACTCAATCACTCCCCTCCACTCAATTCACAGCCTTCCACAAAAACACAGCCTCTCTCTACCTCTCTTTGCACGACAGACCTCGGGGGTACACACACCCGGAAACACACGCACACAAGCAGAGAAGAGAAGGGGGAATGATGCCCAGAAACATTCGAGAATAGCTATAACATTTAATGGCCTAATAACTTATGTGTAGCGGAAATTAGCATGAACATAGTGGGCATTTCATTAGAGTAGATTCCTAATGAGAATTACAAGAGTGCTTGGGTGGAGAGAGCAACAAAAAGCATAACACCTAGTTAGATAGCATCAACAATACTTTCAAAAGAGAGAGAAATTAAGCTATTGACAACAGTTGAGGACCGGATTTGCATGGAGCCGGCCCCCCCTCCAAAAGGCTTTGTAATATGGTTTCTCCCATCAAGAGAGACATTGTACAATACAATTCTTTGTGTTCCTTCAAGACTAGCTAGTGCAATGAAGATGGAAGCTTCATGCACTAAGCAAAACACTTAATCAAACACAACTTGAATTATCCCCGTTCTCAGACCCAAGACCTCACACACCTTCGAAGATGGTGAGAGCTAGCAGGGTATGAGAGTAGATTGAGAGGAAGAAGGAGTATCTTACGAGAAAGATGTACATCTCCTCACATAATCACTCATATTAGCATAGCTTAGCTTAGTAATTAGCTTGGTAGAGAAGATGAGCATGCATTGAAGCTTGGCTCTTGGTTGGATTTGCATCCACATGCCAAGAGAATGTTGATGTAGGCTTCTATCTCACAAGCTTGGAGTAGGTGATGAGCTCTCCATTAAAGCTTGGGAGGAGATAGAGTATTCTTTCTTCACACATGAGCTTGTGTGAGTGTGTGTGTGATAATGCCTTGCAAAAATCAGCCCCCTCTCTCTCTTGGGCGAGCCCTTGCTGCTAATTTGGTCTGGCTTTTGCCTCATTGGCCCTCCCCAAGTCAAGCCAATGGGTGTTAAGCAGCATAAGTGATAGCCTTCTGACATGTGTCCCCCTTTCCCCTTTTGTGAGAGCTTTAGGTAATTAAATAATTAAACTAAACTCTCATTGGACCCCTTTGCCTCCTGGCCAATAGGAATCAGGCAAGCCATTGGGCTCCTGAATGCTCATTGGACCCCGTGGGAGACTGCCCAATAGTCTTCTAGGAGACTTAATTCTCATTGGTTTCTTTTATTAAATGTTTTTGAATTAATTAAACTAAATGTACTCTAGCTTAATTTTCATTGGTCCACTTCAAGGGTCTTCCAATAGGAATTGGGCACACCTTGTGGGCATCTGGGCTAGGGAGCTGACATGTGTCCCTCATTCCCTTTGTGTAAAGGGAGCCTGTGTGTGTGTGTGGCTTTCTCTCTCATCCCCTACCTTTGGGGCTCGCCCCCTCCCATGTAGGGATGTGCAAAGACTTTTAGGGCACACACAAAGCATCCAATTTTCCCTAGGGTTGACCTTTGGACACAACCTTTGAATTTTGTAACCTTAGCATTTTGGAAGTCTTAATGGGATAAACTTTAGGGTCTTTTTATCCCATTGTTGCACATGGCTCTTTTGCAGATGGACCGCCCTTTGGATCCCTATTTTCCCTCCTTTGGATCCCTACTGTGGCCGGTCTGCTAGCTTAACCAATATTCTAGCTTTTTCTCCCCTCGCACTTCCCCACATTAAATGATCGGTTTAATATGAGAAAATCATTTAGGAGAATTAGATATTGATTATTATGACATTACCTCTCTCTTGAAATCATAGTCGTCCTCAACTATGGTGTAGAGAAGATAAAGCATGTTCATGAGTCCTTTTCTTAGCGGGTAGAGGATCCCTATGTTACCCTACGACATCATTCCACAATGGATGACTAGTCCATTTGGCGCTTGAGAGCCTGAGGCTGCCGCAAGCATGTCTGCACATCAGTCCTATCAGTCTTCCATAGTAGAGTGACAAGCTCTACTTGGTGTTTGGGAGACGTCGTCTCCACAAACTTGATCTAAGCATGCATACTACTTTATTTTTGTGCACAAATAAAGAAAAAGAGAGAGTCTTATAAGACAAAAATTTTGTTCATTTTTAACATTTTGTACATTTGCTTACTCTTGGGAAGCATTGTAAGCATTGACAAGGTTTAGGTTATCCTTTAATTGTATGCCTTGCATCCATCTAGCATCTTCAAAAGGATAATTCTTAAATTTAATAAGATATCGTCGGATAGTCTTACCGCTTCTTAATACCTTGTCTTCATGTCGGAGAATGGACTCGGGCTGCAGCACCTCCTCTTGGTCCTCTATCTCCGGTGGGTCTTCAATAGTTGGTTCTTGAGGTGGCTCTCCTTTATAAGGCTTCAATACGCTCACATGAAAAGCATTGTGTATGAGCCAATGATTGGGCAACTTAAGTTGATAGGCCATGTCATTGATTGGCCTAAGAATTTGGAAGGGACCATAGTACCTTTTTGCTAGTTTAGCATAGTACTTTTGGTGGCCCGTAGGATTCTTGCCCGTCGTGTGCCTTAATCGAGCCTTGGGAAACTTTAACAAGACCCAATCGTTTTCTTTAAAGGCTTGGGCTCTTCTGTGCTTGTCAGCAGCAGCCTTTTGCCTTTGCTGTGAGATAGAGATAGCATCCTTAATCTTTTGGAAAGATTCTTGTAGGTCTTGGCTATACTCATTTGCAGCGAAGATCTTCCCATGTACCTTAAGTAGCAAGAAACTTTTTGGTCTTCCCTCAATTACCTCGAAAGGTGCTTTTCCCGTGGAAGTATGTACAGTGTTATTGTAAGCATACTCCATTAAGGGTAAGTACTTCTCCCATTGGGATCTTTGATCTACTTCCGTTACATAGGCTTTTAGTAGATCGAGAATGGTTAGGTTAGGTATTTCACTTTGGCCATCAGTTTGTGGATGATAGGCCGAAGAGAAGTTTAGCCTTGTTCCTAAATTCTCAAAGAGACCCTTCCAGAAATTACTGGTCATTCTAGGATCTCTATCCGACACTATGGACATTGGCAAGCCATGGTATTTGAAAATTTGTGAAATGAAGAGGGTTGCCATTTGATGGGCTTTGATAGTCTTTTTGACAGGTATAAAATGAGCTTGTTTACTGAACCTGTCTACTATCGTCCATATTCCCGTATTCCCATGGATAGACTTAGGAAATCCAAAGATAAAATCCATGGATATGCTCTCCCATGGTGAATTAGGGATTGGCAAGGGTTGAAGCAATCCAAGTTGCTTCCCTCTATCAAATTTTGTCTTTTGGCATACCACACATTTGGAAACATACTCTTGTATGCTCACTTTCATGGTAGGCCAATAGAAATATGTTTCAATTCCCTTTAAGGTAGACTGAATCCCTCTATGCCCCGCATAAGGTGGAGCATGAGATTCATACATGACTTTCTCACGTAGTGAGTTAGTAACGCATAGTCTATTGCCATAGAGAAGATAACCATCTTGTAAAGTAAATGGTTCTTCTTCTTCCCTAATGCAAGGGCTGAAATCACATCTCTAAAATCGGGATCAATAGCATACTCATCTATCATTGATCATTGTGAGTTGCTATGGAAACCGCATTCACTCTCGGTCGTCTTGAGAGTGCATCGGCTACTTGATTATGCTTGCCAGCAATGTGAGCAATATGAAAATGAAATTTCGAAAGGAAATTTTCCCACCTCATTTGTTTGTCGGAGAGCTTGGTCTGCGTCATGAAGTACTTAAGACTTTGGTGATCCGTTCGCAGAATGAAAGGAGTCCCCAATAAATAGTGCTTCCATGAGTCTAAGGCATGTAGAACTGCAAGGAGTTCCTTTTCGTATATGCCTAGCGCTTGCTCAACAGGGTCGAGCCTTCGACTCTCATAGCCTATGGCGTGCCCTTCTTGGAGCAAAACAACTCCAAGGCAATCACCACAAGCATCGCATTGGACCTCAAATGGTTTTGAGAGATCCGGTAGTGTAAGCACAGGTTGAGAGATAAGCTTTTCTTTAAGCTTTTTGAAAGAATTGTTCTCCTTAGTAGACCATGTATACCTAACGATTTTCTTTGCTAGGTCATGTAATGGTCCCGCAATTTGTGAGAACTTTTCTATGAAGCGTCTACAGTATGCACACATACCTATGAAGCTTCTTAATTCATGAAGATTCCTTGGTTTAGGCCATCCTTTTATTACCTCTAACTTGGATGGATCCATTTGGATGCCATCTTGAGAGATAATGTGACCTAAATACTGAATCTCTTGCAAGAAAAATTCACTTTTCTTTCGATTAACATAAAGTTTATTCTCTCTTAAAACTTGAAATATTACCTGGAGGTGTTGCTTGTGTTCCTCCAATGAATTAGAGTAGATGATAATATCATCAAAGAACACTCCAGTGAAGGTTCGATGAGGCCTGAACAGCTTCTCCATCAAGCGGTTGAATGTGGCTGGTGCATTGGTCAAGCCAAAAGGCATGACAATGTAGTCGTAAAGACCAAATGTAGTACGAAATGCGGTCTTTACAATGTCTTGATCAACTATCCTTATTTGATGATAGCCACTTTTTAGGTCAACCCTACTGAAGTAGGTCGATCCTTGTAGCTTATCAAATAGGTCTTCTACCCGTGGAATGGGAAACCTATTCTTGATAGTGATCCTATTTAGTGCTCTATAGTCGACACACATACGATATGTGCCGTCTTTCTTTTGCACTAATACACAGGTGAGCAAAATGGAGATGAGCTTGGCCTAACCATACCCTTCTCAACTAACTCATGCACTTGCCGCATAATCTCCTCTTGTTGAGCTTGAGAAACTCTATAAGGAGGTTTATTGGGCGGTGAACTTCCTGGAAGAAGTTCAATTGCATGGTCATCATTACCTCGTTTAGGAGGTAGCTCACAAGGGATGTCGTCAATAAAAACATCTTGAAACCCCTTGATAAGATTGGATAACTCTAATTCCTTTTGGTTGCTTTTATTTTCTTTTGCTAAAGCATTAGGTTCATTTTGAGAGTCTTTAACAAAAATCATGTACACGGAAATAGAGCTCTTTATTGACTTGTTAAAAGCTGGTGTATGTACAATGGGGATGGTGTTACCCATTTCCTTAGCATCTATACACATGTCTTTTTCCCTGAACTTAAAGGAGACTCTCCTTTCAGGAAATTTAACATCGGCAGCCAGGCGGTCAAACCATGGTGCCCCTAGGATTACATCCTCATGCTTGAGAGGAGAGATAAAGAAGTCCTCTTTGTCCACATAGCCTTGGACATGAAGCCTCAATTTCCCAATTAAAGGAGTGACTGAAGCTTCTTGCCCCTTGAAGGCACTGTCTGCAGGTAGGACATCTCCCATCTCATAGGATTGTATGCCTAGCTTGGTGGCTAACTCCATAGATATAAAATTGTGAGTAGAACCAGGGTCAAAGAGAATAAAAGCATCATGTTCTCTTACCTTTCCCCAAGCATGGCATAGAGGAGATCCTTTGTGGTGAATTTGGTGAGTCTCCTCCTCTTGGATTTCAACCAAAGAAGCTCTAGGAGGATCTTGGCGGTTGTTCTTTTGGGGACAAGCGCGGTACGCATGCCCTTGTTGGCCGCACTTGAAACACCGGTTATCCTTACGATAACGCTCAAGCTCTTCAGGAGAGAGTTTATTCTTTCCTTTGTAAACTCCCTTCTCTTTAGCTTTGTTGGAATTGCCCTTAGGAGACTTTTGGACATTGTCCTTCCCCTTAGGCTCATTGGAACCCTTGTTTTCCGGGGGCTTATTATTTCTTTTTGCCCCCGTTTGGAAATTGATTCGAGAGGCGACCATAGTGTGGTGTATTACCGCCGATATGGTACGTGGTATTTGGGAGTTGACATACTCCGCCATTTCTTCGGTTAAGCCCGCACAAAATTGTTGCTTTTGCTCTCCAAAATGCAACGTTTTGAAGACAGTGGCTTTGAGTTGTAGGTCCCAAAACTTGTCTACATATTTGTAGATAGATTCATTGGGAGAGAGCTTTAAGCTTCGCCATTCGGTGAGTACTTTGTCTTTGGCATCGGTGGCCAAAAACTGCTTCATAATGGAAGCTCTTAAAGCTTTCCATGTTCGTGGAGCTTCACCGTTGGCTCGTAGGCTAGACCACCATTGTCTCGCGGACTTTTGAAAGTGCATAGCTACATGGCGTAGCTTAGAGGACTCTGTGAAGCCCTCATCTCCAAACGCCGCATTGAATTGCTGGATAAAGGCCAAGACTTTATCCGTAGCACCAAAGGTGCCATCATAGATAAGGAAAGAGATGCTCTTCCCTCCCTCTTTGAATTTCTTCAGCTTGGACGACCTCTTCCATGCGGCATACGATTTCCTATGGCCTCTTCTTTTTGATGGTTCAAAAGGTGCACCATCACTTTCTTCAGAAGGTGAAGAATTTGAAGAAGGTGGAGAAGAGGGTGACCTCTTTCTCGCCTTTTTCTTGTCTTGATCTTTGTCGTCTTCACCATAGCTTTCATAAGAGGAAGAGGATGAAGAAGATGGAGAAGAGGGTGTCCTCTTTCTCGCCTTTTTCTTCTCTTGCTTTTTATCATCCCTCTTTGAATTATGGCATGGAGAAGAGTGTGATGGTCTTCTCCGCTTTGGTGGTGATGGAGAGCGTTTAGCCCGCCGTCTTCGTGGAGCCATCTCCGCCGAGGTGACGGGAGACTCGCTTCTTTCTCGTTCCTTCGGTAGAGGCTCTTGAGTTCTCCTTTGGGAAGGAGATGCATCATCAATAAGTAAATTCTTGAGCCCTTCATATGGATCCTCTTTTTCTTCCTGAATCGGAGAGAGACCTCTTTTGGTAGTCTCACAAGGAGGCTTCCTAGGTGTTCTCTCGTCATGGTGATTAGCTTGAAGAATCCCGTGAGCACGGAGCTGCCGTTGCACTTCACTTTGGAGAGATGGATTGCCCATGGTTTGTTGAAGCCTAGAAACAAGATAGTTCACAAGCATTGAAGCATCATTAGTAGCTTGCTCATGAGCAAAATCAAAGTTATCAACATTAATTTCACTCTCTTTACTATTGTCAGCCATTCTAACAACTTTTAGGTGTAAACTTTTTAGGTGTACTTTGGCACTTTAAGCCCTAGTTGCTACTCCTCTTTACCCCTTTAGAAAAAGCACTCAAGCTACTGTACCCGCGGCTCGAATACCATTAATTGCAAGGAATAGAAGAAAGGGTCTTTCGACACCAAAACAGCACCGGCTCCTGTCAAGCTTCTAATAGCTCAATAGTGGTTAAGCCGTAGGCAAGCCCCATAGGACTCCACTATTAAGACCATAGCTCTCGACGGTGATGCCCCGTTAACTGCACGAAGGCAGGCGCACTGCAAGGCTGAAAAATCCCTATTCTACTTACTTACAGGCAATTAATAATACCAACCATTTGTAGCTAGCTTGAGGACCTCCCTTCTTGAGCAAGAAAAGAGAAACCTTGAGCTCTGATACCAATGTAACATTTAATGGCCTAATAACTTATGTGTAGCGGAAAGTAGCATGAACATAGTGGGCATTTCATTAGAGTAGATTCCTAATGAGAATTACAAGAGTGCTTGGGTGGAGAGAGCAACAAAAAGCATAACACCTAGTTAGATAGCATCAACAATACTTTCAAAAGAGAGAGAAATTAAGCTATTGACAACAGTTGAGGACCGGATTTGCATGGAGCCAGTCCCCCCTCCAAAAGGCTTTGTATTATGGTTTCTCCCATCAAGAGAGACATTGTACAATACAATTCTTTGTGTTCCTTCAAGACTAGCTAGTGCAATGAAGATGGAAGCTTCATGCACTAAGCAAAACACTTAATCAAACACAACTTGAATTATCCCCGTTCTCAGACCCAAGACCTCACACACCTTCGAAGATGGTGAGAGCTAGCAGGGTATGAGAGTAGATTGAGAGGAAGAAGGAGTATCTTACGAGAAAGATGTACATCTCCTCACATAATCACTCATATTAGCATAGCTTAGCTTAGTAATTAGCTTGGTAGAGAAGATGAGCATGCATTGAAGCTTGGCTCTTGGTTGGATTTGCATCCACATGCCAAGAGAAGCCAAGAGAATGTTGATGTAGGCTTCTATCTCACAAGCTTGGAGTAGGTGATGAGCTCTCCATTAAAGCTTGGGAGGAGATAGAGTATTCTTTCTTCACACATGAGCTTGTGTGAGTGTGTGTGTGATAATGCCTTGCAAAAATCAGCCCCCTCTCTCTCTTGGGCGAGCCCTTGCTGCTAATTTGGTCTGGCTTTTGCCTCATTGGCCCTCCCCAAGTCAAGCCAATGGGTGTTAAGCAGCATAAGTGATAGCCTTCTGACATGTGTCCCCCTTTCCCCTTTTGTGAGAGCTTTAGGTAATTAAATAATTAAACTAAACTCTCATTGGACCCCTTTGCCTCCTGGCCAATAGGAATCAGGCAAGCCATTGGGCTCCTGAATGCTCATTGGACCCCTTGGGAGACTGCCCAATAGTCTTCTAGGAGACTTAATTCTCATTGGTTTCTTTTATTAAATGTTTTTGAATTAATTAAACTAAATGTACTCTAGCTTAATTTTCATTGGTCCACTTCAAGGGTCTTCCAATAGGAATTGGGCACACCTTGTGGGCATCTGGGCTAGGGAGCTGACATGTGTCCCTCATTCCCTTTGTGTAAAGGGAGCCTGTGTGTGTGTGTGTGGCTTTCTCTCTCGTCCCCTACCTTTGGGGCTCGCCCCCTCCCATGTAGGGATGTGCAAAGACTTTTAGGGCACACACAAAGCATCCAATTTTCCCTAGGGTTGACCTTTGGACACAACCTTTGAATTTTGGAACCTTAGCATTTTGGAAGTCTTAATGGGATAAACCTTAGGGTCTTTTTAGCCCATTGTTGCACATGGCTCTTTTGCAGATGGCCCCCCCTTTGGATCCCTATTTTCCCTCCTTTGGATCCCTACTGTGGCCGGTCTGCTAGCTTAACCAATATTCTAGCTTTTTCTCCCCTGGCACTTCCCCACATTAAATGATCAGTTTAATATGAGAAAATCATTTAGGAGAATTAGATATTGATTATTATGACAATAGCCTTCTATCATATGCAACACCATATACAACTCAATACACTACCGACATGAACCTCATCAACAAGACAATTCCTCAAATCCTACACAGGCCAAGGAGCATAATCGCAAAAAACCCTCTAGTAAAAGCCCTAAAAAATGAACGTATACATCCTTTTATAGGGGTAGTTCTAGGAGACCTACAAAAGAAATAAAGGGTGAGCTCCCATCCCATGCACTTCATTTGTAGCTTCATTTGGAATTCCCTTTGCATTGTTACCACTTGGCACTTTTGATTTTTTTGGTATCTGCATGATGCACACCTTTTGACTCCTTGTCCGCTTAATTTGGCCACCCTTGCACTTTTGGTACTTTGGACTCTTCTCAGATTGGTTCCGTTTCTCTCTTCCCTTGGTTGAAATTTGTGGCGGGCGGGATAGGCCCCCTTGGCCATGCCCCTTGAAGCTTTTCAAACTCTCTCTCTATCTCCTGTAGTGGGATCCTTCCCTTTGTCGGCTTTGTGACTTCCTATCTCTCTCATCTATCATTGGTTGTGTGAGAAGACCCTTGACAGGCCTCGAACTCTCATCTCTCTCTCTCTCTCTCTCTCTCTCTCTCTCTCTCTCTCTCTCTCTCTCTCTCTCTCTCCATTCAATGCAGGTTGTCGCGGGACCCTGCCCTTGTCTTGCCTTGAGCTACTTTTTCTTCCATCGCAAGACCGTCCCCTTGTTGAGCAATAGTGACATCGCTATTGTGGGGGGGGGGGGGGGGGGGGGGGGGGCCTCTTTAACTTCAAAAGAATGGGTACGAGCACGGGCGCCTTACTCCCGCCACGCCATTACACAACACAAGACGCTGCCGACGGTCATCAACGTGCACCACCGATGCAGGGCCACCATCAACCACAACAATGCCGTGCTACCCCATGCGCCACTTTGGACAGCGCCCACTAAGTTTCCACCATCGCCACTGGAGCTCCAAGCTCCCTTCGCCTTCACGTGTCAATAGGGCCTCATAGGTCAGTTCTTATACCATGGAAGCCCCTTCATAAGCCCCACATGTGGGAAAATTCATGCCACGTGGAAGCCTATGGGGGGTCACCCTCCAAACTCTTTTTTTTTTTTTAAATCCATTTGATGCAAAAAATCCCCTTCAATTGCAACATCCGGCCATTTGTGGCTCGGAACTCCGATTCCCAATCGGCAAAGCCCAGCCACAAACTTACTTGTCGAACTCCGGATTCACCCCATTTGAATCAAAGAATCCATTTGATGCAAAAAATCCCCTTCAATTGCAACATCCGGCCATTTGTGTCTCGGAACTCCGATTCCCAATCGACAAAGCCCGGCCGCAAACTTACTTGTCTAACTCCGGATTCACCCCACCTTGACACACTTCTCAATTCCCCAAGCCCTAGAACTGAGGCCGCAAATACCGATCAAAGCATCTGCAACCAATCCCAAACAAGTGCACCCTATATTGGCTTCTATATCTTTCCACTACGAGCTCCGTCTGACGTGCAGTCAATTCCTGCTAGGTCTGTATGATGCATACCGTGCTGTAGAACCTTGTCAAGGCTCAAAAAATTCTAGATGGCACACCTCCCCATGTGGTCAGGTGAGTACCAACATAGCCCCTGGCAAAACTTCATCTGGCCATACGCTGCAATCCGTGGCTCCTATCTGCAATCTGAAAAGACGGTGTCGAGAAATTTGCGGTCTTTCCGGGAAAGCACCGGGCTTATGGCTGTGAGAGTTTGTGAGAGAACTCAAAAAAAACTATATGAAGGAGTTAAACCATAGATGCCATGAAGACTAGGGTTTGGAAGGAAGTGCATTCAAAGAAGCCCCACTCTTTCTCTCTTGCACTCACACACACAAAGAAAGAACACAAAAGAGAATGTCAAAACAATACGAAAATGAAAACATCAAGGTTATGGTCATATCGTATCATGGGTAGTATGAAAGGGTTAATAGATGAGTTAATGGCATTTAATCTTGGCTGACCAAATAGGCTACGAATTGTTCTTTGGAGTTGTAGTTTTGTGCTTACCACAATATATATATTTTGTCTAGTGATTGGGATTAATTGCGTGTACAAATCCTCTTGGTTCATAGCAAGATAACTATGCTTACATCAAAAGAAAAATTATAGTCTATGAGAGGTAGTATGATGGGATCCAGTGATAGAAGTATTTCATTGAGCCTTTCTGGGTCAAAGAGAAACACTATACGTTGTTGAAAGTGTATTTTACGGCTAATCCATAAATTAATTCTAATAGATCGTACAAAGTGAAAGCGATAGAAATTATCATCATGTGGATTATTCATCTATGATAGTATGTGAGAAATGTAGATATGAGAGAAGTGAAGAGATGAGAAGTTTCCCACCCAAGCCCTTTTCTTGCCCGTAGGAAATAAGGATACTGCGGGGAGAGATGTACCTGTAGCAAAGAGAACCTAAAATTTATAGAGAGAATGAATTACTAAGAATGAGAGAGATAGGTTTGGTTAAGGAGATGAGATTAGATACACATATATATATGTTGGATTAGAGATGAAAATGAAAACAACAAGAAATCAAGAAAACATCAATGTAGAACACATCTTACTTGAAACCCTTCGGCACCATTATTGATGGGAGAGAGAAGAAGAGGGGAGAACTCCACTTTGATTGATACGCCAAGTGCAAGACTTTCTTTGATTAGAGTTGATCTTCCAAGGATAGCATACAAGAATGGCTAGTCTTCCTCTAGGAGAAAGTGTAGGCTTGGGCTTATGCTAATGGCTAAGTACAATTAGGCATTACTACTCACTCCCTGAAGAATTCCTCTCATCAATGGCTTGAATTCTTGAGTTCCCCCTTTTTCAAAGAAGAAGAGGTCCCCTTTTATAGGTGAAGGGAACCCCTAAGGGTTTACACAAGAAGAGAGGAGCCAGTGTGAATAGAAACTGGAAAAGTTGGAAATGAGCTGTCCCTGCATGATGTGGGCAGACTGGGGTCCAGTATTTTGATCATATCTTCTCAACCGTGGCTCCAAATAAAAAAGTAAAAATATGGGCAAAAACGTCAGCTCATTAACTACGATTTTTATTTTGAAATTATTTTCCAATTCGGATTGGAACCTTGTGTAAAAAATTCATCAAAATAGGGTCCATTTCTGGCAGCAAAAGTCTTCCTGTGGTCCCCTTAGCCTAGACTTTCATTTGATTCCAAAGGACACCTCATGCCATATGAAAGCATGACATTGCTCCTTGACAAAGTTTTGTAATCATGCTTGCAATAATGCATTGAAATAAGTGTATCTTTGAAATCATGCCACCTAGTGTCCCACTAGGATTTGATTCCCTCCTAGTAGCTATTTAAAAAGAAATATAAGAAAAATATGAAAAATACATAGAATATATCTATATTGGAGTTTACCCTAGATATAGGATCTAGCTAGGGTGTGAGATGATAATGAGACAGTAGAAATAAAGAATCAATGCTTTTTGTCCCAAGTTAAAGAGACGGAGCTATTGATGCTTTTCCCATAGTATTTTCTGATGGTAAAGTAAGAATAGGTTACCCTTGAGAAAAATAATAGGATAAGATAGAAGGCTTATTATTATACTTAAATATGCATATGTACATTATAGGAAAGATAATTATGTATCTAAAAAATTACAAGATAACTCTTGTAGCATGCGTTCCCACTATGTACGTGTCACAGCACGACAACGGGTAGGCTCCATAAATTGAGCACTACATACTTGTACCCTAACATCCACTTGGACCACTTGTCCCCATCTTCCCTATCTGGGAAGAATCTGCAACACACTGAACCTTCAACCTTCCATAACTTGGGCCCGTAGCTCGGTTTGATGGGCCGTCTGGACCTATGCCTTCAGCACCTCAAGATCTACACTCTTGGACCCAAAAGTTGCACCTTGTATCTCCTTCACCTGTTACCAAAATTAGCCCCTTTTGGATCCTTTCTTCACCTATAAGCCGCATTAGTCATACATCTTCGCTACTACCTGTCATCCCATGATCTTCCTAGCTGCTCCAGCCTTTTGCCATGCTTCTGCTAGCCTGCATAGATCTGCCCATGCCATCTTCTACGGTCGACACACTTTGGCTGTACAAACGTAAAAAACAAACAAGATCCAATCATAAAGTGTTGATTTTAGAAAATTTTATTCAAAAAAGCACATTATAGACGTAATCTATTGCAAAAACATATACAATTCACATTAAATCTAGCCTTACACAACCACTTCACACTCAACCATTAGCTAACTGCCCCATACTAGTTAGGAGGAGGTCTAAGACAGCTATTGGGATTATTCTATCAAGTCTCGTCGCAATCCAACATGATACCAAAATCACGAACGATCATGAAAAAGTTCCAAAATATGCAATATAACTATCCAAAAAGGACTCCCTATGGTCTTATAAGAACACTCTTGTATGGTCAAAACATTTAAAAATAGTGATATAGGCACGCAATTTGATGATTAAGCTCACTAATGTGTAGTCATGAACCACAACAAAACTGACAATGCTTACACTTGAATGAAAGAGAAAGGAGAGAGAAACAAAATGCAAGCTTTAAAATAAAAACTGGATTACCCAATCATTAGTTGTGTTGATTACAAGCTTGAGCTTCGTAGTTGCTTGAGTGTACGTGCAGCAAAGCTCTCTTCTCTTCAAAAGATAAGCCTCCTTTCAAATTAAAGTTATTGACCTTTATACCTAGGGATTTCTAAATGGCCAATGGAGAGCTCACATAAACCTTTACAATCATCATAAAAGAGTTACATCTCAAGGAATTGACCTGCTACTGTAGAATCGGGATCTACATAGAGTATCACTACACTACCTTGGAAAAATAATAGAGTACGGTGTCCGGCTAGGTGGACGCCCGTTTGATCAATCCGTTAACAAGGAAAGTGAAGGACAATTGATCTCTTGGATGAACATAATGAAGTGGGATTTGATTATGGCTTGTTTTAGAAAAGTATCAATAAATTAGACAAGATACTGCTCAAATATCCTAGGACTAATTTATCCGACTTTTCTCAAAAACATTAAAAACATTGTGAAGCAAGATCACTAACTGTTAGTATAATTGTCATAATTTGAACCTTTTCATAATTGATTGTGGACCTGTTTATACCTATGAATATCCTTGCTTAATTTAGAAAGTTTCCATTGGTACCTTACACATAGAGTTTAACTTTGTTTCCTCCTGGACTCTAGAATTTGTTTGACTTACCATGTGAGGTTCCCAACCCCACAGGCACCCAAGTGAGATGGGGTCCTTGACAGGTCTCTAGGACTAATAAAAATCAGAGTCTCTAAGCAAGAAAAATCCAAGGAATAGACCTTTACCATTGACAATGGCTTGGGTATATATCCCTAGAATGAGACCTAGTCCTGTCTCGCAGTAGAAACGGGACAACATATTAAAAGTCCAAAACTCTTTCGGACCTATAACTTTCACAAATTGGGCTAAGATATCCTCAACCAATGCTCTTTCCCCCTAACATATGTGAGGGCACAGCCGCTGGTGGACACCTCTTTCAAGTGGAGAAGTTTTCTAAACGTTTTTAGTGCACTGCTAGCAGCAAGCTAACATGGATACCACGAATACCACTTTTTGGAGCTCTCATTGTAAAACACTTATTATCTTTTATAAATTGCGAATATTATAACTCCTATTTTTCGAGTAAACCTTGTAATAATTGATCCAGGGTTACAAGCTTCCAGATTGTATCAACGTGTCATTACCTATCTTTAGTTAGAGCTCCCAAATTATTAGTTTTGACCACCGAAAACCTTGTCTAAGGTATAAAAGCCAGTTTTTATAAGTTATTTGTAAATTTTGGATAATGAAATACCCATTGTGAGCTAACAGCACTCACTTCTATCCTTCTCGTGCTTCCTACTCTCTCTCTGGTTGTCACATTGCAATCATGTTGACCTAAAAACATCACAGTATTTTGTAGCTTTTGGCGTCGTCGACCTACGGCCTAATTTCATCATAAATAGAAATTTACATTTCAAAATCAAAAACTAATCATAGGTGGGGTATTCGGACATCATTGCTAAGCATTTACGTGCATTCTGGGTCGAAAATGACTGTCAAAAATCCACTATTGTTAATAATCGCGATTTTGGCACTTGACCTAAAGTGGGGTTTGAGACCATAAGCATGTGTGCTTAGGTCTTATAAATTTTTCTTAGAAGTTTCATTATGTTTGGATGTCATTTGATGCTGTAACAAATGTGATTTGTTTGCGGATGAGTGATTGGCTTTTGGTGATTTCAGTCACTTGAGTGTAGATTGAGTTAGATGTGAGTTGTTCATTGTTTTTTGAGAGATTGACAACCTCTTGTAGCCTCTATGCACTAGCCACGTCAGCTTCGTCCCATGGATTGTTTAATCGTGGTTCTCGCTAATTAAATTGCAATAAGATAGGATAGTGAGGCTAGACACACGTCCCACATTTGGTCTGCTTTCGGGGATCGAAGAGACCTAAACTAGGAAAAAATAGGAGCGTCTTGTGAAGTTATCCTTTAACTTCCTCTAGGTTCTCCTAGAGTCAAAAACTTTCTTTAGAAACCGCATAGCTTAAGATTGTTATCTTTTGTTGTGTAGAGGTAGCTTGGAAGTAATCGTACTTGTCGAGTCCCTTTAGGATTGTAGGATTGTAAAATTAGATTAGGATTTTGAGAATGGTTGATAGATGAGACAAGTCTTAAGATCAATGATTAGAAAACCATAAAAAACAAGAAAACGAGTGTTTGTTGTGAAATTTTCTGGAGTAACCCAAGTATAGATGCCCTTATACAGCATGGTATCTATAGGTATATGGGGCCAAACGCCAAATCAAGCCCCTAGGTGTGTGTATATAAGTAGAAATAGCCATTTCTCGGGCAAAATATTGGTAAAACGGAGAAATCCGGCCATAAAAATTGCATGCAAGTGTATATAATGTTTTGTGATGATGTTTGTGATTTATTATGATTTTTGGGGATTTTCTGGGTTTGATTTGCTATTTTCCTTTTAATTTTGCTAATTTTCGGCAGAAAAACTTCAAAAATACAAAAAGTAGGTGAAAAACAATCGTAATGAAAAACAAAAAATATGGGGATGATCAGTGACTATAGAACAACCTATGGTACGGTGGGGGTGCAATTATGAGATTGGAGTGGAAAGCGTGTTTTGGCCAGGTTTTGACCGAAATGCCAAATTTATGGTAAACAGAGCAAATGGAGCCCAAATCAAGAAATTTTTGAGCCTAAACTGCATCTCGCAAGAAGATAGGAGCACATGTCAAATTTCATGAAAAGTGGTTCGGGGACCTCCAGTATAAGAAATTTTCACCTCATTTTTAGCTCATTCTCACTATTGACTTTGTGGAGAGAGCTTCTGCCACCTAGAGTGGACCGACCTTCCAACAGCTTCTACGACGCCCACGACTACTCGACGAGCTCCAGACATGAGAGGTAGGCTCACCACCTTGAGATTTTCGCGCATGTTTGTCATTATGTCGCAAAAACTAGCGTAGGGGTCACACACAAAGCGGGCAGTAGAGACCTACAAGTAGAGACGACGGCCTAACGGCTAGCCCGAAAGCAACAAGACTTCATTGGCAGCTTACCCTAGTCTAGGATACCAGTCCTGGATGTTCAAAGACAGTAGGAAACCATCAAGAAAAACCCTAATTCCCAGAAACCCGCAAGAGGCCACCAAATGGGAAATCGGCGAAACGGCGACCAAATGCTACCAAAATTCATGGGTAGGGGCATCTCGACATGCGCGACAAGTCTATATGACCCGCATGACCAAAAAGTGACCCGAATCAGCACTAAAATTCAGAAACGACATCAAACACACAAAGCGTGAAATTGCACTTGCGGCCAAACCGCAAGTTTGTTTGCCACCAAACTTCACGAGCGGCCTTCCTAGACCATCAACAATCAATTTCTATGGTGGTAGATCACCACAAATCATCAAAGGTATGTAAACGCAACCACGGGTGCTTCTAGAGCGACAAATTGCCAAATGGAGCTCCGGTGAAGCCAAAGTCGACAAAGACCATAGGGCAAGGATCCCAAAGGGATCAGGAAGCTATGGAGACCAACATCAAAAAATTTCATCGCCAAAAAGCACTCCAAAAGTCAGAAAACGGCTCGAAGGCTCTGAAGTCCACACAGGGAGTTATTCTCTATCCATTTGACTTTTTTTGTTGAAATTGGTCTCAAAAGGGACTTAGGGGGGCCAAGGGCAAGCATTGGGAGCACCAGCAATGAAAAAATCACCAGGAGACATCCTACGCGTAGGATGTCTCAAGGGCACTTTTGGGCACAACCTCCAACATTTTTAATCATGCACATTTTCTGAATGACATTTACAAGCTATCTACCAAGTCTCATCACATTTGCACCAAATTTAACCTGATATGCATGAAAAAACGCAAAGTTAGGGCATAGAGGCAATAATGGGCCATAGACCTACCAAATCTTGTCCAAGTCCCATGAAACTTGCACAACACATTCACCAACACATCAACAACCAATCTGAGTGGTCAGAAGGAAAAAATGATGAAATAGACATCCTACGCGTAGGATGTCTATTTGACTTTTTTGACATACAGTGGACGTTTTATCATTCCAGATCCAATCACCTCATCATCAGGAGCCCATATATCAAGTTTGAGGCCATTCTAATCATTTTTGACCCCCAACATTTTCAAGATACAATTTTTGAGCCCAAAAACACCACACAGGCCCTTACAAGCATCAAATCTTGTCCAAATTCAAATCCAAGAACATAGCCATGTTCCATAGGCCAAGGACAACCCACAGAACAAGTTTCATGTCATTTTGATGAAAAAGACATCCTACGCGTAGGATGTCTCCAGCATAAAGTTAGCCTTCTCTGCAAAGAGTGACATCATGGGAGCCAATCCGGGGGGGTTCACTATATTTAAGAACACTATATCACGTGCGTTCAGGCCCTTTTTTCTAAAATCCCTATTCTGTGAATTTTCTATGAAATATAATGAGCCCTTTTCTTTTAAATTCTGTAAATTTTTTTGAGATTTGTAAAAAAATATCCTTACGTAAATTTATTTCTGTAAGTTTTAAGGGATTTAAATACCTTTTTGTTGAACTCACGTGATAGGTCACATATTATGTAAGGTGCACCCCCCGAGGAGCCAATACCATGGTGCAATAAGCCCATATACCAATTTTCAACCCATTTGGACATCAATTGCTACCTATGATGGACATTCTACCCAAATTGTGACCTAAAGCCTGAATAAGCCCAAAAATCCACTTTTTGATATCCAAATTCAAATCCAAGCATATAGCCATGTTTCATGAGCCATACACTACCAGCATGTCAAATATGAACCAATTTTGATGAAAAGACATTCTACGCGTAGGATATCTAGATGAAAACTTTTGGCCAGATTTGCACTGTGAGCACATGCACAGCTTCACAAGTTCCCTTTAAGCTTTATTTTCAATTTTCAAGTCATTTGGATAAGTAAAACTCAGTGTCGCAGCTAATATGGAAAAAACGCTAACTTCGGACTACTGAGTGCAACAGGATCTATGGCAGCCTCGAAGTCACCGGCAAAGAAGAAGAGAATGACCATCAAGGATTACTTGGAAGAAGTGGAACCCTTTGTCATTCCATAAGGAACACTAAAGCCCACCAGCACATGGATACAAGAGGATCTGTTAGAGTCCAACGACCTAGAGATCTACCAAGGAGTGTTCAAAGACACTGAAGGCAATGTTATTGAGCTACCAATGCTGCCGAGAGAACTCAATGAGTTCGTACAAACCAAGATGGCCAGATACTTGGAGAAGATTGATCTTCACAACTACTTTGAAGCAATACCGGCAGGAGTGTACATCAAGAGAGTCTAGGAGTTTGTGACAAGCATCAAAGAGGATGGAGTGGCCAAAGTAACAGATTTACAAGGCAGACCAGAAACAGAGATAATAATCACTGAGCGGGTTGTGGAAGATGCACTAGACCTCTCCAACGAGGGTGATAGTGTAACAAAAAGAAGGGATGAGGTCAAGGTGTACAAAGAGAAGAAGGGGAATTACACCTTTGAAGACATTGCCAACCCAAGAGTGGTAATCATGAGCCAGTTATACAACCAGTACTTCCACATGTGCACAAAAAGGCCACAGAAGTACAGGATGCTGCCAGGTGCAATTTCCACAACATTCACGTGGGCAATGACGAAAGGCACCCCAAATATAATCAACTATGCGGCATATATACATGACAGCCTAGTAAAGATGGGCAACAAGAAGCCAACCTATATAGTGCCTGGAGAACTGATCACCAAGGTGATTTATGGGGCACTACACGCAAAAGGAAGGTGGCGTGAGCCCCCGTCTCAGAATGATTGGCTGAGGTTAAAAGAGGACAAGGAAGACGAGCCGCAAAGAGAACCAAAGGTGGCAACAAGATTGAAAAGACGGCTAGAGCCAGTTCAAGAGGAGCAGCCCGAGTAGAAGAAAGGGAAGAAGGAGTTTGCTCAAGTGCTGGCCAAAGAAACAAGGTCACAGAAAGCGGCAAGACTAGAGAGGCTGATGGAGAGCTTTCGAGCAGAAAGAGCCCTCAAAGGCGATTTAAGTGAACTCTGGAAGCCTTCTCTGGAGTCTATGTCAGGATCCTCCAGAAGAGTGCAAAGGGACCGACCCGGGGCAATCACTTTTTAGAATGTGTATGCTATCACGTGAGTTAACCGGAGAGAATTATTAAAAGATCAAAATGTATACATACATAGGGGGGTGGGGGTTTTTTAAATAGGCACGTAGTGTAAATATAGTATGTATATTGAGGTATTATTAATAACCTCTTGAACGCACGTGATATAGGAAGCTTTTGATAAGTGACCGCCCCGGGGGGACCGATTTGAAGACTATATCAAGAATTTTGAGATTCTTGATGCTGCATCGAAGAACATTCCACATGTCCCTTTCACAGAGGAAGAAGTACAACAAATACGGCAGAAATTGCTGGATGAACAAGAGAGCCAAGAAAGAGAAAGAAAAACAAAAGCAGACAGGGACTTAAAGGGCAAACCTGCATCTCTACCAGCCAGCCCTAAACCCAGCCCACAACCATCACCATCGCCCTCACCACCTCCTTGTATCCCTCCACCAGAAGATAAGGAGGCTGAGGACAAACAAGAAGAAAATCAAGTAGAAGAGCAAGAGCAGAGACGAGAGCCGGAGCCAAAAGAAGAGGCTAAGCCTCAAAGTGAGCAAATAGAATTCGAAGATTCTTACTATGCATTTTTAAACCTGCTAGCTGCAAGATATACAAAGGAAGAAGCCGCCACAATCGCATTTGACTTGGCGAGGACAGGGCCTAAAGAACGTATGCACGGCATTAGGCTAGTAGAGCTGAAGGAAATTTCTACAGATACAGTGGACCTGCACCCGCCCTCCAATGACTAGAATGTGGTGATGACCAAG
Source organism: Adiantum capillus-veneris (assembly GCF_014529385.1). NCBI lineage: Eukaryota > Viridiplantae > Streptophyta > Polypodiopsida > Polypodiales > Pteridaceae > Adiantum > Adiantum capillus-veneris. The sequence continues at coordinate 11,431,930 of NC_140955.1, forward strand.
CTAGCCGGGTTGAGAGCTCAATCCATGGCTTTAGAGAAAGAGATGACAGCTCTCAAGGCTAGTGAAGAAAAGATCAAAATGGAAGTAGATTCTCTGCAAGCACAAAGCCAAAGACAAAAGGAGAGAGAAGCTGACCTACAGGCCATCTTAGCAAGGGCACTACAAAGTTGCCAGGCAATGGAGGAAGCTAATCAAGAAGCCACAAAAATAATGCAAGTAGTTGAAGAAGAGTGTCAGCAGCTCAACAAGTCACTGCTAGATGCCGAGAAGGAAAGAGATAATCTGACACTACAACTGGCAGAAGAATCTAAAGAAGTGGAAGCCATGAAGAACGCCAAGGAAAGAGCAGAGATAGATCAAGAAGCAAGCCAGGATGAGGTCCTTGAGCTCAAGGACCAACTAAAAGTAAAAGACCAAACCATCTAGAGGCTGCGAGCATCACCTGCTAGAGTCAGAGCTACTAGCTCGACTCAAATCATGACTGAGAGTCAACTCTATGAGGAGCAAATGCAAGAACTTCAGAAAGAGCTGACTCTAGAGAAAAAGCAAAGATTAATGATGGTAGAAGGCTCTACAGTCATGCAAACGTGAATGGAAGAAGGCCAAAAAGCCCTGCAAAAAGAAGTATAAAGCATGAAGAGAAAGCTCGAGGAGGCGGAAAGAATAAACGCTGAAATTAATGAACTCCTCGTGAATATGGGCGAAGAAGCTGAAACGGAAAAGCAAAAACTCCTCAGGAAAATTGAGGAGTTGAAAGGCCAGCAAGGAGGAGAGGCAGAGAGCACAAGGCCAGCCGCCAATGAGGGCATTGACCTAGAAAATGTGGCAGATCAGGTGGACACACCTATGCAAGAGGAAATTCTAGAAGGATCCTCTCAAGAGCCACAGGATCTAACACAAGAAGAGGAAGAAAAATTGCGTAAAGCAATTGAGGTAGAGCTCATAGAAACCACAAAGGAAGCCTTTGAGTGGGAGTAGAGGGTCTTCAGAAGATCGACACCAGCAACCTTAGGCGTGAGTGGCTTCAACCCTCACTCCCATATCCATTGCTGAAATATGAGGCAGCTACCATAAACAAGCGGATCAGAGAAGAGCCAGTTGTACCTCTTTACAATGCAGATACCTCAAAACCAGAAGGGGTCAAGCTCATCGTGGATTCTCAGCCAAAGTGGAGGAAGGCCTGGCTTACAAAGTACCCACAATACCTAATCCACTTGGTAGAGGCACCTAAAAATATCAGAGACAACCTCAGCTTATGTCCTCTACCAAGGATTAGGACGTGGAAAGCGCAGGAAATTTTGCAAAGAAGCCAACCCACTTGGCTGAACTACCCCAAGCTGCCGGGCTTGAAGGCAGGTGAGAGAATAAGTGTCCAATACATGGTGAAAACCCTAACGGGTGCCATAAAGTTGTTGAGTGGATCACCTCACCTTACATGCATTATGATGAGGAAAATATGCAGAACCATCTTAGCAGTGCTCGAGACCTTCAAGCCAGGCCAGGTGACCGACAACATCTTCTTCTTCCAGGATACATACAGATGCGCTTATGATCTGTCAGGTCAGCCTTCCAAGGAGGTGATACATGCGCTGTATCAAAGGATAATATTTCTACCATCCTATCACCTCCGGGATTTTGAAGAAGCATTCTACATAGGATTCTTCACCGTAAATACTGACATTTTTGGCCCAACAATGTTGAACCTGCATGCCAGATACGAATCACTGCTAAAGATGCAAGAAATGATACGGTGAAGCAGCAGATCAAGGCCATGTCGGGGACGGCATGAGCAAGGGGGGAGGGAGTGTTAGAAGCTGGACACACCCCACGGCATCTAACTATCCGGAGAATTATTATTTTTGTAATTATTCATTCATTGAGGAAAACCTGATTTTTCACCTTGTAATTATTGGGACTTACAGAAGTTTCCAGATTGTATCCCAGTTTTGATAGTTAGATTGAGTAGATGGTTGATTTTGGAACTTTAGGGTTTGAGAAATTGTAAGGTATATATACCACTTTTTGACCTTAATGAAAAAACCTTTTTTCATTTTTAAAACAAGTTTTGAAGTCTGGGAGTGAGCGTACTGTGTACGAGAGAGAGAGAGAGTGTGAGCTTCATCTTGACGCTACGTGTGGTCCGGTGGTCGAAATCGAGTGCAGAGAAGTGCAACGTGTTGCCCCTGAGGAGAGCTACGCGCCGATACCTACATTGCGCGTGTACGGTCCAGTTTTGCGAGCTCCTTCTACGAGCTTCATCGGGTGTTTGGGTGAGCATAAGTTGTCCGATTTTGCATTGCAGCATATGCACACGTTCACATTGAGTAGAAATACACATTAGGCACTTTAGATTTTGGAAACGAAGACCTGCAGATTTCGGCTAGACATCCTATGTGTTTCTGCACCAGGTGTTTTGGGTTCGGATTTTGGTTCTTAGACCTTAGGGAGAGCGACCTATTGGTATTAGAAGGGTCTCCTTCAAATTCTATGGTGTTTCGAGATTGTTTGATGGGTGTTTGTCTCTAGAAAGCGTTGTAGGAAGTTCCTCTTATGCACTCTTGAAGGTTGTGACTTAGAAAATTGGTAGAGACCTCTGTAGGAATTAGTTAGGAGTTGGTCGAGTGTAGGTTGACACCTTATGCTTGCTTCCACGCGCCTGCGGGTCGAGCTTAGTCCTTAGCTGATATTACATGTTAGGTGAGTTCTCGCTGTGCTGACATTCGTCGCGGCGTATCCGTCCAACACATGTGTTGATGTTGAGGGCAGTTTGCTTACTGAAGAGGTTAGCAGGAAGAATCTTGATACTTCTCGTGGTACTAGCAATGCTCTCGTTGTTCGTGGTCGATCACAAGAAAAGGGCAAGCAGAATCAGAGAGGAAAATCTCGTAGAAAATCATGTGGCCGAAAAGACATTGAGTGCTATCATTGTCACAAAAAGGGTCATATGAAGAAAGACTGTCGAAAGTAGAAACAAGAGAAAGATAAAGACAAGAAGTCGGAAGAAGGCAAGACTAAGGAAATCAATATAAAGATTGAAGAGATCAACAATGTTTTTGTTGAAGATTCTGATGGAGATATTTATCTCACATCTGTCATGGATTCAACATTTTTGGTTGCCACTGACGACTATGCTTTACAGGATTGGGTTATTGACTCAGGTGCATCATTTCATGTGACTCCTCACAGAGAGTGATTGAGTACATATGATGCAGCCCGTAAAGGTCGTGTTCGTCTTGGCAATAATTTTGCTTGCGACAATGTTGGTGTCGACGATGTGCAACTGGAATTTTAGAATGGTTTTTCATTCATGCTCAAGAATGTGAGACATGTACCAAAGCTTACCAAAAGCTTGATTAGTATAGAACAATTGGATGACGCAGGACATGATAGTTCATGGAAGATCACCAAAGGTTCTTTAGTGGTAGCACATGGTTCAAAGTCTGGGACTTTGTACATGCTACATGTATCCAATGTTAAAAACCATGTAATTTGTGTAACCGAGCAGCCAAGTGTTTCTTTGTGGCATCATCGGTTAGGACATATGTCTAAAAAGGGAATGAAAATCTTATCTCATTTTGGTTATGTGCCTGGCTTCCATTTCTCAAACTTTTGAGTTTGTGAGCATTGTATTTATAGTAAACAAACACAGTTACCACACAAAAGGGGAAGCACTCGAAAAAGTGAGCCATTAGATTTAGTGCATAGTGATGTTTGTGGACCTATGCCTAACGTATCCATGGGAGGTTCATTGTACTTTGTTACATTTATTGATGACTTCTCAAGGAAAGTGTGGGTATATCCTCTCAGGAAGAAGGATGAAGTTCTTTCAAGATTTTAGAATTTTGTGGCATTAGTGGAGAATCAGTCTGGCAAGAAAGTAAAGTGCTTGAGGTTATACAATGGTGGTGAGTATGTCACTAAAGCCTTTCAAAAATTTTGTGATTCCAAAGGCATCAAAAGAGAGTTGACTGCTCCATATAACCCTCCACAAAATGGTGTTGCTGAGAGGATGAACTGTACCATACAAGAGAAGTTACGTAGCATGTCATCTAATGTAGAGTTACCTAATGGATTTTGGGCGGAAGAGTTAGCAACTGCTATCCATATTATTAATAGATCTCCTAGCAAGGCTCTAGATGAGAAGGTACCTGAAGAGCTTTGGTCTGGGAAGCCACCTTCTTACAAGCATCTTAGAGTCTTTGGTTGTGAAGCGTACTGCCATGTTTCAAAGGAGTTTCAAAGCAAGTTGGCTCCTAAGTTAAAGAAATGCATATTTCTTGGCTATGGCAATCTTAGCGAGATGGGATTTTGGTTATGGGATCCTGAAGCTAAAAAGATAGTTTGCAGTAATGACGTATACTTGAATGAAGAAAAGATGCATAAGAAGCCTGTGCATACAATGGAGGTCAGGAGAGTTATCTTCCAAGAAGATGGAATTGTCCACAATAGGGCTGAAGTGCCTAATGTCAGACAACAAGTACAGAATCCTCCTGCAGTACAAGATGTTGCTGAGGGACAATCGACTCAAGCAGTTATTAGAAGGTCTATAAGAGTTTCAAGGCCTCGTGATAGATTTACTCCCTCATTGGACTACATTATGTTGACAGATTGCGGAGAGCCTTCCTACTATAAGGAAGCCATGTCAATGGATGAAAAGGCAAAGTGGGAGAAATCTATGCAATCAGAAATGGACTCGTTGCATAAGAATCAAACTTGGAAGTTGGTTCGGTTGCCTAAAGGTAAACAGGCATTACCATGAATGGGTGTACAAGCAAAAAATTACACGTCATGATAGTAAACCCAAGTACAAGGCACGACTTGTTGCTAAAGGATTTAAGCAGCAGCAGGGTATTGACTTTCATGAGATCTTTTCTCCGGTTGTCAAGATGACTACTCTATGGTGTGTATTTGTATTGGTTGCTAAAGACGACATGGAACTTGACCAGATGGATGTCAAGACGGCGTTCTTGCATGGTGATCTTCAAGAAGAAGTTTATGTGAAGCAGCCAGAAGGTTTTGTTGAGAAGGGCAATGAAGTCTTGGTGTGTCAGTTAGAAAAGACTTTTTATGGTCTAAAACAGTCATCAAGGGAGTGGTATCGTAAATTCTACTCGTTCATGCTCTCTGAACTCTACAAACGTAGCAATATGGACCATTGCCTCTACACTAAGTGAGCTAACGATGGTAGTTTGATGATTTTGGTCCTTTATGTGGATGATATGTTAATTGCTAAGAAATGCAGCGATGAGATTTCAGCCTTGAAGTTAGAGTTACATGCAAACTTTGAAATGAAATACATGGGTGAAGCAAGCCATATCCTTTTCATGCGCATCATAAGCGAGACAGATGCAAAAAATTGGTCTCTTTGTCTCAATCTGAGTACATTGCTAGAGTGCTCAAGCATTTCAATATGGAGAAGGGGAAGGCATTGAGTACTCCATTGCGTCCATATGTGAAACTTTCTAAAAATGATTTCCCTAAGTCTGAAGAGGAAAAGGATGAAATGGCACAAGTGTCTTATTCATCTGCAGTTGGGGATTCGATGTATGATATGATTTCTACACGTCCTGATATTGCTTTTGTAGTGGGAGATGTTAGCAGATATATGTCAAATCCAGGCAAGAAACATTGGGAGGCAGTGAAAGGGGTTATGCGATATTTGAATGGTACAAAATACATGTGCATTTGCTTTGGAAGAAAGGAAGCATGTGTAATTGGTTACATGGATGTAGATTATGCAGGAGACTTGGACAAGAGAAGGTCCACTTCATGCTATGTTTTTGAATTCACTGGAGGTGCAGTTTCATGGCGATCTTGTTTGCAAGATCGTGTTACCTTGTCTACTACAGAGGCTGAATATGTTGAAGCTTGAGAAGCTTGCAAGGAAGCTGTATGGCTTGGTTGGCTGGTGGGAGACTTGGGAATCAATGTTGAGATGCCTGTGTTACATTGTGATAGCCAAAGTGCTATACAGTTGGCAAAGAATCTAGTGTCTCATGCAAAGACAAATCATGTGGATGTGAAGTATCACTTCATTTGTGAGGTGCTTGAGAACAAGCGATTGAAGCTTTCCAAGATTCACACCACTGAAAACCCTGCTGATCTTCTAACAAAGGGCTTACCTTCAGAGTCGTTTGCACATTGTTGGGCACTCATGGGCATTGGGTAGAGGATCATGGTCATTGTCTACTTGTATTGTATATATATGCGGCCGAAGAATACCGGGAACTAACACTGACCATTCTTTGTACATAAAAGAATAAGGACTCATAACCCTAACACTATTGTGTTTGGAGTCCACCCAAACATGTGTCTCCTCTCTTCTCCATTGCTGCACACACACACGCTCATGCACGTGCTCTTCAAAACATGCACGTTATCACAAAGCAACCCAATTAGAAAGGTTATCTCTCTATTTGAAGTTTTCTTACCACCAGGCAAAGCATGTTATGACTAGGTTTTGTCCCTTTAGTTTTTGATTAGGTTCTCAACCTCAATCACTAGTTATGGTGGGGCTGTTCTCTAGTCTAGTAATGGGCCACAAAGTGGCTCATGCCTAGATTATAGTATTTCAAGCATTAACTTTTTCATATGGCATAAAACTTTCATGAAACTTCTTGAGCATCTTGTTAGGATGTGTGTAAGACTCTAAGCATCATATTTGAGTTATAAATGCTAAAAATAATTTTTTTCTTTTTTTAAAAGATTCTTTTTGCATAAATTTGTAATTTACTACCTAACTTGGGAATCGTAAATATGTTGTCAGTCTTTATGTAAGCAATATAGAAGTGTGATAGGCTCATTATATACCTGTAAATGGATTTTTCAAAGAAGTTGAGTCTATTCAAAGTAAAATTAGGTCTATCATTGAGTCCATTTGGTAAAATTTTATGCATTCTACAAAATTAGTCCTTAGAGATGGCCATGCAAAGACAGCTTCAACCCTTGATTTATTTCTCAACATTTTCTATCAAATCATAGTATGTGTTGAGTGTACTTCCTTGAGAGGGGTTTTTGTTTCGACATCTTAATAGCTCTTCAATTTTTTTTTACAGCAGCCACAAAAGTGCCATTTACTTATAGGACTAGTGATAATGATGAAAAATGATAGCAAGTCAAGGACTTAATCTTTGTTGCTGATGAGTTATGTCAACATGTTACTTTTATGGAAAGTGAAAATAGGTATTCTTTTAGACTCCTCTTAAATGTAGATACTCATTTAAAATATGCTAGTGAGTTTACACAAAATGGTTGCAAAGGGACAACAATGTGGATACTCATTTAAAATACGCTGGTGAGTTTACACAAAATGGTTGCAAAGGGACAACAATGTGGAAAATCAAGATGTTCTTCTTGATTTTATTGAATTCCTACTATTCCGGTCAAATAGACAGTTGGATCTATGAGGGATACCATTGTGGAAAACATTACTATTGTTACAAAGATATTAAGACTTTTATTTTTGAGGAAAAAATGCTTCTCCAAGGGGGAGGTAATGTTAGGCCTAGGTTAAGACGGGCCAAGCTAAGGGCTAGGACATACATGCGGTATAGGGGTCTATATATAGTAGGCAAAGGGCTAATATAGGTATGGTTGGGTGTAGATGTGCATGTCACTAGTCCCTAGTCACTCATAGGTTTTTACCTTTTCTCTGTAATGAAATGAGATATCCCTCCCTAGAAAGTCCAACAAGAAAGGGGCAATGGAGTCTCCACCCCTTCCTATCCATGCCGGAGTGCACATTAGGCACTCTAGGCAAAGGACTCTCATGCCTTGCTAGACGAGTCTAGAATGAGTTAAATTGGATTGCACTAAGACACCTAGCACCTAGTTCTTCCTTTAAGTGGTGTGTGTGTGTGTGTGAGTGTGTGTGTGTGTGTGTGTGTGTGTGTGTGTGTGTGTGTGTGTGTGTGTGTGTGTGTGTGTGTGTGTGTGTGTGTGTGTGTGTGTGTGTGTGTGTGTGTGTGTGTGTGTGTGTGTGTGTGTGTGTGTGTGTGTGTGTGTGTGTGTGTGTGTGTGTGAGAGAGAGAGAGAGAGAGAGAGAGAGAGAGAAATACAATCCAAAATCCTTAACATGCTTTTGATAGCAATATTGTTACAAGTATGAAGGCATAAAATTGATATAGGATCAATCATTCCACCCATCCACATGCCTATCCTATATAGAGAGACAACCCCCCTTAATTGGACCAAGGAAGAACACCCATAGCACCGCATCACGTATTATATGTCAACACCACTTTGCATCTCTTGAGGGGACTAAGCTCTAAAGGGGTCCCAAGCACCTAGTGGTGCCAAGGTATCAAGACCTACCACTAAGTCTAGGTAGCTTTACACATGATACCTCTTTGGAGTCCACTACTTTATCCTAGAAGGTCAAAGTCTCTCCTTGATTGTGCAACACAAGGTAGCCTCACCTATAACTTTTCTAGGTTTCCCTTTTCCCATACAAAGTAGCCTGCATTTTCTTACCATTTTGATGGGAGTCAAGTCTCCCTTGACTGTCAAATACAAGGTAGTTGGCCCGCATGTCATTCCATTTTGTGATCCAATAGATGTTTCATTTAAGTTCATTGTTACTACTATGAAATACATTTGTTACAAAGTCCCCAACCACATTAATACCTCTTTGTGTCAAGATCTTTAACTACTTATTTAAACATTTGAAGGCTGAGGACAATAAGATTTCCATTCAATTTTTCATGGAGCCACCAAGTAGATGACTTAGCACATGTAAAGTGTCCAATATGATTCTTGCCCGTCGTGTTCCTTAATCGAGCCTTGGGGAATTTTAATAAGACCCAATCATTTTCTTTAAAGGCTTGGGCTCTTCTGTGCTTGTTAACAGCAGCCTTTTGCCTTTGTTGTGAGATAGAGATAGCATCCTTAATCTTTTGAAAATATTCTTGTAGGTCTCGGCTATACTCATCTGTAGCGAAGATCTTCCCATGTACCTTAAGTAGCAAGGGACTTTTTGATCTTCCCTCAATTACCTCGAAAGGTGCTTTTCTCCTGGAAGTATGTACAGTGTTATTGTAAGCATACTCCACTAAGGGTAAGTACTTCTCCCATTGGGATCTTTGATCTACTTCCATTACATAGGATTTTAGTAGATCGAGAATTGTTAGGTTAGCTATTTCACTTTGGCCATCCGTTTGTGGATGATAGGCCGAAGAGAAGTTTAGCATTGTCCCTAAATTCTCAAAGAGACCCTTCCAGAAATTACTGGTCATTCTAGGATCTCTATCCGACACTATGGACATTGGCAAGCCATGATACTTAAAAATTTGTGAAATGAAGAGGGTTGCCATTTGATGGGCTTTGATAGTCTTCTTGACAGGTATAAAATGAGCTTGTTTACTAAACTTGTCATTTGATAGTCTTCTTGACATTTGAGCTTGCCATTTGATAGTCTTCTTCACAGGTATAAAATGAGCTTGTTTACTAAACTTGTCAACTATCGTCCATATTCCCATATTCCCATGGATAGACTTAGGCAATCCAAAGATAAAATCCATGGATATGCTCTCCCATGGTGAATTAGGGATTGGCAAGGGTTGAAGCAATCCAAGTTGCTTCCGTCTATCAAATTTTGTCTTTTGGCATACCACACATTTAGAAACATACTCTTGTATGTTCACTTTTATGGTAGGCCAATAGAAATATGTTTCAATTCCCTTTAAGGTAGACTGAATCCCTCTATGCCCCGCATAAGGTGGAGCATGAGATTCATACATTACTTTCTCACGTAGTGAGTTAGTAACTCATAGTCTATTACCATAGAGAAGATAACCATCTTGTAAAGTAAATGGTTCTTCTTTCTTCCTGAATGCAAGGGCTGAAATCACATCTCTAAAATCGAGATCAATAGCATACTCATCTATCATTGAAGATAGATCATTGTGAGCTGCTATGAAAACCGCATTCACTCTCGGCCGTCTTGAGAGTGCATCAGCTACTTGATTATGCTTTGAGCAATGTGATCAATATCAAAATGAAATTGCGAAAGGAAATTCGCCCAACTCATTTGTTTGTCAGAGACCTTGGTCTGCGTCATGAAGTACTTAAGACTTCGGTGATCCGTTCGCAGAATGAAAGGAGTCCCCAATAAATAGTGCTTCCATTATTCTAAGGCATGTAGAACTGCAAGGAGTTCCTTTTCATATATGCCTAGAGCTTGCTCAACAGGATCGAGCCTTCGACTTTCATAGCCTATGGCGTGCCCTTCTTGAAGCAAAACAGCTCCAAGGCAATCACCACAAGCATCACATTGGACCTCAAATGGTTTTGAGAGATCCGGTAGTGTAAGCACAGGTTGAGAGATAAGATTTTCTTTAAGCTTTTTGAAAGCATTGTTCTCCTTAGTAGACCATGTATACCTAACGCTTTTCTTTGTTAAGTCATGTAATGGTCCCACAATTTGTGAAAACTTTTCTATGAAGCGTCTATCGTATGCACACATACCTATAAAGATTCTTAGTTCCTGAAGATTCTTTGGTTTAGGCCATCCTTTTATTACCTCTAACTTTGATGGATCCATTTGGATGCCATCTTGAGAGATAATGTGACCTAAATATTGAATCTCTTGCAAGAAAAATTGACTTTTCTTTCGATTAACATAAAGTTTATTCTCTCTTAAAACTTGAAATATTACCTGGAGGTGTTGCTTGTGTTCGTCTATTGAATTAGAGTAGATGATAATATCATCAAAGAACACTCCAGTGAAGGTTCGATGAGGCCTGAACAGCTTCTCCATCAAGCGGTTGAATGTGGTTGGTGTATTGGTCAAGCCAAAAGGCATGAAAATGTATTCGTAAAGACCAAATGTGGTGCGAAATGCGGTCTTTACAATGTCTTGATCAACTATCCTTATTTGATGATAGCCACTTTTTAGGTCAATCCTACTGAAGTAGGTCGATCCTTGTAGCTTATCAAATAGGTCTTCTACCCGTGGAACGGGAAACCTATTCTTGATAGTGATCCTATTTAGTGCTCTATAGTCGACACACATACGATATGTGCCATCTTTCTTTTGCACTAATAGCACAGGTGAACAAAATGGAGATGAGCTAGGCCTAACCATGCCCTTCTCAACTAACTCATGCACTTGCCGCATAATCTCCTCTTGTTGAGCTTGAGAAACTCTATAAGGAGGTTTGTTAGGCAGTGAACTTCCTTGAAGAAGTTCAATTGCATGGTCATCATTACCTTGTTTAGGAGGTATCTCACAAGGGATGTCGTCAATTAAAACATCTTGAAACCCCTTGAGAAAATTGGATAACTCTAATTCCTTTTGGTTGCTTTTATTTTCTTTTGCTAAAGCATTAGGTTCATTTTGAGAATCTTTAACAAAAATCATGTACACAGAAATAGAGCTCTTTATTGACTTGTTGAAAGCTGGTGTATGTACAATGGGGATAGTGTTACCCATTTCCTTAGCATCTATATACATGTCTTTTTTCCTGAACTTAAAGGAGATTCTCCTTTCAGGGAATTTAACATTGGCAGCCAGGCAATCAAACCATGGTGCCCCTAGGATTACATCATCATGCTTGAGAGAAGAGATGAAGAAGTCCTCTTTTTCCACATAGCTTTGGACATGAAGCCTCAATTTCCCGATTAAGGGAGTGACTGAAGCTTCTTGCCCCTTGAAAGCACTGTCTGCGGGTAGGACATCTACCATGTCGTAGGCTTGTATGCCTAGCTTGGTGGCCAACTCTATAGATATAAAATTGTGAGTAGAACCAGGGTCAAAGAGAATAAAAGCATCATGTTCTCTTACCTTTCCCCAAGCATGGCATAGAGGAGATCCTTTGTGGTGAGTTTGGGGAGTCTCCTCCTCTTGGATTTCAACCAAGGTAGCTCTAGGAGGATCTTGGCGGTTGTTCTTTTGGGGACAAGCACGATACGCATGCCCTTGTTCGCCGCACTTGAAACACCGGTTATCCTTGCGATAATGCTCAACCTCTTCAGGAGAGAGTTTGTTTTTACCTTTGTAAACTCCCTTCTCTTTAGCTTTGTTGGAGTTTCCCTTAGGAGACTTTTGGACATTGTCCTTCCCCTTAGGCTCATTGGAACCCTTGTTTTCCGTGGGCTAATTATTTCTTTTAGCCCTGTTTGGAAATTGATTCGAGAGGCCGCCATAGTATGGTGTATTACCGCCGATATGGTACGTGGCCTTTGGGAGTTGACATACTCCGCCATTTCTTCGGTTAAGCCCGCACAAAATTGTTGCTTTTGCTCTCCAAAATCCAAATTTTTGAAGACAGTGGCTTTGAGTTGTAGGTCCCAAAACTTGTCTACATATTTCATAGGGAGAGAGCTTTAAGCTTCACCATTCAGTGAGTACTTTGTCTTTGGCATCGCTGGCCGAAAATTTCTTCATAATGGAAGCTCTTAAAGCTTTCCATGTTCATGGAGCTTCACCGTTGGCTCGTAGGATAGACCACCATTGCCGGGCGGACTTTTGAAAGTGCATAGCTACATGGTGTAGCTTAGAGGACTCCGTGAATCCCTCATCTCCAAACGCCGCATCAAATTGTCCGATAAATGCCAAGACTTTGTCCGTAGCACCAAAGGTGCCATCATAGGTAAGGAAAGAGATGCTCTTCCCTCCCTCTTTGAACTTCTTGAGCTTGGACCACCTCTTCCATGCGGCATAGGATTTCCTATGGCTTCTTCTTTTTTATGGTTCAAAGGTTGCACCATCACTTTCTTCAGAAGGTGAAGAATTTGAGGAAAGTGGAGAAGAGGGTGGCCTCTTTCTCGCCTTTTTCTTGTCTTCATCTTCATCGTCTTCACCATCACTTTCATAAGAGGAAGAGGATGAAGAAGATGGAGAAGAGGGTGTCCTCTTTCTCGCCTTTTTCTTCTCTTTCTTTTTATCATCCCTCTTTGAATCATGGTGTGGAGAAGGGTGCGATGGTCTTTTCCGCTTTGGTGGTGATGGAGAGCGTTTAGCCCGCCGTCTTCGTGGAGCCATCTCCCGCCGAGGTGGCGGGAGACTCACTTCTTTCTTGTTCCTTCATTGGAGGCTCTTGAGTTCTCCTTTGGGAAGGAAATGCATCATCAAGAAGTAAATTCTTGAGCCCTTCGTATGGATTCTCTTCTCCTTTCCGACTTGGAGAGAGACCTCTTTTGGGAGTCTCACAAGGAGGCTTCCTAGGTGTTCTCTCGTCATGGTAGTGAGCTTGGAGAATCCCATGAGCACGGAGCTTCCGTTGCACTTCACTTTGGAGAGATGGATTGCCCATGGCTTGTTGAAGCCTAGAAACAAGATAGTTAACAAGCATCAAAGCATCATTAGTAGCTTGCTCATTAGCAAAATCAAACTTATTAGCATTAATTTCAGTCTCTTTACTATTGTCAGCCATTCTAACAACTTTTAGGTGTAAACTTTTTAGGTGTACTTTGGCACTTCAAGCCCTAGTTGCTACTCCTCTTTACCACTTTAGAAAAATCACTCAAGCTACTGTACATGTGGCTCGAATACCATTAATTGCAAGGAATAGAAGAGAGGGTCGTTTAACACCAAAACAGCCTTGGCTCTTGTCAAGCTTCTAATAGCTCAAGAGATGTTAAGCCGTAGGCAAGCCCCGTAGGACTCCACTATTAAGACCATAGTTCTCGATGGTGATGCCCCGTTAACTGCACGAAGGCAGGCGCACTGCAAGGCTAAAAAATCCCTATTCTACTTACTCATAGGCAATTAATAATACCAACCATTTATAGCTATCTTGAGGACCTCCCTTCTTGAGCAAGAAAAGAGAAACCTTGTGCTCTGATACCAATGTAACATTTAATGGCCTAAAAACTTGTGTCTAGAGGAAATTAGCATGAACATAGTGGGTATTTCATTAGAATAGATTCCTAATGAGAATTACAAGAGTGCTTGGGTGGCGAGAGCAACAAAAAGCATAACACCTAGTTAGATAGCATCAACAATACTTTCAAAAGAGAGAGAAATTAAGCTATTGACAACAGTTGAGGACCGGATTTGCATGGAGCCAGTCCCCCCTCCAAAAGGCTTTGTATTATGGTTTCTCCCATCAAGAGAGACATTGTACAATACAATTCTTTGTGTTCCTTCAAGACTAGCTAGTGCAATGAAGATGGAAGCTTCATGCACTAAGCAAAACACTTAATCAAACACAACTTGAATTATCCCCGTTCTCAGACCCAAGACCTCACACACCTTCGAAGATGGTGAGAGCTAGCAGGGTATGAGAGTAGATTGAGAGGAAGAAGGAGTATTCTTACGAGAAAGATGTACATCTCCTCACATAATCACTCATATTAGCATAGCTTAGCTTAGTAATTAGCATGGTAGAGGAGATGAGCATGCATTGAAGCTTGGCTCTTGGTTGGATTTGCATCACAACGCCAAGAGTTGTTGGTGTAGGCCTCCCTTCTCACAAGCTTGGAGTAGGTGGTAAGCTTTCCATTAAAGCTTGAGAAGGAGAGAGAGTCTTCTTTACTTCACACATGAGATTGTGTGAGTGTGTGTGTGTGATAATGCCTTGCAAAAATCAGCCCCCTCTCTCTCTCTTGGTCGACCCCTCTTGCTATTTGCTCATGCTCTACCCTCATTGGACCTCCCCAGGCCTAGCCAATGGTAATTAAGCAGTATAAGTGATAGCCTTCTGACATGTGTCCCCTTTCCTCTTTTGTGAGAGATTTAGGTAATTTAATAATTCAACTAAACTCTCATTGGACTTCTTTTCCTCGTGGCCAATAGGAATCAGGCAAGCCATTGGGTTGTTGAATGCTCATTGGACCCCTTGGGAGACTGTCCAATAGTCTTCTAGAGGACTTAATTTTCATTGATTCTTTTATTAAGTGTTTTTAAATTAATTAAACTAGATTTACTCTAGCCTAATTCTCATTGGTCCACCTCCAAGGCCATCCAATAGGAATTGGGTACACCTTGTGGGCATCTGGGCTAGGGAGCTTACATGTGTCCCTCATTCCCTTTGTGTAAAGGGAGCTTGTGTGTGTGTGTGTGGCTTTCTCTCTCATCCCCTACAAGAAAGGCTCGCCCCTCCCTAAGTAGGGATTTGTAAAGACTTTTTTGACACACACAAAGCATCCAATTCCCCCATGGTTGACCTTTGGACAGAACCTTTGAATTTTGGAACCTTAGCATTTTGGAAGTCTTCATGGGTTGAACCTTAGGGTCTTTTTAGCTCATTGTTGCACATGGCTCTTTTGCAAATGGTCCCCCCTTTGGATCCCTATTTTCCCTCCTTTGGATCCCTATTGTGGCCGGTTATCTAGCTTAACCAATATTCCAGCTTTTTCTCCCCTGGCACTTTCCCATATTAAATGATCAGTTTAACATGAGAAAATCATTTAGGAGAATTAGATATTGATTATTATGACATTCACACAGTTTGAGCAGCCAAAGGAGCAAAAGACAGAGGAGCCACCCTCTACCGCAGCATAGCAAGAGAAGGCCGAGGTACCACCCTTTACCTCCACGAAAAAATAAAAACCACGGCTACAAGAACAATAGCAACCAGCCATCCTGACATAGCCAAAAGACACAGAATAGGCTGCAGAAACATCAACCCAGTTGGCACGACATGAAGAGTGGAAATCGAGTAACAAAGTCATCCTGCAAATTAACGAATAAGCTAAGCAAATGCAAGAGATGACTGAAAGACTTCGCTCAGCAGCACTTGGCCGTAGCACAAGGGCCAAAGAGTTAGAGATGGTGATTGACACACTCCTAGGGGAGTTAGACGACAGACTTAATGTTATCACCGATCTTTAGAGGCAAGTGCAGGAACTGAGAGTAGAAGCTGAACAACATCAGCTCACTAGAGATAAGCAACAAAAAGAAATAGAAGAGCTGGGTGAGATGCTTACCAAACTCTCACATGCATGTAAATCCAAGGATGATCAGCTGATGGAAGTTACAAATAAACTTCTCACTACCACCCTCTCAGGTGAAAAAATCCAGGTACAACTAGCTGTAGCTATTGCCTCTCTACAGTACTTAGAACAAAGAATCAATGGTCAAGCGATATTCTTGTAGCAAATACAAGAAAATCCAATCTTCGCCTTGATCAAAGGAACAAACGAGGTCTACAAGGCACTAGAAAAAAAGAATAAAGACCTTGCGCTGGAGCTGAAGTTAGAGAAACCTCAACACAGAGACCTGGCCTTATGCGGGTCCAAAGAAAAGATAAACTGTTGAAGGAGATAGTTGAACTCAAAAGAGTCAACCAGCTACTGAGAGAGGGAAAGCCAAAAAAGCAAGAAGTGGCAAGTACTTTGGATCAGCCTCAAATAGAAATACCCTCAGTGTCATTTGCTGAAATGGAGACAGTCCACAATAGAGCTAAGTGGTGAGGAGATTTTCAGGTAGCCGTTATAGAAGAAGACACAGTGCCCATGGTCCAGCTCTCAAAGGCTGAAGAAGATGCACTGAAATAAAAGACTACACAAGAGGTAGATGAGTAGTGGAAGGCAGTGATGGATTGGGAGTTGAGAGTTCTTCACTCTGTCAACGTTACATAGCTCACTCCCAATCAAATCAATGCGCAATGACATCAATTGTCCCTGCCCTACCCTCTGATAAAAGTTGTGTTGCTATAGGTAAAATAAAGGCTTTACACAGACATGCAAGTCAAAGGTGCAGATAAAGACCACCCAAAGTGGAGGTTGAGCTGGCTAAACAAAAACCCACGATACTTGATTTTGTTCACGAGAGCACCTATGACCCTGCAAAAAGATCCGACTTTTTGTCCTGTACCAAGAGTAAGGACCTAGGTAGCACATGAGGCACTACTCAAGAAGCAGCCAACTTGGCTAAACTACCCAAGATTTCCTGCTCTAGAAAAGAGACCAGTGACTGAAGAATACATGGTGAAAACCCAAAAGGGCGCCATGTCATTCTTTAAAATTCTACCTGATTTGTCATGTGTTATGCTATATAAGATCCACCGAATGCTGCTCATATGCATCGAAGTGTTCAATGATCAGGAGCAAGCAGGTGCCCCTTGGATGTCATTCCTCGAGGGTAATAAAGGTTTGTGCTATGATCTCAATGGTCAACCTTCCGAAGAAGTCCTCTATGGCTTCTACACCAGATGCATGTTTCTACCTTCACACAATATGCTGGCATTCGCGAAAGTTTTTTACACGGAATTCTTCACTTGGCAAATGAAGATATTTGCACCACTGACACTAACCTCACATCAAGGTTTGTAGGCTACTCAGCAGTGGAGCTGAAGAACAGAATAACTATGCAGTTTTTGCAAGTGCCAAATAAAGAAAGGAAGATAAGATACCAAAAGGCACTAAATGCGCTTAAAGACCGCCTTGCCAGCCGCCAATCCAAAGACTACTTTAATCCATAAATCTTTGTCAAGGGACGATGTAGGCGAGGAGGGGGGGAATGTTAGCAGCAAGCTAACACGGATACCATTTTAAGGAGTTCTCATTGTAAAACACTTATTACTTTGATAAATCGGGGAATATTGTAGCTCCTATTTTCTCAGATAAACTTTGTAATTAATGATCCGGGGCTACAAGCTTCCAGATTGAATCAACCTGTCATTACCCACCTTTGGTACAACTCCCAGATTATTCGTTTTGACCACCAAACACCTTGGCTTAGGTATAAAAGCCAATTTTGGTAAGTTATTATCAAGTTTTGGATAATGAAATACACAGCGTGAGCTAACGATGCTCACTCCTCTCCCTCTCGTGCTTCCTACTCCCTCCCCGATTGTCACATTGCAGTCACGTTTGTTGCATTGCAACCGCAGGTAAGAGCTCTACGCATTGACGTAAACACATCACGGTATTTCGTAGCTTTTTGTATCGCCGACCCGCAGCCTAATTTCATCATAACTAGGAATTTACACTTTCAAATCAAAAACTAAGAATAGGCGGGCTATTGGGGCATCATTACTAAGCATTCAGATGCATTCTGGGTCGAAAATGACTATGTCAAAAATCCACTGTTGTTAATAATCGCGATTTTGGAACTTGACCTAAAGTGGGGTTTGAGACCATAAGCATGTGTTCTTAGGTCTTATAAATATTTCCTAGAAGTTTCATTACGTTTGGATGTCATTTGATGCTGTAACGAATGTGATTTGTTTGCCAATGAGCAATTGGCTTTTGGTGATGTCAGTCACTTGAGTGTAGCTTGAGTTAGATGTGAGTTGTTAGTTGTTTTTCGAGAGATTGACAACCTCTTGTAGCCTCTATGCACTAGTCAAAAGTCATCCCATGGATTGACAATCTAATCGTGGTTCTCGCTAAATCTGCAATAAGATAGGATGGTGAGGTTAGGCATGCGTCCCACAATGGAGGGTGACTTGAGATTCTGTTTTCCAATCTGACTTGAATCGGCTAATTTAGTTGGCAGTGAGTGATTAATATTTGGACTTCCTATTGCTTCCTAGCTATTTGTAATTTTGAACTTCTTACCTTCTAGATTTGGTGGAATTCTTTGCTCAATAGCTTTCATGGTTCTCCTTTGCTCTATTTGATCTACACTTGCTATTGCTTGATTTGCTTTAAGCTCTTCTGAAGTTTTGTTTAATGGAGATGAATCATTCTTCAATAAAATTTGCTTTGATATCGGCCTCCATTTTAATTGTGCTTGAGGACTTTGTGCTGTCGTCCGCGGGTGACCAGTCTTGGTCTCCATTCTTGGTTGTCTATGATGACTCCATCATGTTTGAATTATGTATCTCTGACATCTTCTGAGCCATTGGCATTCCCATTATGACGTCATCTGGCATATCTTTTGTTTGTGATCACGTGAAATTGATCTATGATATTCTATAAACTTACTTCAATGGTGGTGGAGATGATTCCCCAACATTCTGCTCGTTTATCTCCTAATATGATCACAAATTCAGGAGAAAAGTGCATATTAGCTAAAGTGTGAAAAATCCCATTCTCACATTGCTCAAATAACTTTTTCTTATAAAGGGCATGTCTTCTTTAGCACTATAAATTATTATAATTATAATTTTCATAAATGAACTTTTGTGCATATATAAACCTATGTATTGATTGTAAAAATAGATACAACATTTTTCCATTAGAGAACCATTGAATTGGCATTTTAGGATTGACTTGGCAAATACAGTTCTAGTTCAAACAAGCGATTTAGCTCATCATGCTATTTATTCAAAGCTTTGATTCCCCTTGCACTTCATTCAACATGGTTCACTTGGACCTTGATTAAATGATGGTCATATGTGAATGTGCCATTTTTAGGAAAGACATTCTTTATCCATACTAGAATAGGGATACTATGATTTCTTGCTTGGCCCAACGTATTTTGGCGTTCACTTTCTAAATCACATGTAATTTTTCTTTCTTAATTTGTGTTCTTTTATTGTTACATTTGCTATCTAGATTGGCCACCTGTCCATTCTAGGTTAGTTTTTTGGCTAAGATACACAATAAACATGAATATGAAATAAAATACAAGCATGCTTTTCTTGGGAAAGAAAGATAGAAAATATAGAAAAAATGAGTGTGGATTGGATGGGTGGTCAATCTATGTGTAGATATATACATGTAAAAACATACGACCATCACTTGACCTAGAATGGACAGGTGGTCAATCTAGACAACACATGTAACTCTTAAAGAACATGGTTATGCATGTTTTTCCTAGAAAAGATTGCATTCACATATGACCATCACCTTACCTAGAATGGATAGGTGGTCCATCTCAAGTGCACACATGCATAACAAAGTACATCCCACAAGCTAGCCTGGAATGGATAGATGGCTAAGATACACGATACACATGAATATGAAAGAACATACAAGCATGCTTTTCTTAGGAAAGAAAAATAGAAAATATAGGAAAAATGAGCATAGATTGGACAAGTAGTCAATGTATGTGTAGATATGTAAATGTAACAACATACAATCATCACCTGACCTAGAATGGATGGGTGACCAATCTAGATAACACGTGTGACTATTAAAGAGCATGGTTATGCATGTCATTCTTAGAAAAGAGCACATTCAGGTATGACCATCACCTGACCTAGAATGAACATGTGTCCAATTGTGAGGTCCCTGCCCCTTCTCGAGAGGAGCGGAGTACCTTTGATAGGTCTCCAATCCTGAGAAAGAAAAACCAACGGACATTGCCTTGGCTACTACGTAACCATGGGCATGAACCGTTAGTGAAGGATTGGTCCTATCTCGCTATGGCGGAGCGTGACCACCATAACCCTATCTAAAAACTATCTATAATCAATTATACCTAAAAGTATAAATCTTAGAGTGACCAACCTGTGCGCTTTTTTTTCCATGTTTCACAAGCACAGCCGCCAAGGTTTATCTCTTTTAAGATTTATGACTAATAAAAAAATTCTAGCGTTGGAAAGTTACCCGACTCATCGGGTCCACCCGTCCATAGAATGATACCGTCAGCGTATCATTCTCCCACTTTCCACACCACACTCACCATTCTTTTGTTATCTAATTACTACCACACTGTTTAAACATACATGCTCCTTACTTTATTTATGATACTGGTTCGTTAAAACGGCCCTTCAAACAGTATTACAAACAATAGTCAAACAAGAAGTCGTCCTATTTTAAACCAACAACCCTTGGATTAAGTTCACTCAAGAATCTCTACTGGCACTATTATGTCCGATCGGTATATACATTATTTATAAAAACCCTTGTCCTCATGAGCGTCCCATACCGCTCGACAAGTACTCGTTGTGCTAATCTGGACATACTCCCGTCACAGCAACAACGGTGCCAATCTGGGCGTCATCCTCACACCACGGCAAAACAAAACTACAGTATCCAGCTGGGCTAATCTGGGTGTACTCCCACCACAACATCAGTGGTGCCATCCTGGGCATCATCTCACGCCTCAGCAGCTGCCACATAATACCAGCGCTAATAAGTAGAGAGACTTGAGAGAAACCATACCGAAGGTTTTGGACAAACATTCTTTCCTATAGCAACCAGTTTAACCAGACAATCTTTCCTACTTGTCAAACATATGACGAGTTTCTTGGGCTTAAGCCCCGTGGTTTTGGTCCGTGTTTTCTTTTCATAAGGTAAATAATATATTCCTATGGTCTCGCATATGCAATGATGCATAACTTGAAACTGCAATACTAACCTGTACCATAGCTCCGATTGGTCCAATTGGTAGAGACATAGCATTTTCCGCAGAGATTCCACCGTTACTTGTACCAGCTTCATGATCATTACCACCTTGGGTTCGAGCACGCTTTGGAGCCATTTTTTTTGTACTACACTTATGTTATACACTTAGAACTTTAAATCGGTCAATTTCCCTAGTAATCTCCTTGTTTTCAAAGAGAGTCTGTAATTTGAACCCTCGCCAACTCAGATTCACACTTAGTGTTGTTGTTCTACATCTAATTCTATACATCAAATATTTGCTAATCTTAATCAATCAAAAATTAAGTGTGTAAATTACGAGTGAAAGTTTAGAAATGCATTACTTTTATGCATAACATTTCTAATCCAATTCTAACTTCAATTCTATACTTCAACTAAATCAATTTTTAGTATTATCAAAATTCTATTTAACCTAATAGACAATAACATTGGTGAATGAGAATTTCATCATGTATAATAAGAATATGATGAGTTCTCTTATGTATTACCTTTCAATTAACAATATATAAGTTAATAGTGAAGATGTACTAACTAGAGAGAGTAGGTATACTTAGAGAGATTAGAGTAAGAGAAAACATACACACACATCTTTTCTAAAGTTAATTGAATCTTACTATCCATTAGAAAGATTAGAGTAAAAGAGAACACACACACATACTTTTCTAAAGCTAATTGAATCTCACCAATCTATTAGAGAGATTAGAGTAAAAGATAACACACACACATACATATCCTTCTTAAAGCTAATTGAATCTTACTAATCTATTAGAAGATTAAAGTAATAGATAGCACACACACACACACATAACGAATTGAATCTTACTAATCTCTTAGAGAGATTAGAGTAGGATACAGCACACACACACACACACACATAACCTTCTTAAAGCTAATTGAATCTTACTAATCCATTAGAGATTAGAGTAATAGATAGCACACACACACACACATATCTAATTGAATCTTACTAATCTATTAGAGAGATTAGAGTAGGAGATAGCACACACACACACACATAACCTTCTTAAAGCTAATTGAATCTTACTAATCCATTAGAGATTAGAGTAATAGATAGCACACACACACACATATCTAATTGAATCTTACTAATCTATTAGAGAGATTAGAGTAGGAGATAGCACACATGCACATATATCCTTCTTAAAACTAATTGAATGCTCAATTAATACACACCTTATTAGTCCACTAGAGTTTTTTCTCTCTTAGTGGTTTGTGAACGCCTTCTCTCTAAGAGAAGTGGCAGCACTTCGTGAGCACTATAGAGGCAATCTCTATGTCTAAAGTGTGAGCATGGATGCTCTATTTATAGCAGAAAGAAAAACATCCAACTTTTTTTTCAAAAAAAAATATTTTTTTATTTTTTTATTTTTTTCCAAAAATCATACCCGCGTTTTTGGTATCCTTGTGGTACCCATGCGCTTGACCACTTTGTCATTATCATCAAAAGATAAGGCCACACAAACCCCCCCTCATTAAGATTAGTCAAGAGTAGCCTCTCCTTTTTCATGTGACAGTGTGTCCCACTTTGTCCCCTCCTATGTGATCCATGTGCCTTCATTTGTCATCCCTGTGTATTCTTTTGTCTTTATAATTATTTTATTTATTTCTTTAATGATAATTTACTTTACATTTTTATGTTAAACTTTACAGTCTTATATTAACTTTATAGTAGTAAAAGAAAATTCTACAATCAGTAACTAAGTCTTACAATAAGTTAATTAGTGATTCATATAGCTAAACATGTCATAATTTTGTAGCTTAAATTTTAAATTCTAGGTTTTCTCAATCTACGATTCATAATTTGAACTTGAATATCTTAAATAATGAGTGATGGTTAAAAAAAATTCAAATGCGTAATAGAACTTGTGTGAAATTTGAAAGTAGAGACCTTACACCAATCTCAATAGCACATATGCATAACAAAGTACATCCCACCATAACCTAGCCTGGAAGGGACAAATGGCTAAGATACACAATACACATGAATATGAAAAAACATACAAGCCTACTTTTCTTGGGAAAGAAAGATAGTCAATGTAGAAAAAATGAACCTTGATTGTACATGTGGTCAATCTAGTGTAGATATACACATGTAACAACAAATGACCATCATTTGACCTAAAATGGATGCGTGGTCAACCTAGATAACACATGTGACTATTAAACAACATGGTTATGCATGTCATTATTAGAAAAGAGCACATTCACATGTGACCATCACCAGACCTAGAAAAGGCAGGTGGCCAATTTGAATAGCACATTAGGAAAATTTTGAACTCATTTTTGGGCCTTTTAAGAGTGCCACATCATCAAAGTTGTACAAAAGAAAGCAACCCGGTAGACCCCTCTAAACATTGCTTAGAACCCCATGACATGATCTATCATTGGAAAGTTCTTGAAAAATGGATTCTAAAGAGCCAAGGTCCGAAAAGTTTGGATGACTTCTATGAAAGTTATGCCATTTTTTTTCAATTAACCAGGTTTTGTTACCGTTACGGTAATCTAAAATCACCTTTTTCTAGATCTACATGAAGGCAATGTCCGATACATGCATGCTATATATCAATACATATCATTTGAAGAGTAGATTCAAATATCCAACCTCCGACAAGTTTGGATCTTATTTGCAAAAAATGTACCGATCCCCACTTTCTGAAAGCTATGCCACATCAAAAATTCTTACAAGGCCCATTTTTTAGTCCAAACTTTTCCTAATGACGTATATATAACAAAGTACATCCCACCACAACCTAGCCTCGAAGCGACAAATGACTAAGATACACAAAACACATAAATATGAAAGTACATACAAGCATGCCTTTTTTGGGAAAGAAAGATAGAAAATATAGAAAAAATGAACTTGGATTGATCATGTGGTAAACCTATGTGTAGATATACACATGTAACAACATACGACCATCACTTGACATAGAAGGGATAGGTGGTCAATCCAAAAACACATGTGCCTATTAAAGAACATGGTTATGTATGTCTTTCCTAGAAAAGAGCTGCATAACAAAGTACATTCCACCATAACCTAGTATGGAATGGATAGATGAATAAGATATTCAATACACATTAATATGAAAGAACATACAAGCACACTTTTCCAAGGAAATATGGATAGAAAAAATAGAAAAAATGAATCTGGATTGGACAAGTGGTTGATCTAGGTGCAAATATACCTATGTAAGATCATACACACGTGTATGAAATAACATACAAGCATGCTTTTCTTGGGAAAGAAAGATAGAAGATATAGAAAAAATGAGTCTAGATTGGACAGGTGGTCAATCTATGTGGAGATATGCACATACAACAACATATGACCTAGAATGGACAAGTGGTTAATCTAGACAGCACATGTGACTATTAAAGATAAAAAATGAACTTTGATTGTACTTGGTTAATCTATGTGTAGATATACACATGTAGCAACATAAAACCATCACTTGACTTAGAATGGATATGTGGTCAATCTAAAC
This sequence comes from Adiantum capillus-veneris, assembly GCF_014529385.1. Taxonomy (NCBI): domain Eukaryota; kingdom Viridiplantae; phylum Streptophyta; class Polypodiopsida; order Polypodiales; family Pteridaceae; genus Adiantum; species Adiantum capillus-veneris. The sequence goes on from NC_140955.1 coordinate 11,456,601, forward strand.
AACACATGTATCTATTAAAGGACATGGTTATGCATACATATGACCATCACTTGAGCTAGAATAGACAGGTGTCCAATCTAAAATGCACATATCTTAATTTGTGTTCTTTTATTGTTACATGTGCTATCTAGATTAGCCACCTATCCATTCTAGCTCAAGTGATGCTAATATGGTGATTCTTATGCATACATTCTCTCTAGATTGTTTACCACTGGGTCAACAACACAACATAACTCAAGTTTCGTACCAAAGTCTTATCTTTTGCGAGTTATGAAATGCTGCGGATTATGGCTATAAACGTCATTTGTAATGAGTAGTTATTCTAGTTTCAGAAGCTGGGGTGCAATGGCACTTCCAGATTGTAAATACAAAGCCATTTGACCCTTTCAACCCCATTTTTGGTTAAACCTAAGGTAGCCTTAGTATATAAGGTACCTAGGTCATTTTGTAAAAAAAAAAAATTAATCATAATCAAAACTTTAGTGCTGTCATCTACTGTGTGTGAGAGAGAAAGAGAGTGAGCGTGAGCTTTATCCTCTAGCTACGCCCGGCTCGCTCAACCCATTGGAGATCCAACTGCACCATTGTTGTAGGCTCGAGGAGAGCTACGCGACAACGCCAAGCATTCCACGCGAGACGAAGCGCACACTCCAACGCATCTATGAGCTATTTGTGGCCGTAAGTGTATCAAACGATGTCTGTTTTCTGCGTGCTAGTAGTCTATAGAATCGTGGCGACATAAGCTACGCATAGGTACTCATAAATTTCAATTTCGGGCACTTTCAAAATTCTACTCTGTCATCCTTTACGTTTTTCGTTTTCCGCAGATGGGTTTAGAGTGAGGGTTTTGAGTGTAGAAGCTTAGGGACATGTGTATCCTAGTGAGGGGATGGTGTTCCTTAAGTTTCGTACGAATCTGGCATGATTAGGTGAGTTACCTTCCGTATGTGTGTATGTGGCTAGGTGGTGTAGTTGAGAGCAGTGAGGTTCTTGATTGTGGTTTAGTTGGCCTTCCAGAGTGTTGTATGTGTAGGATGGTCTCAGCCTGACAAGATAAAGAGATTTCCTCCGTGTGCCTATCGTGTCATCTGTGTCCTCGATTGACATTATGTTGATCTAGGTAGTGTTTGCATGCACTTCATCGGTGTGTGAGTCTCTCCGTCCAACATTGGCGCCGTTGTTGGGGACACAAGGACCTAAGTAGGTTTCCTACTAACACTCGTGTGAAGGTTGCTTGATTTAGTTTCGGCTAAATAAAGCGTTTTTCTTAAGTGGATCCGGAAGAGGATATTCCGTGATCAAGTGGATAGCCAGGAAGAGTGTGTCTTGCCGAGGGTCTGCGACTAAATAAGTTTAGTTAGGATCTGTGGATTAGAGTAGTTGTTGGTGGTCGAGTGATTTGTGAGGTGATAAAAGCGTTTATTAGTCCGTGTGTGGCAGTGAAGCGTTTTTCTACTCATAGATGCAAAACCCCATATGATTTGTAGGAGTAGCTTTAGGTAAGTAATCCGATTCTGATCTGGAGCTATTCAGCACTGAATTATTTGCTAAAGTGCTTGATTGCATTTGAAATCACGGAAAAGTGTGCTTTTGAGGATAAAAATGCATTAAACAAGCTTTTGTGGATATTTTTGTATGACTGACTGATGTTGTGCATATAAAAGAGCATTTGCAAGGGTTCTGTGAAGAAACCCTACAATTCTGCAAACATAGACATCCTACGCGTAGGATGTCTCAAGGGGGTTCTGGAGACCAAATTTGAAAATTTTGACTGCACCAGTGTGTTCAAAAGGGGGGTTTTACCCTAAGTAGACATTGAAACTAGAGCTTTGACCAACTCTTGACACCCAAAAGACCAAAGACGGAGTGTCAAAAACGCGAAAACAAGAAACTTAAGATTCTGAGCACAATTTTGAATAAAAACTGGTAGGAATGCTTGAAAAGTAGTGCTCAAGACTTGGGGATGCCTGTGGATGAATTCTGCCAAAAATTTCATCAGTAGACATCCTACGCGTAGGATGTCTAGAGAGTGATTCTAGAAGCAAAAATCAAGTTTTGACATCATACCCATATTCTGCATGTTGTGTTGGACACACACACTAAAACTCATGTCATTTGGACATATAGACTGAGAGTTAAGGGGATGTTACTCTTTCAGAGAAATATTTTCCCAAAAGTGGTGATTCTGAGCAATTTTGACATCCAAAATTTGTTGTGATCACATATTCTTGTTATATGCATCAAGAAGCACCCTGGGTAGAAACAGAAGTCCTTTCTGAGAAAAAAAGACATCCTACGCGTAGGATGTCTCCAGAGCACTTTTGGCAGGGAATTTGGGAAAACTGAGGTTACCAGTGGGTTCAGAGGGTAGGTTTTACCCTAGTAACATATTGACTTGGGTGTTTTTCCCTATTTTTGTTGACCAAAAGCCAAAAGGCGAAGTCAGAAGATGTAAAATTTTAGAAAAGGCTTAAATTGAGTGATTTTTGCATGTTTTTGCAATTGTGAAGCATACTTGCACTTGCTGAGAGCATAAGGAAGCATCAGGGACACTTCAGTCTCAAAAAATCAGCAATAGACATCCTACGCGTAGGATGTCTACAGGGTGATCTGGTGAAAACTTTGAAAATCTGAGGTTACTAGTGTGTTTAGAAGGTAGGTTTTACCCTATTTTCACCTGGAAAGTGGAAATTTGACCAAATTTTGACAAATCAAAGCCAAAAGACGAGAATTGCCAGACATCCTACCCAAATTGTGTCCAAAGCTTTATTTTGAGACCAAAACCATAATATGGCTGCATGAATATGTCTTGAATGATATATTGAGTGACTAAAAGGGGTTTCACCTCATTTGGGTGAGAAAATTGGGTTCAAAGTGGACTTTAGCACTTTTGACTGAAAAAAAGGCAAGAATAGCTAAAATTTGGGACTTTTGAAATCCAAACCAAAATCTAAGCATACCACTGGGTTACTGACATCAAGGGGAAGCTGTGGGACAAGTCTGGGGTCAAACAGGCCAAAAAGACATCCTACGCGTAGGATGTCTTCCTTGTGATTTTGGACTCTCAACAAAATTATGAGCATAGCACAGTGATCAGCACCTTAAGGAGAGTCTGTGGTTCAAATTTGGGTTCATTCTGAGCAAAAAGACATCCTACGCGTAGGATGTCTCCTGCATGATTTTGAAACCAAAATTCTACTGTGACCATACCATGCTGTCATATAGCCTTAGATAAGCCTCCTAGGCAAATTTGGTCCAATTTGGAGTTGATTTGACTTGGGAATTCATCAGAACAGACATCAGGCTTTTGGAACAGATTCTTGATCATTTGACCAACCTAAAGGTCTCAAAATAAAAAAGTAAAAATAGCTGTGAGTTTGGCACATCAAGGGGAAGCTATAGTGCAAGTTTGAGCTGAAACAGAGCAAAATGACATCCTACGCGTAGGATGTCTCCAGGGTCATAAAGTGGTCAAAATTCTAATGTAGCCATATAGGGAGGTTCTAAGTGTCTCAAGGATTCCAGATCTTTTTTCAAAAGTGAATTTGAACCTTGTTTGGACTATTTACCAAGCAAAAACAAGAATTGTCAGACATCCTACTCTTGGAGTGCACTAGAAGCTCTTGCAGCCTAAATCTTGACCTATTGGCATCCAAATTCAATTTTGAGTATACCATTGGGTTCCTGAGCACTAGGAGAATCTTGGGATCAAGTTTGGACAAAATCTGAGCAGATAGACATCCTACGCGTAGGATGTCTCCAGCTTGATTTAGGACTCCAAACCAACCTATGAGCACACCACTGTGATCAGCACACCAAGGAGAATCTAGGGTGAAAATTTCAAGTCATTCTGAGCAAAAATACATCCTACGCGTAGGATGTCTCAAGGCCATTTTTAGGTCCAAATGAAATTCTGAGCATAGCATTGTGTTGCTGGACTTAAGGGGAGTCTCTAGACCATATTTTGTTAAATTCTGAGTATATAGACATCCTACGCGTAGGATGTCTCTAGGCAAGTTTTAGGGTCCAACTGTAATTTGGACCATATAGAAGTGTTCACAGTGTCACAGAGATCCCAAATCTTCTTTTAAAATTGAATTTGGACTCATTTTGACCAGTCTAAACTACATTTCACTGTTTTGGCCATAACTTTCACAAACGGTATCGGATCGGAAAAGTTTTTGTATCAAAACGTAGCCTGAGAGCGGCTCTACAGATCTTAGAGCAAAACTTGAACTGAATGGTGCCGATGGCAACCAGTTAGATCAACTTTGAAAAAAACGTCGTTTGAGGCCTCAAAATTCATCCGCAAGTTAGGGGTGTCTGAAAGCGACAGTTTGCGAGAATTGTGACGAAACAGTTGCGGTTTTGGACATAGTTTCAACTTTTCCCTAGCCAAAGAACTTGAACACAGTGGACTAAGTCTACTTGAACCAAGCAAAAGCTCTTAAGACCAGAAATCATGTCTACTCTAGATTCAAATGCAGCTTACACAAGCTTGGAGATCCCGACGATAGAGGAATATCCTCCCACAATGGATCTTCCAAACTTGCAGTTGATAAAGATCCATCTTGTTGAGAGAGTTTGGATGATTGGTCATGAGAGTGAAGGACTATATAGATACATTGACGACAATGAGGTCAATCTTTATAGGTGCTCAGATCCATACCTAGAAGAGATAACAGATTACAAGCTCTTATATGTCTACACATACGGAGTCGACTATCAATGGAGATCTATAGTTGTCGACAAGTATGGACGAGAATACAGAGTTGTAGAAAGCACAAATCCACAAAGTGTACTAGAAAAAGGTGGAATAAATATTGAAACCTCAACTCCATATTGGCGTTGTAAACTCCAAAGCATAGTAGCTTGCATTTTTCGAAACACTGTGGGCTCATTAATGTAGTACCCTTGGCAATTAAGAGGTTTAATACGGCTAACCTCTAAGTTTTCTGCCCTTGGTACCACCACCCTCCCTTGATACCACCACCGGACACCCGACCCCGACTCTGACCTTTACCTCAAACAAGTCCTCAAACAACCCAACCAACGCGCACCGATGCCCTCAGGTTACTCGGTTCTTTCTCACGAACTGCAGGGCCATCACCTTCCTTGCCTTGTAACACCCTTCAACTTCGCCTTCCCCTTCGACACTTTACCACCCTAGCACCCCCTAACAACCCTTACACCTTCGAACTCTCCATAACTGCGTAGCCCGCCTTTCACCGGTCATCAGACCATGTAGCAGCCAGCCTTACACTACATAACACACCATGCCCGCCTCTGTGAGGTTTTGCACCATGCCCGCCTCTGTGAAGTATTACGCCATAGCTGCACCATAGTTGCGCCATAGCTGCCCATACACGCAGTCACCACAGCAAACCAGCATGTCACGCATTGCTTGGTCTGTCACACCTGCACACTGCCTAGCCCGCACATTGCCTAACACTACCTAGCTTGTCTACTCACCGGGCGTCAGACCCTGAAGCAGCCACTCCAGCCGAACCCGACCCTTCCCAACTTGCTGCCAAGCGGCATAACTGCCCAACGATAGGCGACAACGACCCCTGCTGAACCCCGTCAACCTCCTCCTCTGAAGCACATCCTCCTCAGAAGCACGTCCACCTCGTCAACCTCGTTAACCTCCACCTTAGGCGCACGTGTCACTGTGTAGGCCAGTTTCCCACGCTATGAAGGCCATGAAGAAATAGGTGCACGTCTCACTGTGAAGGCCAGATTCCCACGCCATGAAGTAGGAGTCCGCATGCTTGATTAATTTTGTTTTCAGGCCGAATTCCCACGCCTTGGTGTTTGAGGCGAGGCGAGCTAGCTTGATTACAAGTGGTTTTTAAGCTAGCTTAATTACAAGTGGTTTTTAAGCTAATAGATCCATACTAACCCCCGACTTCACCAATATCTATTACCCTAACTTGATTAAACATGAATTCACCAACTCCAACACCTTCCGGCACCACAATCATCAACGATCCCGCTTCCCCGATCGAGGAGCCACATGTTAACAACCTCTTCATGGAAAACAATCTCTCAATGGATCACCTCACACTTGACCCTTACAAGAACAACACCGACGAACTCGACTATCTCTCGGAGGAGTCCTTCGACTTCTCCCCCAACCCTCACCAAGCCACCCTTAGAGTTGAAGACTCACCCAATCGCTTTGAGCCCAATCTAGACAATGAACCCACTTCACCCAGCCATAATCCTCCTACGAAAACCAAACCCAACCTTCTCATCACCTTCTCCACCATCCAACACCAATCCTCCTCACCTAACGGGTCGAGTCCTTCCTCTCACCCACCTCCACCAACTACAAAAATCACCCCCTCCTCTTCATCCAAGTCCCCCAATTCCACTTCGCAAATATCACGTCCCCTTTCCCCCACTAAACCCAAGGAATTCGAAGACATCATCAACCTCTCATTAGTGGAATTCAAGAAGTTACATAATAAGCTAACCAAAGCCTCCTTGTACACCACTCACTTGGTAGAACTTCATAAAAACAATGCCAATCCCAATAGCCTCAATATGAAACCACCACGCTTACATTTGGAAGATACCCAAGCCCAAGCTCTCCTTAATGCCAAATTCACCGCCCTTACAATCCAATATCAAATGGATTGTACTCTAGCCCTTACCCAAGCGCAAGAGCTTCTAGTGCAAAACCTACAATCTAAAGTTGAGGGATAACACCTCGAAGTAGAAAGCCGCCTCACCAATCTTGTGAAAAATCTTTCTTGTATCACCTTGCCCCGATTAGCCTCTTGCGATTGGCACCAATACCTAAGGGTTTGGAAGGAATCCTCTCTTCAACAATTTCTTGCCCTAATGCAATCCTTTATCGTTAACTCTCACTTGGCCTCCTCAAAGGAAGAAGAAGCTCACAAATCTAGGAAACTCTCTATAGCTACCATGAAGGAGGGAATCCTACACCTCCCAAAGGAGCAAACTATCAAAGAGCTTGTGGAACTTGAAGTCAATAAACGTTTAAAATCTCTCCCATTTTCCAAACCCCATACTATTGCAACCCATGCTATTGCAACCTCCACCAATCCCCGCTACTCCAAAACTTCAAGTCACCATCCTCCCTCCAAAGCCCCTTTTTGCCCCCCTAGATCCTCACACCATACCCACAAACCATCCAAGGATCTCTCCCATCCCCCCCATCCTACACACTCCTTCTTATCCCCTACCAAACCTCTTAACCAATCTTCCAAAAACCCAAAATCCCCCTCTCCACCATGTTCCCCACCATCTAAAAAACCTCTTAAGCACCTCATGCCCAAAGAACCTACTTTAGCTCCTAAATATCCTAAATATCCTCTCAATCACATTCATAACCTCTTCTCACCCAAGATCCCTCCTTCTTCCATCGCCAAACCTTTTCCCTACAACAAATTTACCAAACCTTCAAAACACAACAAACCCGCCAACATAAACCTAAACCTCAATCGTGATAGCAACCGTTTTGGCGTTCACAACCGAGATGGCTACAATGATGGCAACCACAATGGCTACAATGATGGCACCAGTAATGACAACCTAAAGGACAACTGTGATAACAATCATAATGGCAAGGAGTTGGGAAAAGGGAGAGGGAGGAGGGATTAGGGCCTTCACATCCATTGTCTTGGATCCACTTGCTTTTTAGTAAGCCCCCCCTCCTCCCAAACCTTTGGATTGGTTTATCCCTCTCTACCTCACCAGCTTCCGCACAAATTCCCCCCACCCCTATCCATGAGCATATGAAGAGAAGGAAAAGAATCAGGCGTAAGTTTTGGCTTCCCCTCACTAATCCGCATGCTTACCAGCTCATGCTCTTTGGTAAGCTTCCCTCACACTCACCTGTTACTAACCATACCTCTTGTTTTGTACATAACCTTACCACTCGTCCCCTCTCTTTCAACGAAAATAAATGCTTATACTTAGGGCTTAAATACATTCCCCCACCCCCCAACCCCCCACCCAAGCTCATCCTCCAAGCCCACGAAGCCTTGTCTAGAAGCCTTCAACTCAAAGTGTTCTTTCAAAATTCACCTTTCAACCCACCTTCCCTTTTCAAATCCCCTAACCCCTCTTGGATGCCCCCCTCCCTAAACCCTCAATTAAAAAACATCACACTTCAAAACCACCTAAATCTAATTTCTACACTTTCAGGCTATAACACCTCACGCTCTAAATTTCCTAATTTTGTCAAACAAGCTCTCAAAACCCTTTCTAAAGACTCCTCCATAATCATTAAACCGGCCAATAAAAACCTAGGCCTCACCATCCTCTCTAGAGAGTGGTATGACCAGGAGGCCCTTAGGCAACTCAATGACCAATCCACTTATCAGCCCGTTACCATACCACCACGCAACTACATTGCCTCCTTACTCTACTCCATCACCATTAAATACACTCTCCTTACTCTAGAGGAATCAACCTTTATTCTGACACCGATTTCCAAACCCTTCAAACCTTGCCCTATCCAATTCCTTCCTAAGATCCATAAACCTTCCCTTGTAGCCCGCCCTATTTGCTCCTATCGAGGATACATGTTAGAAAATGCCTCCAAATGGCTACACTACCAACTCTACCCTATCCTCCTTACACAGAAACAACACCTAAAGGACTCACTATCCCTCATCATAGATCTCCAAAATAAACCCTTCCCTCCACACAGTCTCCTCTTCACTTTTGATGTGACCTCTCTCTACCCTAGCATCCCCATATCCCAAGGACTTCTAGCTCTTAGAAGTTCTATCACTAACCATTTTGATAATCCTAAAACGGAGTTCATCATCTCACTTGCCACCCTAATCCTCTCACACCATTATCTTTGCTTCAAAGATAAAGTGTGGAAACAAATAAAAGGCATGGCTATGGGGTCAAAATTTGCAGTAGTTTATGCTTGCCTATTTCTTTGTCACTTAGAAAACCACTGCCCTCTTATCCACAACCCCAACCTGGCGTATTATAAAAGATTCATAGATGATGCGTTTGGAATCTGGACAGTCACACTTAGCATACTCTCCAAAGCACTAGACTCCTATGCCGCCCCTCTACAAAGGCATATAGTGATCACCCATGTCATCTCCACCTTCGAAGCCACTATCCTGGATGTCCATTTTCATAAAGGACATTGATTTAACCAATGTGGCATTCTAGACTCTAGCTGCCACCAAAAACCACTAAACTCTTACCAATACATACCGTGGATCTCTTGGCACCCTCTCCACCAAAAGTTGGCTTTTATAAAAGCAGAACTCAGACGATATATCATTAGAGAGAGCACCTCAAAGGGCTTCTCAAGCCTAAGAAAACTCTTCTTCCAAAGGCTCCTTTGCAGGGGTTATCCTAGAGGGTTTTTAATTAAAGTCTTTTGCTCAATCTCTTACCAAGAGAGACCTTCTCTTTTAAGCAAAATTCCACAACCCAAAAAAGTTCTCCCCGCTATCTTTAAACTTCCTTTCTCACCAGAAACTCGGAAACTCAATCCTACCCGTACCATTGGAAAACCTCTCCACCTAGCCTGCAGCCTTTCCCCCTCCCTTGCACATCTCGACAAACCCACCCTTTGTTGGACTAATGGCCCTAATTTAAGCTCTATCCTAACTAGAGCCTTAAAACCGCATTGAAGAGCATCTCTTTCCCCTTATAGTTTACCCTACCCTAACACCCATTTTTTGTGTTTTGCAGGAATACGCCCAAAGATTTCACATACTTGGACAACCCCTTCTTGGCCTTTTTCCTCTCCCCCTTTTTTTTCCTAGTCTTTTTTGAGCCTCCCTCGACAAGGAATCTCCCCCTTTTTTTTCCTAGTCTTTTTTGAGCCTCCCTCGACAAGAAACCTCGACATACCTCGGGTCATTGTACTCCCTTCTTTGTGTTGATCTCATGATGTAAAGAAAAACCCCCATACCACCAACTACCCTCTACCCTTTACCATTAAAAGTGTTTATTGCCCAAACATTTGGATATGGTAATATTGTCATACCTCTCTCTCTCTCTCTCTCTCTCTCGCAAACCCCCCATCCACCCCCATCTCCCTATATTACACATGCTAACCCACACCCTCATAGTCTCCCCTCACTCTCGTTTGCTCTACTTGCAATACACTTGAACCCTTGAAAAACCACACTGCCTTTAACTTAACGGTCTCCCCCTCTTTCACTTGCTCACTTGTAAAACCACACTGCCTTTAAATTAACGATCTCCCCCTCTTTCACTTGCTCACTTGCAATGCAATCATACCAGGCTACCTTCAAGATTAACGGTAATAAATTTTGCCCACTCCACCGCAGCCTCCCCTCACTCCCCTTCGCTCTAGTTGCAATACACTTGAACCTTTGTAAAATCACACTGCCTTTAACTTAACGGTCTCACCCTCTCTCACTTGCTCACTTGCAATACAATCAAACCAAGCTACCTTCAACATCAACGGTAATAAATTTTACCCTCATGAAATAAAACAAATTTTTTTTCCTCAAAAAAATTCTTTCCCGCAATTTCTCTCGATCCCCCCTCCCTGATTTCCCCTTCTTTTGTTGAGGGGAGGCCTCTCCCTTAAATACTAGCCTATTCCCTCACCCCTTTCCCCTGAACCTTTCTACAAATCTTCTAAATTACAAACCACTTTTTGACACTTTTTCCCAAACAAACTTCCCCCCCCCCCCCCCCCCCCCCCCCCCCCCCCCCCCCCCCTCTTGACATTCCCCAACCCACCTCCTATATAAACTCCCCCTCCCTCTTTTGAACTCCCCTGTATACCTCCTACCACTCATGAGCTCCTCACGGAGCGAAACTCGTTTGGTCAACCTCTCAACCCTTAACCTAACCCTAGCCTTAAACCCTTTTTCCTTAGGATTAAACTCAAGTGCTACGCACGCTTGGCATAATTTTATAATTGTCTACACATACAGAGTCGACTATCAATGGAGATCTATAGTTGTCAACAAGTATGGACGAGAATACAGAGTTGTAGAAAGCACAAATCCACAGACTGTACTAGAAAAAGGTGGATATTTGGTCAATGAAGGACCACAAATGCCTCCACCAAACACGAGAATTCCTATAGGAATTTCAAGGAGAGAGCCACCAGGATTCCCTTCAAGAGCGATAACGAGAGAAGGATTGGGAGAGTCTCTGGTTAGACTTGTAGACAATCGACGAGTTAGACCATCCCAAGTCCAGAAATGGGTAAACAAAAAATACTCTGGAGATAAAGATCCGAGAGATCACGTAACAGCTTTTAGAAGAGTGATTAGAGCAGAGGAAGTTTCAGATTTTGCAACACAGTTTGCGGGATTTGGATTGACTCTAGAAGATGATGCAGCTACATGGTTCGACTCGGTGGAAAAATGGTATTTTGAGACCCTAGATGAGCTATTTGAGGAGTTTATTGAAGAATTCTCGCCAAAAGGCATTGCTCACAACACGGTCTCGCAAATCCATAAATTCAAACAGAAAGAGGATGAATCGGTACGCAAAGCATCATTGCGGCTCAAGAGATATGTTAAGCTATGTCCGAGAGCGGAATTACCTACGCAAGCACGACTGATGCTGATCTTTATCCAGGGAATGAGACATGCGGGCCTTCAGAAGGATCTGCATATGATAAGGAGGATGACGCTAAACAAGTTGATCAAAGAAGCTCTTTATCTAGTGGATAACTGTGAGGCATACAAAGAAAAGGACTTAAAGAGTCAAGGAGATGACACATCCTCTCAGCACAGTGTTTCACAGATAAGTGAGTCCATTGCCAAGCCAACGGCACCTATTGATCAAGAAAAGCTTATCGACGACTTGGTCAACAGGTTGATTCCTCTTGTAAGGTCTGATTCGGGAGAGCCGAAGTGGTGTGAAATTGAGAGAAAATGGACGAACCATACGGGGGAAGAGTGCTATTATAGCATGGAAAATGCTAGGGAGAGGTATGTACAACCTGTTCCAGAAGCACCTACTCCACCTAGATACATTACGGGGAATGCCCCAGGACCAGTAGGAGTTTTAAGGCCACAGCTTGTCTTAGGACAACAACCTCCGCTGCCAGGTGCTAGAATGCCGGTATAGATGAGATACATGCCAATGATGGAAGCATCAAATAAAACAACGCCAGTACCAGCTACAATGTGGTATAGCAACCAAAGTGAGTACTACCCTTCGGAGCAACAAAATGTGAGAGAAACACATGGAGTGGTGAGGCCGATACAACCTCCACCTCCTGGGTTTCAGTCAAAAGAAAGAAGGTATGAAATGGACGAAAGGACATTGCGATTCATTGCAAACAATGGCTTATCTAGGTCAAAGCTTGCTTATAGCCAAGAGGAAATGCTAAAAGAATCTCCTCAGCCAGAGACAGATTGTCACAAAAGTCGTGACAACCACTTGGTCAAACAATGTCCTCATACAGAGATCACTGAAGTAAATGCCTATTGTCTTGAGTGTGGCATCACTCACTTGATCCCCGATTGCCCGAAAAACCCAAACCAAATCAGGAAAATCACGACAAATGTATTAGGGACTGTTCAGCTCCCTAGTAGCTCAGAAAATGAAAATGTTGTACCAGTTCAAGTAGTTATGAGAGCACAAGCTCAAAAGAAAGCTGATGAGAATCCAGAGACAAAGAACACAGAATGTGACATGAGTCCAAAGACAAATGATGGACCAAAGACAGACGCACCTAGTCAGAAAACCAAGAGCAAACAAAATAGTTGGAAAGCTAGAAAGACTAGGATGAAAGCACGCAGGGAACGAGAGCAAAAATCCCTAGCTGAGAATCTTACCGAAGATGAGGAGAAGATAAAACAACATGAGGAAAAGGAGTCACCTTCTCTTACACAGATGGTTAAACCTCTAGAAGAGCCATCCACGAATGAGAAACCGAGAAGTGCTAGTTCAGGAGGATCTGTGTTGGCAGAGAAGGTTAATGAAACATTAGATGCCCTCTTGAAAGCCTATGATGTGAGGCTCAAAAACAACCAAACCCAAGAACACAGGTGGATGACATATCCCTATGTGGAACTAGAAAAGCAAAGGTTTGAAATGTGCCAAAAAATGATTCGAACAGCCCAAGATTTACTAGAACCACCAGCTGCAAAACCTGAGGATGTGATCCATGTCATGCCTACACAAGTAATCCCACCAAACCAGGAACTAAAAGAGCCAGATTCTAGTCATGAGCACAGACCAAACCTCAAAGACCCAGCATTAGAACCAAGGATAGTACTGAATACCACGGATAACTCTTCTGAGGGATTTCACCAAGCTATACCTGAGGATTGTAAAGAGATAGATGGTCTTGACAAATTGTGGAAACAAGTCAGAGAGGCCAATGAAGCCGATGACCTAAGAAGATGAGTAGACAAGACTGGTGATGAACGAGGAGTGTTTCTACCACCAATAGAGGAATTTGATACTAGATCTCAAATGAATCTAGACGTGCGATCGTATTGGGGTGACAAAGGATCTGTACAATCTATGGATAGTCAACCCCATTCGCTAAGAACAGTACCGTCCTACATGGGAGAGTACGAGACCAAGTGAGATGTGGTTGCAGTCCCATCAGAGAGACTGTCTCCCAACAAGGCCATCGATTCAAAGGGGCTAGTAGATATTCTATCTACCCCAGTCACCTGTACAATAATGTTAGCCGAGTTTCTCAGAATAAGACCAAACATGTGGGCTAATGTGGGTAAATGTCTAGAGAAATTTGGTGTAAAAACCCCAATGACTCAAATCAAGGAAGCCATCAAAGAGCTTGAAATGCCTCAACTAAATACTAGGCCAGTGCCATTAAACAAATTAGGCGAGTATTACGAGGGAGAAGATGGAAACACCACCCTTCCTATGGAATTAAATAATGTAAAAAACATGGAAATCCTTGACAGCGGAGCTGGTGTGGCCATTGCAACCAAAGAGGTTTGGAAAAAATGGGGGAAACCTACCTTGATATCCACACGAATGACCCTGCAGCTTGGAGACGGACACAAGGAAAAGCCCCTAGGACTGCTAGAAAAAGTACTTGTTACTTATTGTGGCATTGAATATGAACACACTTTTGCTGTTGTTGACTTTGGCAAGAAGAACAACTATGACATCATTCTGGGAAGACCATTCATGCGACAATTGAAAATGGTCCAAGATTGGGGTTATGACCATATATACCTGAGACATATGGAAACCATAACTAAGATAAACTTGAGGGACCATAGCTATAGGGATGTGACGAGAACACCGGTTGAGGAGTTTGATTCCGCCACAGGAGCAGGATCAGAACTTCCAGCTTCGTTAGGTAAGCCTAAAGAACTATGGATGTGTGGAGCTTCACAATGTGGCAGCTTGAAACTTGAGGAATGTATCCTAGAGTGGGTTATAGAAGATAGCGACTATATCCCAGAACCATTTCCTGAAGAAGAGTTAGAGCCTTTTGGATGGGAACACATCTTGGCTACTCTGGACGTGTGCGCCGTGGAGGATGCTCCCACAACAAAGTTTTGTGATGAAAATGGCTATGATGTCGTTCCTTATTTTGCAGCGAGTGTAATCCAGGAAAACAAAGAGATCCAGACATCAACAAGCTCTCGAAATAAGGAGCAAACAAAGGAATGTGGAGAATCAAAAGATGAAGAAGACGACAAGTTCTATGACTCTGTAGAACACTTCGAGCTTCAAGAAGATCAACGACCAAGGAATCAATGTCATCGCTACACGAGTAAAGTGCATCAAAAGTGGATTCCAAAGTCCTCGGTGAAGACACAGCCACCACAAGCATCCTCATACATGGCTCCTAATAAGGATGCAAAGACCCAGCTAGGAGGAATACGACCAGAGCAACGAGATAACAATGCTCTAATCAATGGGCTAGAAAAGTCCTCCAAGAAACTACCACCCACGAGAAAACAGACAGTAACTTTCCACTACCAGCCAAAAAATCAAGGGAAAGTACAAGAAGTCAACCTTGCTGAGGATAGTAGCGATAGTGATGAATCTTACGACATCCCCTATCATCAACTCAGGCCATCACTATCACCAACCCCTTCAGCAACAACCATGACAGGTCAAAAGAACAGGACAACAAGTCAAAGCCAAAAAGCTCGACAAATCTGGATACCAAAAAGCCAGATCGGCCAAAAACAGATATGGATCAAGAAGACAAAGATCTCTAATGACAAATCACAAGATCCAACACCAAAACAAAAACAAGGAAAGCGTGCACGAACGGCTAAGCATATCACAAAGTCGCAAGCTTTCACAACTCAGGTTTGGGCTCCAAAGAAGTTGATTCAAGCACAAAAAAGTAAGGAATTCATTTGGATTCCAAAACAACCACAGTATCAACTTTCAAAGCCTAAATCCCGTCCCCAACCAAGCGTACAAGGGCTGAAGCAAAGACCACTGTCGAGTCACACAACAAAAAGGTGGATCCCAAAGAAGTCTCTTCAAACACAAATGAAGCACGGGCAGTATGGGTTCCCAAACGAGAGCCAGCAACAAAACAGCCAATAATCACAAAGAAATGGGTCCCAAAGAAGAACAACAAAACTGTTGTCAGTGCATCGCTGCTTGAATTCTTACAATTCTTCCTACGATTAGAGTACAGTTAGAAGAGAGCAAGTCGCTTCAATCAAGCAACGATACAGGAGCTTCAAAGACCATTACATTGCTTAGAATAGGAAGCCTCGCCAACAAATGCCAATAAGCAAATTGCTTATACCCACATCTTGCACAACATAAATCTTTTCCATGCATTGACTGTGTATGCATAATAGGGCTACATTACAAGTCCTGCATAGGCACAACTTTTAATTGCCCAAGCACAACACATACCCTTTGCGATACCCTGTCATAAAGGATGACTCCAAATAGGAAGGGGGGAGGCATTCTAAATGCGGACCTAATATTATGACTATTAGAGGGCAATGCTTTGTGAGATGCATTGAATTTTTACGCTTTATTGTGATAATTTTTTGAAGAAATTTAGAGTATATGCCCTCATAGTAGTGTTACAAAGGAGTATGGGGACAAAATCCATATATGAGCCCCTAGGGACATGTGTATAGTGTACATAGCATTTAGATTTCTATTTGAATGATTTTTCTTTTGTTGAGTTGTTTTAAGATTTTCTTTGTTTATTATTAAGAAAAAATTTAAAAAATCCATAATCCACATGAAGCAAAGACTGACGAGAGGGCTGAGCACTACACAGAGAAGAAGGTACATGAAAACGATTAAACTTCACGAAGTATGTCTCAGCAGCCACTACAATAGCCGAAGAACTTGTCACAAAGCAGCGTCAACATGCAACCGACAAGTCATAAAAGTAAGAGTTGAGTAGCTAAGCCACAAAATGAGTGAGGTGTTAGTCCCAAAGCTTCAAGTAATATTCTCTGTGGTCTAATCATCTTAGCTATTCTAGGTACTGCTCAAGCTGGAAGAGTTGAGCATATTTACGTTGTGTCGCTCATGCTGGTATAGGTGAGCAAAAGAGTCGAAGTCTAAGTACTTAAGTCTGGTGAAGTGAAGGAGAAGGTCCAAAAGAGACTCATGTACTGAGCACAGTGAGATACAAGTGGAGAAACTTCTACATCGACAACCCTTCTTGGAAAGGTGGAAGCTATTGAGACATCTTTTGATGTCACATGTGCTACATTTATTCCTCAAAACACCCATCATCTCCTTCTTTCACATTGCATGCTTTTGTTGACAAATTTCTCATATGCATATAGAGTGTCCCATAATTGGCACTTGCATCAGGAACTCTTTCCGTGTTTCACCCAAGCACTCACCTTTCATGAACATGTACTTCATGTTCAACTGCTCAACTCCAATAAGAGTGTATACCAAAGGCATTTTTTTTCCCATCAAGTTTTTTTCCCTTTGGTCATCCAGGTTTTAGACCCTAATCTAAAGACACCTATCACCATCCTCTTGTACATATTCCTTCTACATCAACAATAAGGAAATGCTACTCAAATCAATTGACAGATGAATTGGAGCACCAATTTCATATCATAGCATACTTCTCCTCAATGGCGAGTTGAAGAATGGCCTACAATGACAAAGCTGCACACAACACTATTACACAGGAACAAAGAAGTCCCCAATGAAGAAGAGCAGACATAAAAGTAATCAGAGGATCTCAAAAGATGAATGGTTATGATGATAGATGTCCGCTCTAATGGATCATAGTTCTTGTTATGGTTCGACAAAGTTACAGGCAGTGCAACAGATGAAGCCAAAATGACAGCAAAGACCACATCGCCATCGACAATCAGGTCATGTCGGGGATGACATGAACGTAGAAGGGGGGAGTGTTGACCGCTAGGTCAACAACACAACATAACTCAAGTTTCGTACCAAAGTCTTATCTTTTGCGAGTTATGAAATGCTACGGATTATGGCTATAAACGTCATTTGTAATGAGTAGTTATTCTAGTTTCACAAGCCAGGGTGCAATGGCGCTTACAGATTGTAAATACAAAGCCATTTGACCCTTTCAACCCCATTTTTGGTTAAACCTAAGGTAGCCTTAGTATATAAGGTACCTAGGTCATTTTGTAAAAAAATACTTTAATCATAATCAAAACTTTAGTGCTTCCGTCTAGTGTGTGTGAGAGAGAAAGAGAGTGAGCGTGAGCTTTATCCTCTAGCTACGCCCGGCTCGCTCAACACATTGGAGATCGGACTGCACCATTGTTGTAGGCTCGAGGAGAGCTACGCGACAACGCCAAGCATTCCACGCGAGATGAAGCGCACACGCCGACGCATCTACGAGCTATTTGTGGCCGTAAGTGTATCAAAAGATGTCTGTTTTCTGCGTGCTAGTAGTCTATAGAATCGTGGCGACATAAGCTACGCATAGGTACTCATAGATTTCAGTTTTGGGCACTTTCAAAATTCTGCTCTGTCATCCTATGCGTTTTCTGCAAATGGGTTTAGAGTGAGGGTTTTGAGTGTAGAAGCTTAGGGACAGGTGTATCCTAGTGAGGGGATGGTGTTCCTTAAGTCTCGTACGAATCTGGCATGATTAGGTGAGTTACCTTCATTATGTGTGTATGTGGCTAGGTGGTGTAGTTGAGAGCAGTGAGGTTCTTGATTGTGGTTTAGTTGGCCTTCCAGAGTGTTGTATGTGTATGATGGTCTCAGCCTGACAAGCTAAAGAGATTTCCTCCGTGTGCCTATCGTGTCATCTGTGTCCTCGATTGACATTATGTTGATCTAGGTAGTGTTTGCATGCACTTCATGGGTGTTTGAGTCTCTCCGTCCAACATAGATTGACCACATGTCCATTATAGGTTAGTTTTTGTTAGATGGTATAACTCTCTTCACTAAAAAAAAGCATGCTAGTATGTTCTTTCTATGCCCTATTTTTTAATGTATCACCACATGTACATATGTTCTTTTTCAGTCGAAAGTACACTATAGAATGTCCATTTAGCCATTCTTGGTAAACAAATATTTCTACTATTAGAGGATCACCATTATAGAACAATTCATGTCTAACTGAAATACATTCTTTTAGATTTAGTATGATAACAATAGACATTATAGCCACTTTTAGCCACTTGAAAACCATATTTTTTAATGGAATGATAAGTGAACACACCACCTAGCCATTCAAAACTTAGCTTGACACGCTACGAGATCCATCATTTAGTCATTCTAAACTTAATAATATAAAATGTGTGTCATTGATATACACATTTCTTTGTCATTCTAAACTCATTCAAGAAAATTATGGCATTAAAGAAAAAATCTCAAAGTAATTTTGGTAGGGACCATTTAGGATGCATCAATTTGACATGATATATCCTTTAGATGTCCATTCTAAATTTGATTCTAAACATTTGATGTAATAGTTATGTATATTTTAGCCATGAATATGAAAGAACATACAAGCATGCCTTTTTTTGGGAAAGAAAGATAGAAAATATAGAAAAAATAAACTTGGATTTATCATGTGGTAAATCTATGTGTATATATACATATATAACAACATACGACCATCACTTGACCTAGAAGGGATAGGTGGTCAATCCAAACAACACATGTGCCTATTAAAAAACATGGTTATGCATCTCTTTCCTAGAAAAGAGCTGCATAACAAAGTACATTCCACCATAAACTAGCATGGAATGGACAAATGAATAAGGTATTCAGTACACATAAATATGAAAGAACATACAAGCACACTGTTCCAGGGAAAGATAGAAAAAATAGAAAATATGAGTCTAGATTGCACAAGTGGTCAATCTAGGTGCAAATATACGTAGGTAAAAACATACACATGTGTATGAAATAACATACAAGCATGGTTTTCTTGGGAAAGAAAGATAGAAGATATAGAAAAAATGAGTCTCGATTGGACAAGTGGTCAACCTATTTGAGATATGCACATACAACAACATATGACCATCATTTGACCTAGAATGGACTAGTGGTCAATTTAGACAACACATGTGACTATCAAAGATAAAAATTGAACTTGGATTGGACATGTGGTTAATCTATGTGTAGATATACACATGTAGCAACATACAACCATCACTTGACCTAGAATGGATATGTGATCAATCTAAACAACACATGTACCTATTAAAAAACATGGTTATGCATGTCTTTCTTAGAAAAGAACACATTCACATATAACCATCACTTGAGCTAGAATAGACAGGTGGCCAATCTAAAGTGCACATACCTTAATTTCTGTTCTTTTATTGTTACATGTGCTATTTAGATTGGCCACCTATCCATTCTAGCTCAAGTGATGCTAATATGGTGATTCTTATGCATACATGCTCTCTAGATTGACCACATGTCCATTCAAGATTAGTTTTTGTTAGATTGTATAACTCTCTTCACTAAAAAAAGCATGCTAGTATGTTCTTTCTATGCCCTATTTTTTAATATATCACCACGTGTACATATGTTCTTGTTCAGTCAAAAGTACACTCTAGAATGGCCATTTGACCATTCTTGGTAAACAAATATTTCTACTATTAGAGGATCCCCATTAAAGAACAATACATGTCTAGTTTAAGTACTTTCTTTTAGATTTATATGATAACAATAGACATTATTGCCACTTGTAGCCACTTAAAAACCATATTTTGTAATGGAATGATAAGTGAACACACCACCTAGCCATTCAAAACTTAGTTTGACACGCTACGAGATCCATCATTTAGTCATTCTAAACTTAATAATATAAAATGTGTGTCATAGATATACACATTTCTTTGTCATTCTAAACTCATTCAAGAAAGTTATAGCATTAAAGAAAAAATCTAAAAGTAATTTTGGTACAGACCATTTAGGATGCATCAATTTGACATGATATATCATTTAGATGTCCATTCTAAAACTGATTCTAAACATTTGATGTAGTAGGCATGTATATTTTAGCCAACCAAAAGTTACATTTTTTGTTTTGGGTAAAGAGGGATGTAGACTTACCACTTTGCTATGATACTACATTAAGATAAACAAAGTGAATGTGATAAAGATCCATCACTTGGACAAACTAAGTATATCATATGTACATGCTTAAATTGATTGTGACAATCCATACGTTAGTAATCAAGTCTTTCAATGGAATGTGAAGTAGATCCACCACTTGGCCATTCTAGACATAGCTTGGCTTAAAACTAATTCTCTTGAAACCATTACACTTGGATATGTTAATCACATCAAATGCCACGCCCTTTTCACATCCATAATATTTTTATTCCTCATAACAACTAAATGATAAACTAAACAAAAGATTTTTCATTTATTTATTATATAGTGCTAAAAGCATGGCTAACAATCTAGAGTACACATGAGTTAGTCATCTCAAATAATTTTCTTGCTATTAGTAAAAATATTCTAAAATAATCTAGGATTATTACCATATGAGACATTTTCCAAACATTGCGTTCAACAAATCTTACTTTAGAGATGTTTCTTAACCATGTGATAAACTTACTTAAGAAACAACCCTTCATTAGAGAAGGAGGTCCTTTATTATATCATACTTTTAAGATACAATGTTACTATTATATAAAGAACTTAAAAACATGCTATAGTAAGAATATAACTTTTCTATATAAAAAATAGTTTGTTAAATCTTTGGAGTCCCCTTAAAATAGGGTGCACTCTACATAGCACTTCATTAAACAAAAAAAATCTTAAAATGACCACTAAATTAAAATATTGTACAATGGCTTGCAAGCCAAAAAAAGGATTACAAGTCTCCTTTCCGTCCACAAAGTTTGATGCACTATCATTGAATCAATCCAAACTTTTCCTTTTTGATAAGTACACGTTTGTGACATAGTTTGTCTCAGGATCTTCAAACATATTGACAATTGTGTTGCGTGTATAATCCCTTCGTTTTGGAGCATGTAACCACCCTATCAACCAAGGTATCATGGTTGTCTCCAAGAAGCTTTGCAGTTCTAGCGGTGGCTCTCTCCACATTTTTGGAAAGATAAGGTATGTGCCTTGCATATTCCATAGAACTCTATATGGGCTGTCATCAAAATCAAAGTATTCCCTGCATTTAAATCATGAAACATATCCCATATCAATGACAAATTCTTGTGGTAGACTCTTTTATACCCCAACATAATATTTGGATTTTGGCAATTCTTATTACTCAAGAGCATCATAAATTGACTATGATGGCTAGGAAAACATGTTTGAATGATACATTGAGCTTTTTTAAGGTTGTAACAACTCCAAATCCAAACCTCAAAGTAGTGAAAGCAAAAGTCTAAAAAGACATCTACATCAGGCCGTCACTAGCAAAACAAATTTCATCTTCTTTTATGAGGTGCATGTGGCCAATCCATGATGGTATGGCATCACCATGTTACATTTCAATCGACTTAAGTAGTAGGCCTTCAATGTCCAAGATAAGGACTCTTCTTTCTTTCTTGAGCATAAGTGGCATCTGACTAAAGGATGAATAATATTCGTTTGAAGGTCCCTTACAAGTACCACTAGATGAGTCCTCGTGGCTTAAAGAAGATTTCCATCCCAATAAAGATATACTTTTTGGTTTTGAGTCTGCATTGAAAACATGGAAAATTAGCGAAGACTGGATAGTTGCTAGTGTAAATGCACACATAACCAAGAAAGAACATATTTGTATTTAATCTAGCCTAGAATAAATAGATTACTAATATAGATTACACATGCATCCAATAAAGAAGATAATGATAAGTTCTACATTCTTGAATAGTTGAATCCTTGTATGGTTTACAATCTAGATTGGCCACCTCCCCATTCTAGGTTAGTTTTTGGCTAAGATACACAATACACATGAAAATGAAACAACATACAAGCATGCTTTTTTTGGGAACGAAAGATAGAAAATATAGAAAAAATGAGTGTGGATTGGAGGGGTGGTAAATATATGTGTAGATATGTACATGTAACAACATGCGACCATCACTTGATCTAGAATGGACAGGTGGTCAATCTAGACAACACATTTAACTCTTAAAGAACATGATTATGCATGTCTTTCCTAGAAAAGACCGCATTCACATATGACCATCACTTGACCTAGAATGGATAGGTGGTCAATCTCAAGTGCACATATGCATAACAAAGTACATCCCACTATAAGCTATAGAGTGGAATGGAGAGATGCTAAGATATACAATACACATGAATATGAAAGAACATACAAGCATGCTTTTCTTGGGAACAAAAAAAAGAAAATATAGGAAAAAATATCATGGATTGGACAAGTGGACAATGTATCTATAGATATGCACATGTAACAACATACGACCATCACCTTACCTAGAATGGATGGGTGGTCAATCTAGATAACACATGTGACTATTAAAGAGCATGGTTATGCATGTCATTCTAAGAAAAGAGCACATTCACATATGACCATTACCTGACCTAGAATGGACATGTGGTCAATCTCAATAGCACATATGCATAACAAAGTACATCCCACCATAACCTAGCCTGGAAGGGACAAAATTATGGCTAAGATACACAATACACATGAAGATGAAAAAACATACAAGCCTGCTTTTCTTGGGAAATAAAGATAGACAATGTAGAAAAAATGAACCTCGATTGGACGTGTGGTCAATCTATGTGTAGATATACACATGTAACAACAAACGGCCATCATTTGACCTAGAATGGACAGGTGGTCAATCCAGATAGCACATGTGACTATTAAAGAACATGGTTATTCATGTCATTCTTAGAAAATATTACATTCACATATGACCATCACGAGACCTAGAATAGACATGTGGCCAATGTGAATAGCACATATACATAACAAAGTATATCCCACCATAACCTAGCATCGAAGGGACAAATGACTAAGATACACAAAACACATGAATATGAAAGAATATACAAGGATGCTTTTTTTGGGAAAGAAAGATAGAAAATATAAAAATAATGAACTTGGAGATCATGTGGTAAATCTATGTGTAGATATACACATGTAACAACATACGACCATCACTTGACCTAGAAGGGATAGGTGGTCAATCTAAACAACACATGTGCCTATTAAAGAACATGGTTATGCGTATCTTTTCTAGAAAAGAGCACATTCACATATGACCATCACTTGACCTAGAATTGACCACTTTTTTATTCATCTAGCCTAGAATGGATAGTAGGCTCATCTAACATGCGCATATTGAAGACTTGTCTATTTTAGACATGGTACTTTGCTAAATTTATCAAAAGTTGAATCTCTTGGGGATCTTGGTCATTGCATGTTGAACTTATTATCACGTTACTTCACCATTATCTATCTACCACTTAGTCTTCTAAACCTTTCAAAGATATATTTTGCATAAAATTCCAAGAAAACCATGCAACCTGTCTCAATAAAACCACTTATAAATTTGAAATTGGCAACTTGGTCATGTTGGATCAACCACTTGGTCATTCAAGATTAAAATTATTGACCTTCATAGTCTAGAGAAATCTATTGTGAGAAACTATGAAAATTATCAAACTCCATTTGTGATTTCACAATGTCCTAGGCCTCCTTCTTGATTAAAATTTAGTACTTGGATTTCTACAGTGAACAAAGTTTCTACAACTAATTATAGAATAACCCAAGTTGCATATTATTACAAGTGATATTGGAAAACCCAACAAAGAAAAACAACGTGTTAATACAAAATATTCTTGAGAATATGAAATTGTGTTCTTAATACATGTCTACAATCACATTAAAGTCTCCAATCTGCTGCAAGTCTCTACAGATCATGCTTCAAATCTTCTAGCATACTCCCTAAAGGAAATCTGCAAGAATAAACACAATCAATTGTCAATCATAATATTTACACTAGATAACTTCTAGTGTAAATTAAGAGTATGGCTAGGATTGAGAATTACCTTAGAGTCCCTTATCAAGTTTGAGAAAATTATGATGAAATAAAAACTTCTTGATAAAGGCTCTTGCCGATACAGCCTTCAAGGGTGCAGTTGTGCAACCTAGTTTCCTTGCTAATGAAATAAATTGAGGCCCCTTCATGGTGTCAATAGTTGAGGCTTATTTTGACAATATCTCTCTTATCTTCTGCCTTTCTTTTTCTTGTTGGCTACTTGAGTTTATTAATCCCTCTTGTATGTCAATAGCATTATCTATTGGCAACCTACTTGTTTCAACTTCTTGCATTGACCATTTTGCATTACGTTCTCTCCAATATGCAGAGACAGCATCATACTTTCTATCATTGGAAATTGGGGGTTGTCCATACCGCTCACATTCAATAGCTGCATGAACATCCCTGGCTTTGTCAAGCTTTAATAAATATGGAAGTAGCTCACCCATGAGAACATTGTACATCTTCTTTTTCTCATCAAACATCATTGGGAATATGGAGTTGTTTGCTGGTGAAACACAACCCTTGTATGAGGATTCATCAATAAGAATTGCTCGTCAAGGATCACATTCAAACCCAAAAGACATTTTGGCTAGTGGCTCAAACATTGCTTGCACATTTGGATTGTCCGGTCGATATAGGTTCTCAAGAACAAAGTAAGATTCTTGACCCCACACTGCAAAGAATGGTAATGTTGTCTCTACCCTATTTGGAGAACATTAGCTAGTTTAGCTGTTGACCAAATTCCAACATTGAATCTTTGTAATAAAAACTATAGAAACTCAAGACATCTTGACCTAAGAACAATATATCCTCTAGGGTCTAGTTGAATAGACTCATGAAGGTTGGATGATTCGGGGCAACGTTTCAGTAAAACACCATTCAAGTCCAACACAATCGTCAACATGGACTTCTTTGATATTATTGGGCTTGAGCTACTGGCATCAACTTGATCATGTTGCACTTCTTTTTCAAGTTGTAATCCATCATCCATTGGAGTGGTTGCCACTAGATGAACCAACATAGCACTATTGCTACCATCTCCCACTTGTCGATCAATTTTGTCTCCTACAATATATTTTAAATATTTTAAATGGGTTTCAAGGCTTCCATCAATGTGCATATTAGGGAATCCTTACCTAGTGTTTTTGTTGGGAGTGTGGATGCAGCAACCATGTCATGTTCTATATCTAAAGGAAACAAAGAAGCAATATTTCAAAATTAGTCAAAAATTTTAGAAAAGGTAGAGAAACAAGGCACAAGGTAAAGAAAATACAATATCATTTGAGGGTATCAAGAAAAAAAGATAATGAAGGTAGTTCTTGAAACATACAAAGCAAGACTATGTAGTGAAAAAAATAAGGCATTGAGGATTCACACACTAGAACTGCCACCTTAATTTCTTATCCTAGAATGGATAAGTGGCCAGTCTAGAGTTACCTATGCCTAAGGAAGATCATAAAGGCATTAACCCATCCCAAGGTGGGTGGCTTAAACTTGAACTTACCATGCTTTTATTTTGTAGTCAAATCCATGCTTATATTAGAATCCAATGGATGTTTTCAAGTGGCAATAAGTTAAGCCTAATGACCTTTACCTATTCTAGATTGCATGTGGCAAATGTAGAGCACATTCTCAAAGAAAATTGATTAGAAAAATTGACATATTCCAAACTTAGAATGAACTTGTGATAAATCTAGAGTTCAAATGTGCCTAGATTCTGCTTTTGGCGGGATGTACTTTGGTTTGCATATGTACACTTCAGAATGGCCACCTGTCCTTTCTAGGTTAGATGATTGTCATATGTGAATGTGTACTTTTTTTAAAAAGACATGCATAACAATGTTCTTTAATAATCACATGTGTTACCTAGATTGGCCACTTGTCCATTCTAGGTTAAGTTATGGTCATATGTTGTTACGTGTGCATGTGTGCACCTAGATTGTCCACTTGTCCATTCTAGGTTCAATTTTTCTAAGAAAGATGAATGAAAAAGTTTTGTCTTTTTTGCATTAGCTCTAATGGATAGATAGATGTAAATATGTTCTTGTTGTCATATCTAAACTTCAGATTGGCTGCCTATCCATTCTACCTCAGATGATGGACATATGTTTTTACATGTGCAAATGTGCACCTAGATTGGCCACCCATCCATTCTAGGTTCATTTTTTCTAGATTCTCGTGAGAAAATCATGCTTGCATGTTCTTTCATATTCATGTGTATTGTGTATCTTAGCCATCTTTCCATTTGAGATTAGGCTATGGTGGGATGTAATTTGTTCTGCATATGTACACTTAAGATTAGACACCTATCAAAGAATTTTCAAATGATGGTCATATATGAATGTGCCCTTTTCAGGAAATACATGTGTTTCCATACTAGATTATCAGGATGCTATGATTTCTTGCTTGGACCAGTGTCTTCTGACACATGTTCATTTTCTAAGGCACATGTAATTACTCTTTCTTAGTTTGTGTTCTTTTATTGTTATATGTGATATCTAAATTGACCACTTATCCATTATAGGTTAGGTGATGCTAATGTGGTTATTCCTATGCATGCATGCTCTCTAGATTGACCACATGTCCATTTTAGGTTAGTTTTGCTAGATCATCTGACTCTGTTCATACAAGCACAAGTGTGGATTGGATAGGTGGTCAATCTGTGTAGAGAAATACACATACAACAACATACGACCATCACTTGACCTAGAATGGACAGGTGGTCAATGTAGACAACACATCTGACTATAAAGATAAAAAATGAACCTAGATTGGACATGTGGTCAATCTATGTGTATATCTACACATGTAACATCATACGACCATCACTTGACCTAGAATGGACAGGTGGTCAATCTAGACAAAACATGTGCCTATTGAAGAACATGGTTATGCATGTCTTTCCGAGAAAAGAGCACATTCACATATGACCATCACTTGACCTAGAATGGACAATCATAAAATACCTTAACTACACATATTGAAATCACCTATTTATAAGGAACTTATATTGTTACTCTCCCTCTGTGTCTCCCTCTCCTTCTCCCTCTAGATATCCTAGAATGGATGAGTGGTCAATCTAGTGTGCACATGTTATTGGACATATGCAGTGTAGATTGTTTACTTCTCTATGTCTAGCCTATTGGAAGGCCATTATTGCAAGAAACAATGCACCCCAAGAGAAGATAGCATTCAACCTACATGTATTTAAATTCAAATTTCCCTCCAAAATTCAAATATTGGACAATTTGAATTTAAACCAATAAACCCCTATCTCATTCTCTCTTCCCCACGAAGAAGCCCATATTTTCACTCTCCATGTGTGTCTCCCACTACATCCTAGAATGGACGAGTGGTCAATCTAGTGTGCACATGTTATTGGACATGTGAAGTGCAGATTGTTCACTTCTCTATGTCTAGCCTATTGGAAGGCCATTACAACTACAGCTATTTAGATTCAAACTTCCCTCCAAAATTCAAATCTTGAATTTGAATTTAAACCAAGAAACCCCTATCTCCTTCTCTCTTCCCCCCAAAGAAGCCCATATTGTTACTCTCCCTTCTCTCTCCCCCTCTCTTTCTCCCTCTGTCACTCACTCGTTTTCACTCTTTCTCCCTCTTTATCTTTCTACTTTTCTCTCTCTCTTATCATGTGCATAACGAAGGTGTAGCTAGTGGTGGTAAACAATCAAAAGCATCAGTAAAACAGAGCACGTGCAAGCATATACAGTTGCATATGTAACTCTTTTTATTCCAATGTAGTTTTTTAAATACTCAATGTATGATTATCGTTTTTATTTAGATTACTAATTTGAATAACTATGTATTCCTAAGTAGCTAGAAACAAGAAGTAGAGATTAAAGGCAGTATTTTTCCCTTTTTAGATTGAAATACAGGCTCATTTTCATACTCTAAATTAAATTTTATAGCCTAAAAATTTGAAAAGCGAGAGAAGAAACTAAAGACTTACCTATTTTTTTCTGTGTGTGATGTTGTTGTTGTTGACGTTGTTGCTGTTGCCGATTGCTGTTGCTACTGTTGTTGTTGTCGTTGTTGTTGTTGTCCCTATTTTGTCGTTCTTATCGTTGGTGTCTCTCTGCTGTTAACACTAAACCACTGTTGTTGCTATTATCTTTGCTGGTGTTGTTGTTCTTCCTGCTAGTGATGTTGCTGCTATTTTAACTACTATTGTTGTTCTGGCGTTTCCTGATTTGTCACCGCGGCCAAATTTGCTCACAGATCTGCCGTATGTAGCATGAAGCCACCTCGATCCGCGGGCAATAGCTCTCCTACAATTCCTGTGGTCTCTCAGATGACGCGTCTCTCTCACAATCGTCTCTGTGGTTCTCTTTCTCTTTGTGTTATCTGTTCACGTTTTTATTCACTTTTGTTTTTTTAAGAATTTCAAACCTAAGCATAGTATTAAACATTTAACAATTCACACTTGGCCAAAATTAAAGAAACTATGGTTAAAGAAACCGCCGCCCCTTGACCCCGCCCGAGGCACTGCCCCGAACCCCGCCCGGGGTGCTATCCCAAAACCCTCTCCATAGGATGTTGTCTCATGCATCTCCAAAGATTGCATAAAACCTACCATAAGTGTAACGCCCTGAACCGACAACACTGCTCCTCTAAGAATGGGATGCAAGTTGTTCTAGAATGTGATAAACAAACCATCCAAGGAAAAATACAAACAA
The DNA here is from genome assembly GCF_014529385.1 of Adiantum capillus-veneris. NCBI lineage: Eukaryota > Viridiplantae > Streptophyta > Polypodiopsida > Polypodiales > Pteridaceae > Adiantum > Adiantum capillus-veneris. The sequence continues at coordinate 11,485,678 of NC_140955.1, forward strand.
TTTAGAGTTTGTGAAAAAATTGTTAAATATTTTTGGGTATCAATGGAAAATTTAGATAATATATGTGACAAACTTAAGAATTTCAAAATTCTTGCTTCACTGCTACAAGATGCGAGTGCATATATTAGGGACATCAACCTAGGGATGTAAAACCCTTCCTAACATACTGACATGAAACGAGGGATATAGAACCCTTTCTAACATACAAGAAAAACAAACATAATCCTTCAACAAGTCTTTTGAGGTATAGAATTTTGAGAATGGGTTTTAAGTTTTGGACTTCAAGATAAGAAACTATGGTTTGGGGTTATTGAATTGGGGCTAGTTCTAGGATTCTCCTATCTTGGATTACTATCTATAGTCTAATTACTATCTAGGGTGTATTGTCTAGATCTACAAATTGGGATCTAGGGTTTAGGTTTTAAATTTCATGGCTGAGGATTTTGAGGGAATGTATTACAATGGAGTTATTAATGATAACTAGAATCATAGAATGGCTATAGGCGTGATGGAGAAAGTTTCAACAAAGAGTCACGTTATTTATAACATTAGATTTATCAGGTGGCCAATCTAGACAACACCTCTACTCAAGAGAGAATATGGTGACACCCACCTTGCCTACAATGGACACATGTGGCCAATCTACAATGGTCAAAGGTCCAACATGCACTTATTTATACCACTAGAATGACTAAGTGACCAATCTAGACTTATTCTCTCACAAGAGAGAATGTAGTGGCATCCACCTATCCCAAAAAAGGTATGTGGCCAATCTATAGAGGTAAACTATCCCCTAGAAACAATTATTCATACCATTAGAATGACCTAGTGCCAACTCTACAGTGCCTACTTGCATAAGAGAGATTGTAGAGACACCCACTATTCTGGAATGGACTTGTGACCAATCTACAAAGGGTAGATATCCAACAACATTGGAGTTAATCATACTATTAGAACAACTAGGTGGTCAGTGTAGAATGCCTATTTGCATAAGAGATATAGTAGTGACACCCACCTATCTTAGAATGGACATGTGGCCAATCTACAAAGGGAAACTATTCAATATCAATGGAGCTATTTATACTATTAGAACAACCAGGTGGTCACTCGCAAGTGCGCATCTGCGCATGAGATACAATAGTGATACCCACCTATCTTAGAATGGATAGGTGGATGATCTACAAGAGTAGGTATCCAAACACAATGGAGATATTCATGCCATTAGAATGATGAGGTGGCTACTCTAGAATGCAGATCTACACAAAGGATAAAGTATTGATGCGCACATATCTTAGCATGGATAGGTGATTGATCTACGAGGGCAACTATCCAGCAACAATGGAGTTATTCATACCATTAGAATGACCAAGTGGCCAATTTAGAGTGCACATCTATAGAAGAGATAAAGTAGTGGCACCCACCTGTCTTAGAATGGACAAGTGGCCAATCTAGAGAGGGCAAGTGTCCAACAGTGCAATTATTAATACCTACATATGGTTAAAAGTTGACATAGCCAATCTATATTTTACATGTGACAAACAGCTTGGTGTCCAATGTATAAAGTGCAAGTGTCCAAATGGAGACGCTTTCACATATATATCCCTATAACAAGTAAGTGCACATGGTATGCATTGAAAATATTGGACAAGTTGCCAATCTTGAGTGCATGTGTCCAAGTAAGAACATATCAATGATGTGTATTCAAACAAACAGTGAAATGAATAAGTGGTCAATCTAGAGGGACAAAGTTTCAAAGGATAAAAGCACTAGCTAATATAAAGTGCACATGCACAAAACAAAGAATTGTTTGATAAGCGCTAAACATAGAATGGACGGGTGGCCAATCTAGAGTGCACATATGCAAAAGGAAGAGAACATCCTACCACCAGTCAAATTAGAATGGACAAGTGTCTATTCTAGATAGCTCATGTGAATATCAAAGAACACAATTACATGTGTCTTTCGTAAAAAAGAGACATCAATAATCTAGAGAAAACCAACTAGCGTAGGGGCGAGCACACAAAAGGACAACCATAATAACCTTGCCTAGAATTCACCAACAATAGAACAATGCAAAAATTTTAAAGTGTACATGCCACAAGATAGAATTTCTTGACATTCACCTAAATAGCAAGCATGGACAGGTAGCTAGTCTATAATACACTTTTGACTCAACAAGGAACCTAGACAAATGTATCAATCCAAAATAAACCTAGGTGCACAATCTAGAGAGAGTCATAGAAGAGACAAGTACCCAGACTAGAGAACAAATTGAAGGAACCTATCCTAGATTTTACAAATGACTAATCCATAGAGCACATATGCACATGACCATAACACATTCAATCGCCTATCCTAGAATGGACAGGTGGCCAATCTAGGTAGCACATGATTATCAAAGACATAGTCAGAGAAAACTAATCTACAATGGACATGTGATAGCTAACCTGCATGACACATATGCACAAGGAAGAACATTATACCATCAAATGAGCCAGAATGGACATGTGGTCAATCTAGACAAGACATGTGACTATCAAAGAACATGATTAATATGTCTTTTTTAAGAGAGTGAGAGAGGCAGACAATCTAGAGCAAACAAAGAATGGAAAACTGGCCAATCTAAATTGTAGATATGTACAAAATAGATGATTTTATTGTTTCCAAGTTATAGCATGGATCTCTCAATGCTATATAGGTTCACACAAGAAACAAGATCTTGACATCCGTCTAAACAATGAGCATGCTACTTTCAAATCTAGAGATGTATGCACATGTTCTAAAGTCCTTTAGACTAATATGAACTAGAAGATGCCAATATAGTGTTCACAATAATATTACCAAGTGTATTCATAGGAATGGAGGGTCATTGATCTCCATATATAGAAACTTGAAAGTTTTGTATTTTGACACGTTAAATCTTTTGCTTTTAGGATGGATTTTCAATCTGGAGAAAAGGTGCATCTACTTCTACAAAATGAAATTGTCGTAGTTGGATCTATTTGTAGGATAGATCCCAATGCAGCATGTGGTAGTACAAAGATAGGTCTAGTAAATGTGTCAGTGTTAGTGGAGTAACGCTTAAAGGATGTTTTTCTGCCTTTTCCTACAATGGATATAGCCTCATTGCAGAACTCATGTTGGAGTAGTGTTCGATGGCCAAAGCATTTACTAAGACCTTTGTCAAGACAAAAAAACTTAAAATCATCTGATATATGCAATGGTCATGAAGAGGAGGAAGAAAATCAAGCAGATCCTCTGATTGTGGATGCACTACCAGTAACTTCTCTTGAAATTGAAAGGTTTATATGAGAAGGTTGGTTGCTTTTTGGAGAAATTCAGAGAGAGAGAGAGAGAGAGAGAGAGATGTCAGCAGGGTAGAGAGAGAGTGGGTATGGGGGTATGTGTGAGCCAAGCCAAGCTGGGCGGGTAGTGAGAGAGTCTGCAGCAGTTAGCAACCCGACAAACGGGGCGCATGGATGGCGGGGTCTGTGGAGCCGTTGCAAGAGAGAGAGAGGATTGGGAGCATAGCCATTGATTGTGTATATCCTAGTTGCAAGCTTGGAAGGCCATCCAAGAGTCTGTGTGTGGGGTTCACCAAACCAAGGTAGTGGAGTCACGCCAAGCTAAGCGTGTGGGGCCGAGCCAAACTCAGCAACTGCAAGTTGCGTGCAAGAGAGAGAGAGAGAGAGAGAGAGAGAGAGAGAGAGAGAGAGAGAGAGAGAGAGAGAGAGAGTGGGAGAGGAGAGGGAGAGACAATCATGGCAATTCTAGAGAGAGAAATAGGGAATTAGAGAGAGAGAGAGTGATAATGATCGTTTGTGGGCAAGTGGGAGTGTCTGTGATGGGTGGGTTCACATGGAGAGAGAAGAAGAAGAAGAGTATATTAATGTCGACGAAAACTATCACAAAAGACCGTAAAGATCTATCCAAAGAGGTGGCAAGGCACGGGCATTGAAGCTCAAATTTTTTATTTTTACTTTTAATTTTCAAACATCCAAAAATGCCAAAAATAGGTCAAAAATTAGTCGAAACGCTAAAAAATCGCCAAAAAATCCCAAAAATGGTCAAAAAATCCAAAAATTTCTAAAAATCTCTAAAAATCATCCGCAATCACAATCAAACACTTTCGACACGCAAAAGCACACCAAAGATAGCAGTTTTTACCAAAAAAGCCAAATTCAACAAAATCATCAACCCAGCCCCACGAAAATAGTAAAACGCTCAAAATTTGACAAACAAAAGCCCAAATGCGCTCAAAATCAAGCCGTAAATGCACATTCAAAATAGCTTGTAAAGATTGCAAGATATCATTTTTTTATGGAATTAATCAAAAATTAATGCAAAAATTTACCAAAATTTTGTAAAAATTATCCAAAAAATTATTGAAAATTCTCCACACATAGAAGATTAGTGCAGAGAAATAAATTAAAAAACCCACATCAATTCAATTGCCAAATAATTTGATCAAAAAAATCCAAACTAAGCAATTAAATCGGCAAAACTAGCGGCATTAGGTCAAAATTTGACGCATTTGGAGTGTGTAAATCCCTGTTTTGAGCTAAAAAATGCAGGAATTAATTGTTACACAAATCAAATATGTAATCAAATATTGAATTAATCATGCACATTAAGCACTTTTTACGCACACACACACACACACACACACACACTAATAATTGGCAGTTTTTACCAATCTTTAGGTGCACACACAAAAGGGTTGATCTTGTCAAAATTGCAATGTGATTTCACAAATCTCTAGTTGGGCATGACCACAACACAAATCAATCATCACAATTGAAAAATCCTTAAGCACACATTGATTTTTAGGTGCACAATCAAGGGCAAAATAGTGTACACACACCTAAAGTTAGGCATACACACACTCAATTAGAATGCACACACACTTGCAATTGACCATTCAAGCATGCAATTAGATCAATTAAGCACACAATTAGCAATGCACATTCACCAATTAGCAATTGAACTTATCAATTTCATACGCCACCAAATCTGGAAAATTTCGGCATTACGACGGCATGAAAACGAACAATCCAAAAACTTTCATAGCAACATAGCATCAACATTGCATTGCAATAAAATATCATCAACATTACATTTCATCATGGTGGAGTCTCTACACAATTCTACACATCTTTAGATTCTAGGGAGGCTGAGAATACCACCTTGATTACCTTTCCAATGAAGATCGATTCACGGTTGAAAGCTCCAACCCTTTGTAGCAATTAGTGTGTAAGTTAGAAAAATTAGTGAAATTATCAAGGGTTTAGTGTGAAATTAGAGTGTGTAAACACACAATTGGCAAGATATGGTGAAAAATTAAATAATTATGAACACATTGCTTCATGCACACACATCCAAAATCCACAAAATCATAAACACACAAGTGAAATTAGTGAGGAAACACATCCGATTATGCCACAATTACATTAGCATAGGCCATCGTCCCCGACAACGGTGCCAAATATTGGGGGTTTCATCATTGCATAGCCCCAATGACAAACAAAATTATCAATCCGGAGGGGTGAGCTACCCGGCTAGGGCATGGAAACACTCACACGATTAGTGAGCTAATCATGGAAACATGAATGGTTGACACTATGAGGTGAGCTTCTCGGCCTATGGAGGAGCTAAGCCACAATGATGGGCAATCTCCACATCCACTTCTCTTCACTTCGAATCAACCCAATCACACACACTAACGATTGCAAGACGAACACAAGACTAATCCTAGCATGCAACACACTAATCACAAGCACACTCACATAGATCTATTGAGCACCGCACTCCAATCAAACCTACATGCACACACAAGAAAAAGAGGGCGATCACACAAGATTAGACAAGGATTAACCACTAATTAGTTAAGATCTAGCTAATCAAAGCATCATAGGCAATCATAAGAAGCATGAGAGAGGCATAGTGAAAGAGAATTAAGCATTGATTAGTGTTAATCAAGTCACATGAGCAAGGAGAAGCTCAAGGACTCCATAGCCACACACCTCAAATGTTCTCACTAAAGAGTGTTCTCAACAAATGATCTTGAGAACCCTAATTTCTTTTACACATTGCCTTGTATACCTAGGGTAAAAATATGCAATGTCCGAGTGCCCAAGTTCTTTAGCGCTCCACCACTTACTCAATCTGCTATCTAGACAGACTAGCTGACCTGTTCTTTACAGATTGGAACTCCCATTGAGCTCGTAACACATTAAAATATTACAATGTCTTGAAATAAATCGAGAATTTACAATACATGACATTTTGGGAAAACGTGAAAAATGTGTGGCTCCAATCTTTACTGCTTCTTCATGTTGATCATCAATGTGCATCCGTACATCTTCAGTCTTTAGCGGCTCCTGTTAACTGACGTTAACTCCAATCTTTACTACTTTTTCATGTTGAGCTTCAATGTGCATCGATACGTCTTTGGTCTTTAGCAGCTCCTGTTAACTGACGTTGACTCAGTTAATAGAGAGAAAAAATAAAATTCCAATGCAAAAGAATTCACAAAAGCGTTGATGACATCATTTTCTTCATCATCAAGAAGTAAGAGATCATTTTGTGATCCATCAGCATTTTGCTTCAATGTATCATCACAAAGTTCATCAAAGCATTCAATTACTTTAAACATTCAATTTGTGATTTATCTCATGATAATCAACAAACAAATCCATGTCCTTGTCATCATTCAAGACATCAAATTATGTAATTCTCCATCCCAAATAGATGGAATTTGACCCACAAAGCTTTGGTTCATGGTGCAAGATGGGAGTATGGGGCTACTCAAGGACTCTCCTTGGCTCTCTTGGCTCATTGTGTCTCCTCTCTTCAATCCAATTTCCATACCATTCCTACCATTCCCATGTTCATCATGTTTGTCATCATCAATTGAGTAATTATCTACCCCCCTCTTTGGCTACAATATGCCATGCTCAATATTCTTCTAAAAAATATATGTTTATGAAGCAGCTCATGCAAATTCTTTGCATTTTCTTGTAGCTCATTTAGCAAGTTCAACCGCCTATGAGTGTGAGGTGTGTTGTAATCATGCTTGCAAAACCATACATATGCTTTTTCCAATGTATAAAAAAAATCGTCAACCCATGCCTTGGGTTTATGCAATTTGTTGTGGACAATGCCATGCTCAAGTATATAATATTACTCTAAAAGAGTTAGTGAGCAATGATGTGTTTTATGATCAATGTGATCGCATTGTGATGATGGCTTATTGCTATATTTCTCCCATTTTTTGCCCCTTTTTTCTGCAAAAAATGCAAGATTGCTTACATTTCCCCCCCCTGATGCCTTTGTTTTACGTCATGATGTGCTTCAAATTACATAGCATGCACCTTAAAATCTATTATCAATACGTCAATGATGAGCTTTGTGGTAGAATTGTTTTCCAACGGCTTTCATACCCAAATAGCTTCTTCTATATCATAGAAAGAGCATGGGAATTTCCTTTTAAAAATCCAAAAATCTATATCAATTAATTTTTCAACATTAAAGCACCAAGAATTACGAGCATGAATATCTGCTACAATCCTTTCTTGAGTCGATGCGTGTTTGTTTCAATGGTGTTCTAGCCGAGTGCAGGATCTTGGCATTATGCTTCTTTCTTGAGATGAAAATGATCATACTTTGCATGGAGCAACAAGAATCTTCACATTCGTTAATTTTTCCGCATTGTGATGCTACTACACTGGTCCGATGCGATCCTTGCTGTCATCTGTAGCATCATCCTCTAAAAGCTAGGATAAAGAAATGCAATGGAATCTCTGCCACACACTTCAACACTTGGAACATAATTTAGCATATACTCATTGTGCTTGTCAAAAACTTTGTCTTCATCGAACGTTGGGGTAGAAGGAAAGAACCATTGCAAAGGGTAAGACTCTTTGATTGAAGCATCTTCTTACTTGTATGTCTTCTTTACATTGTGTGAAAAATCATTTTGGATGTAAAGGATTTCTCTCTAGGGTCAATAGAGACTACTTCTTCAAAGGTAGCGGGTCCATTACAAGCTACATTTGTCTTAGTTGGGAAAGGAGACCACCCCATCATATATTGATCCATCTTCACTTAATGCGTAAAAGTTAAAGTGAACCCGCATCTTGTCCAACTCTTCCTCATTCGCGTAGTAGTCTTTACCCTTTTGTTGAAGTCTCTTCAGTGAAGTCCATGATTGCTCCATTGGGATAATGCAATCTTCAAAGCTCTAGATATTTGGGCATAGCCTTCACAAATTTGAGAAAGACGTATTCCAAAACCATTGCTCCACATTGGTTCTAAGACATAGCAACAACAATTCCCCTTTCAAAACATCATCTCTCTTACCAAGGATAAGGAATTCCTAGGAGTCCGGGTTAGAATTCTCTCAAAGCATGTGCTTTGGTTTTAACTCATGGCAAGAGTTAAAACCAAAGCACATGGAGGGGAGTGAGGCCAAAAGGATGAATTTGTGTGTGGGCCTCCTTTTGGCCTCCCTCCCCTCCTTCAAAGACACCTCCCCTATCGACTACCCCACCACCTCCAAAGACATTGGCATTGCCTCCCAAATTGTGCCCCAAGAAGCATGCACCTTCACCCCAAATAGTAGTGAAACCTCCACCCCCTCCATTTGTCATCACAATCCCTCCTCCCCCTTCGTCTAATGTTCATTCCCACCATTTCAAAGATTATTTGCTGCTCAAAATTTACTTATACAAAGAGAGAGCATGAGAGAGAAAAAACTACCTTTGCAAATTGCGTAGACATTCTCTAAATTTCTCAACACCTGTACTTTGGCCTTCAAAAACTACTATGTCAACACATTTATTTTTGAGAATAAAGAAATGTACTTCCTTCAAAAAACCCAATCCATGTTGCATTTCAAATCCTTTGTCAAAAAACCTTCATAAAATTGCGTGTCAACACACTTTCTTTTGAGCATTGAGCATAAGTGCATACATGCATAAGATTTAGCTCTCTCTTTCACAGAAATTTCATAACTCTCTTTCACAGAAAACTCAAAAAAAATTTGACTTAAGTTTTGATTAAGTCTTAGAGAGTGCATGAAAGACATCTCGGTAAAAAAAAAGTTAGCAGCGTCAGAGTGACATTCTAAAATAAACAACATATGAACTGAGTGAAAACCTTTTTTTGGATATTTGACATTAAATATGCCATTACTTGAAATAATTGCACCAAATTGGAGACACTTTAAAGTCCGCTTTCTTTTTCATACCATCTCCATGGGGCATCACTCTAAACCATGGTACCAAAATCTGTTCAAATCACTTACATGAACACTCAAGCCCTATCAGTTAGATTTGACACCAAGTTTTGTGACATCCTTCTATCTGATCCAAAGTCTCATTTTGAGATAGGCACAGATGATATTGAGTTGCACCAGGTTTTGGGTGTGAAGGATGTTCTAATCCAACAACCTCTTGTAAATATTGATGGTGAGTGAGGTTTTTGGCTAGATAGAGCTATTTACCAATTCCTCAAAATTGCAATAAAAAGACCTTTACTACCACTCTTTGAAACAGGAATGAGTGTCCTATCACTTCTTCAAAGGTTTCCCATTTCAAACTCTATGCATGTTGCCTACTCAAGTGCTCTTAATGTTTTGAACTTTTATGAGATGCCTCCAATCTACAATGTGTATGTGTTGTTTGAGCTTTCTCTTGTAGCTTCAAGATCATCGATGCAAGGCATGGATCAAAGTTTTGATAGGCATGTATGGGTGGAATACACAACATGAACCCAAGAAAGATTTGATGGCACTGTGAGATTAAGCCGATGTGCAGGTTACCTAAGATGTTATATTGTGGATTGTTCATTCCTTGAACAAGCAGGCTATGTTAATGAAATGCAGTGGAAAGGTAAAGCAAAGATAGTGCCAAGTGTGGGTAAACTCACTGAGTAGAATGGGAGATTGAGATGTAAGAATTGCGGTGAGAGACTAGAGTGTGTTGTAGGATGTGGAGTCTTCATTTACTATTGCCTCCGTAACAATGGAGAGCACACTAGTAGATGTGCTATTCATATGAGAGAACATGATTACCTGTTGACACTGGTATTTTGAGATTGAAGAAACAAAGCATAGAAAGCATCTTCAATATGCAAGCAAAGAGTGTCCCATATGCATCAGGTAAAGATATTGAACTATCAATTGCCTAAGGATGGAGAGGAAAGGGAAGATTTTGTTGCTAAAAAATTGAATGAGTTCCTGCAATCTTTGACTTCTTTATGGAAGACTCCTTTAACAATTATTCAATATGCAAGAAAGGAGGCTACAATTGAAGATGGAGGGATACATACATAAAATTTTACCGTTGACAAGAAGATGTAACTATCCATATATTTAAAGCATCCTCTTTCCTGGACAACTAGCAAAGGACATTCAACCTCATGTTTTTAAGATTTCGATAGATGTCCTTGGTTTTTGTTTATAACTAGTGAACACAATGATACGAGGTAGAAGTCTTGGTGACATGTGAGTACATTTTGATCATATTAAATGTGTACAAAGTTGGGTTACTATGGGAGTTCACGGGTATGATCCTTTTATTAGAACAATGTTATGAACAATGTTAAACAACCAAATGCTACAAAATGGATATGAGAAGCCTGAATTTATAGGCTTCATGGTGGATAATGCAGGAAAAAATTGATTGGCCATCAGGACATTGTATAATGGAGGCCTAGGAGAGTAGAGAGAAATCTTGCATATTTCATTGGGAGAAAAGCATGGTCGAACATAAAAAGCATTGTATAAAGCCTCAATTTTAGGAAGAACATAAAGCTTTGTGTCTAAGATGGAGATATTCAACAACAGATATTGTGACTAGTGAGTGGAAGGCCAAATTGCTAAGTTCAATACATGTCAAAGATGGTGAACTACCTGCTTTGGAAATGTGACTATCTTTATTTGAGATTCAAGTTAGTCAATGGAGTGCTTTCTTTTTGACTAAGCAAGAGGATGTAGGTTTTGTTCCAACAATTCATTTGTCAAAAACAATCATTCAAGAATGATAGCAAGTTAAGGTGTTCAAAAGTATTTCTCTTTGTATGAGGCAATTGCTACAGATTTGGCAATGAGTGCTTTGTAAAGTGCACACTTTTTTGTATACATGTCAATTAGGCACATAGGCATTGGCCTTGATTTAGATATTTTACAAAATTGACTATTAGTTGGATGCTCTATTAAGGTTGATTAGAACAAGGTGTTGCACCTAACTGAATCTGTCTTTGAGGAGGCAGGTTTGAACACTCCCAAAATGCATGCAACAATGACGGAGCCCATATTTGTGAAATGAAAGAGGGGGGAAGAGTGTATCTTGTAAGGAGAATGACCTTGATACCCCGACCCAAATTTGTGTCAGTGACAACAAATAGTGTCCTTGGAAAGAGGAGCAATATAATTGATGTTGTGGATCATGCATTTGAGGTGTAAGTTCATGATGCTAGCTGGGCTATTCACAGGACTGGCCCACATAGCATGGTCACCTGCTCTAGATACCTTTCAAAAAATGCTGGCGGATGTGGTATTCTTTAAACCCTTTAGGTACATCATCTACCTATGGGGTCCCTGCTCCATGCTTTTGTGGGAGAAGGAAATATGCAAAATGCATCAATGAGCAGTTTGTGTGGTTCTGTAATATCACTCTTACACACAGTTGGAATGTACATAATAGTGTTGAGGGTGTACCTAGAAATGCACCAAGGGTATGGAAGGTAGGACAAGGAACGAGGCTAAGTGCTTGAAGGAGTGGGCCACAATGTCATAGATTCTCTTGCTAGAAAATTTCAGCATGCTATTCCCTTGAGTAATACAAGGCCAATTCATTGCAACAAAAAGATTTTGAAGTGGCATTCAAAACTAAAAAAGAATTTTCAACGCGGATAGAAAGTGCAAGGATAGAACAAATCCATATCATGAAAGAGGATATAATTACTGCTAATGAGGTACATGTATTCCATGCCAGGAACACATGGCTCTAAGGAAAAGGGTATCACTTACTCAATAACCCTTTGTGACTTTCCCAAATATTCATGCATGGATTTTTCACAAAGAGAAGCATGTAAGAAAACATACAACCTTGCAAAAATATGTACTACATCTACATTGTTATGCTTGGAATGAGCATTGCGGTTCATGTTTTATGCACCAAGCTTCTTTTAGCAAGGTTGAGTTGTTTCAATCATTGAAAGGGCAAAGAAACATCACATAAATGGTGCATACAAGATTTTATTTTGGCTATGGATTTTTTCTTGACGGAATCTATTATATAGTATGTCAGAAACACTATCCACTTAAAAGTTTGCCTTGGATTCATTTTGAATATCAAAATGTGTTTGTAATTAGTGAAAGTTGAAATTATGCTTCAAGTAGAATTACACTTATGATTTGATTTGTGTCTCTTATCATTGTATTTAAAGAGAATCAAATAAGTTTGCCCTACTATTTAAGTTATATCCTTAAGAATTAACCATTGAGGACTTTTGTAATTTTGGTAAGTTTTTCTTAACACTTAAGCAATGAAGAAATGCACGTTGAAGAAGCTGGGGACCTCATGAATTTGTTGCTTATGTGTGATATTAAGGTTGTAACTAATTTATCTTGTAGCCCCCACCCATCATATACGACGAACGGTATCGTTTTGTGTTGATTGAATAGAAACAAAATCAATTAATTTTGACATATGCAATATTGAAATGAATTCATTTTGAGGATTTACTATTATTTTTCTTGCTTTTTTCTGCTCGGTTTATCACATTTCTTGGTTTGTGATGCTCATTTTTTGGTAATTCTGGAGGAAACACTAGAGACTGCACTAGAAGTAGTATCACCAAAACCTCAAATGAGAGCCACCATGGTCAAGGAGACTTAGTAAGAGGATAAAAAAGAAGAACTAGTGCCAATGGAGCAAGGCACTATTGAAGCACTACTAGAACAAATACACAGGACGAAGCAGGACAACAACAAAAGCAACAAGAAGACCACCAAGAGGGTGAACTACCTAAAAGGGAGTAAGCAGCTTCATCTTCGTCAAACAACATTAAAGAAATTGAAGAATACACCCATTTTGCACACCATATAGTGGAAAAGATGAAGATTAAAATGTATAATAGGGAGAACAAAATCAAGCAAGTAGAGGCAACCAATCTACATCTCACTACCAAAATAAATGTTTCCAATGCATTTGTAGAGGAATATAGTACTCTTTACAAGAATTCACAAAAAATATTTATAGCCTACAAGATGCTAACACAAAACAGTTGGCTAAACTCAACGAAATCACAACACTTGTGGAATAATTTGTCATTCGGGGGTTTCAAGCCTCACCATGTCAATGCTACCAAAGCGAGAACCACTGACATAAAATGTCAATCCATGGGATGTAGCTGACTTGAATAGTGCATATAGGCTACAAGAAATATCTAATATCTCCGAAAACCCAAGTCGTATGTGCTCTTGCCTAAATCGGTCTTAGAATATCAAAATCAACCATCCTTCCGTAAGTTTTACCTAATGATTTTGTATAACTACAATGTTCCAAATGAAATGAAACTTACTACCTAGAATGTGTAGAGTATCCTCATCATCCCCATATGCTCAAATGTCATTTTGGACACTGGGACAAAATTGCACCTAAGATAAAGAGCCTATTTTGGGCAAGTTGGTTTTGGCCTTTGAAGCACTCTATGGCTTCCTTTGGATGTACTCTATCTATACCTATGGTCAAAAAACAATCTAGATGTGTGTGTTGTGCGTAGGGAATGAAAATAGCTAGTAGACGGGCACGGCTAAAAACACAACTTCATTGCAAACATGTATAAAATGCCTTCTCAAAGGTCTACATGTAGGAGGATGGCAAGAACATTACTGGAGCATAAATCCATGGAGCACTTACTCCGAAGGTTGGCCTGATAGATCATAGCACAATCCTTTGTTACCATTGAGGAATGACATCCATGTCGTATTTTTTTGCTCCGCATAGTGAAAAGTCTGTTGACAGATAAGGAGAATCTTGGAGATCTTTACCAGCATGATGCATGCCAAATTTGGTATTTCTTAATTGAAAATTTGAATAGTCGATGAAAGATTGTCCACCATATACTCTTCAATAGAGATGCCTTTTGGTGGTGGTGGAAACCTTGGATAATTTACGCAAGCTGGCCGCTTTTGTTGAATGATGAGGTGTTGTTGGCAATTGTGGACTCATACTGTACACTGCATAGAATCTTGCTTTATATTTTACGGTGCATTTACATACAAGATGAGATACCTGGGGTGTCGTTGTAACCAGATATCCCAACACTTTGAATGTATCATTGCAGGGTTGGCCTCAACGTCCTTGAGCAATCTTTCTTTTATTTGTAACACGTCAAACGCATATGAGTGGGAAGGGGAGAGCCTACTGATGCCATTCTTCATTGATAGTAGTGAGTGTGATAAGATTGACATTGATTAAGTGTTGAGTGCAAGATGCACTCTTCCCACTGCATCACCTCTTTCCATATCTGCTTTGTCTCCTATTCCACTTCCTTCTTTAGTGCAGTTTCTTCCTTTGCTTTTGTTGTAGCAGCAGCTATTGTGGTTGCCTCCTCTCCCAAAACATTGACAAGTCTTGTCGACGATTTTGTGGCTACTAGTGGTGCTCTTTTTGTACTTGTTCTTATTCTTCTCTCTTTTTTTCTAGCCATAAATTTTGTCAGGTGCTAGCAGTAGATGCTCTGCTTGGCCTATAGCATGATAGGCTATCCTTGTGAGAATTTCAAAAGCTCCCAAAGGTGATTTTATTTAGGTTCTTTACATGGGTGAGGGTGGTATGGATATAGTGCGCGTGGTCAACTACTACGGTGGCTCCCTCTCACTTTGATTCTTGTGTAAATGTAGATTCCAAATGCATGGTTTGGAACTATGTATCTGGGTGGCTACTTTGTAGTGAAGTGGAAGTGCTGGTGAGAGAGTCAAAGTGCTCGCTCTATCTCCCTTTGCTTGGGATGAAAGAAAGAAGTGGATATGCTAGTAAATATGCCAGAGGTTTCTTTAAAGCATCTACTACCTGATCTTTAGTGATATTCACCTTGGTAGGGGTGTCATTGAGGTCTACGATGGCTGCCCAACCTTCTTCAATGATATTGTGTGGCAATTCATAGGCCCTTTTGTAATCCACACCACATGGTTCCAATTCAAGATAGTTTTTTAGGCCAATTTTTTCCTATAATGGCCTAATTGCTTCTTCTTTGGCTAGATCTTGAGCTTCTTTGGGCAGCATTTGCACTTCTAGTCAAGATCCTTGTGCACTCTTGAATGTTTTATGGTACACTCTAACATGTTCACTTTCTAGTTGGTTTTTAGCCAGCCATGTAACATTGGCCTCTTTCAAAGATTCCTCTTCAAACTGGTAAGTGGAAGCTCTTCCAGTTCTTTTCATTGTATTCTTTGTTTGAGATCCCTTAGTGAATGAGAGAGAACCTAAAAAAATTTGATCAGAGTTGGTAGTCATACACATTCCAAAAATTCCCAACAAGTAGAAAAGCTTACAAAGCAAATAAGAAGCATTAAAATCCCAATTTCTAGCTAAGTCTATCTTAGGCATGCCTAAGATGCAGGTGTGTGTGTATGCATGCAAATTAGCACCGGAGTGGATGCACAAGGTGTATGTGTGTTGTAGGTGTCATGCATGAAGTGTGATGGATTTCTAACACCTATGGTGAGGGTTATGGGCAACTTTGTGTCCCCTTTTTGTGCTTTTAGAGCTTGTGGAGTTGTGTTGTACCAAACTTGATGAAAATGGCACTTTAGATGAGCCATATGAACATTTATGTGCTAAAACTCAATGAGTCAGACCCCTCAAGTCACACTTCTATCTTAGGTGTGTCGAAGATAGAATTGGCTGGTTTTGGGCCATTTTGGGCTCCTGTCAGCTTGATTGGTTTCATAGAGTGGAGATTTGGTGTTTGGAGAAGTTTGGACTCATTCAACAAGTTGAAAGTCAGTTATGTCCACTTTTAGTGTCTTTTGGGCAGTAAAGTGATCATGGACTAATGTATGCATGGGCCAGGTATGAGGATCATGCTTTTGTGAAAAAAATTGCAAAAAGTGCTTAAAACATGACAAATCATCTTTGGCATGCCTAAGATAAAAATTGAACTCTATTGCTATTTAAACCCCTAACTCTCCCTATCTAGCTTCTACTATGTTAGTTATGATGGGTGATGGCCTTGGTTGTGTATCTTGCAGGTGATGTTGCCCCCGATGAGCTTGATGGTCCTCTTTTGAGCCGAGCTTGACTTGGAGTCACTAGCCAATAGTTGTGTACCCATTGAAGGTTAGTAAGGGTCAAGTGTAATGTGTAGAGTGCCCCCCTTGAGTTTGAGGTCAAACAAATCAATATTTTTCACAGAAGTGCAAAATGTTGCCTTGCGGTGAAGATATGATCATTTTTCTCTATCCAGATGATTTGGACTCTAATGCACCCCCACTTCTCCATAGTTCCCTAACATGATGGAATCAACACATATCTCAAGTTTGGTCCATAATTGGGCTCTTCATCTTTGCAACGTCGAAGATGCTGGGTCAACTTTTTGGCATTTTTTACACTTTTGAGCCTACTAAGGTCTTCCCCACTTGAGATGAGCATGTGGTTCAAGTTTCATGTGATTTAGATGTCTGGGGTGGCCGGCGTATTTGTCACTGTTCTCAAAAATTCCCAGATTTCTATGTGTTTTTGTGCTCCCTATAGCCTTTCTTATCAACAAAGTGCTAATCAAAATGCTTCTTGATGTAATGGAATTGGCCTATTTAATTTGAGAGTAGCAGAGATTAATGAGAGTACTTTTGAGAAATGACTGTGAGCATAGAGGTTGAACATAATTGAAGATAGCAACATAATCATAGAAATTAGTTAACTTGGCATGAACAATACTTTTGCAAGAGAGAGAATTTAGAGAACATGAAAACAGTTGAGGATCGTATTTATGTGGAGTCGGGCCCCCCTCCAATAGGCATTTGTATTATGATTTCTCCTATTAAGAGAGACTTGTTTCAATACAATATTTGTGTTCCTTGTGACCTAGGTGATGCAATGCCGATGGAAAACTTCATGCATCACAAGCATAACATAGAATTGAAGAAAGCTTTAACTATCCCAAGGCTTAGTCCCAAGACCTCAAACACCTTCGAAGGTGGAGAGAGCTAGCAGGGAATGAGGGTAGGGAAGAGGAAGAAGAAAACTTTCATAGGAGAAAGAATTAGTTCCTCAGTTATCATAACTCTTCTTGCTAGCATACATAATAGCATAGTAATGAAGAAGAAGGAGATGGCAAGCTTAAGCATGGAAGCATGGCTCTTGGTTGGATTTACAATTCATAGCCAAGAGTGTTGGTGTAGGCTCTCAACCTCTACTTGCATGGAGAAGGAGAGGGAGATCTTGCACTTTGCGTAGCACACAATGAGAGTGTTTGTGAGTGTGTGTGGGTGAGTATACCCCCTAAGCAACCCCCTAGATTTCATGGGTTGACCCCCTCTTGTAGCTCATGCTTGAAACTCATTGGACCCCTCCAGGCCTAGCCAATCACAAGCAGGAGGCATTACAAGCAGCAAGGGTAGCCTTGGGACAAGTGTCCTCCTTTCCCCTTTGAGAGAGAGGACTTGATAAATGCAAAATAAATTAATTAAATCTTCTAAATTATCATTGGACCCCTTGGGTGGCCAACCAATAGGCTTCAGGCACACCATGAGGCAACATGAGGAGGAACTTGACAAGTGTCCCTTTTGCTTTCTTTGTACCATGCATGCCCTGTGTGAGTGTGTGGGTGTTCTCTCTCATTCCCTCTCATGTAGGGCTCGCCCCCTTCTTGTAGGGATTGAATATTTTACTTTTTGACACCTCAAGCCCCTCATGGATAGGCCGAGATCCCACCACAAGCTTGGCCCTTAAGCACTTTAAGCTTGGGGTGTGTTCTCACCTCAAGTACAACCCTAGAATCTCAAGCATGTCAAGCACCTCAAGCACATTAGTCATCAAGCATGACAAGCAGGACAAGCACCTTGAGTTGGGTTGGGTTCCCGCCTCAAGCTCAGCCCTAGCTTACCTAATATCAAAGGACTTTTACACACATTATTGGAGGTATTCAATGAAGCTAACCCTAAGGTCTTATGCTCCATTGGTTAGCCTTTCTCTTTGATAGACCATCTCTCATTTGGGCCCCTTTACCATTGGCCCCGTGTTGAGATAGATCTATAAGCACATGTGTATATCTTAACCCTTGTTCCCATTTATTCTCCCACATTAAGTGATCAGTTTAATATGAGAAAATCATTTGGGTTGTTTAGATATTAGATATTAGATTTTATGACATTACCTCTCTCTTGAAATCATAGTGGTCCTCGACTATGAGGTAGAGGAGATAAAGCCTTAGTCATTAGTCAATTTTACTTAGCGGGTAGAGGATCGCTTTTTACCCTACGGCAGCTTTCCAAGATGGATGACTAATCCATTTGGTGCTTGGGAGACATAGCTTCGGCAAGCATGTCTGCTCTTTAGTCCATTTCATTCTCCCAAAGTAGAGTGACAAATTCTACTTGGTGTTTGAGAGACGTTGTCATCTCAAACATCATTATAAGCATGCATACTAGTTAAATTTGTGTGCAATTAAAAAGAGGACTAGTCTTATAAGACAATACATGAGTCATTTAAAAGAAATTTGTCCATTTGCTTACTCTGATGTAGCATTGTAAGCATTGACAAGGTTCATGCTATCCTTAATCTGATATCCCTTGCATCCATCTAGCATCTTCAAAAGGATAATTTTTGAACTTAATAAGATACCATCCGATAATCTTACCATGTCGTAGTACCTTGTCTTCATGCGAAAGGATGGCTTCGGGTTGTAGCACTTCTTCTTGGTCTTCAACTTTGGGAGGGTCTTCAATAATTGGTTCACTTGGTGGCTCTCCTTTGTAGGGCTAAAGTAGGCTTACATAAAAGGCATTGTGTATGAGCCAATGGTTGGGCAACTTGAGTTGATAAGCCGTCTCATTGATGGGCTTCAAGATTTGGAAAGACCATAGTATCTTTCTGCTAGTTTAACATAATACTTTTGATGGCACGTGGGATTTTTGCCCGTCGTTTTCCTTAATTGAGCCTTAGGAAACTTAAGTAAGACCCAATCATTTTCTTTAAACATTAAGGCCCTTTTGTTCTTATCAGTGTAGCTTTTTTCCTTTGTTGAGAGATGGATATAGTCTCCTTAATCTTTTGAAAATATTCTTGTAGGTCACGGCTATACTCATCAGCGGTAAAAATCTTCCCATGTACTTTGAGTAGCAAGGGACTTTTAGGTCTTCCCTCAGTGATCTCAAAATGTGCTTTTCCCATAGAAGTATGTACAATATTATTGTAGGCATACTCTACAAGAGGTAAGTATTTTTCCCATTGTAAGCGTTGATCTACTTTGGTAACATAAGTCTTGCGTAGATCAAGTGTCGTAAGATTGGCTATCTCACTTTGGCCATCTGTTTGCGGGTGATAGGCCAAAGAGAAATTCAATCTTGTTCCTAGATTTTCAAAGAGCTAACTTTGATGGATCCATACGGATACCATCTTGAGAGATAATATGACCTAAGTATTGAATCTCTTGAAGGAAAAATTCACTTTTCTTTTGGTTGAGAAAAAGCTTATTCTCCCTCAATGCTTGAAAAATCACTTGGAGATGTTGCTTATGTTCCTCCAAAGACTTGGAGTACATGATGATATCATCAAAGAACACTCCAGTGAATTTATGATAAGGTCTAAAAGTTTCTCCATTAGACGATTGAACGTAGCTGGTGCATTAGTCAAGCCAAAAGGCATGACTAGATATTCATAAAGACCAAACGTTGTGAGAAACGCGGTCTTTAGGATATCTTCATCCACTATCCTTATTTGATGATAGCCACTCTTAAGGTCAATCCTACTAAAGTAGGTAAAGCCTTGTAGCTTATCAACAAACAGATCTTCTACCCGAGGCACGGGAAATCTATTTTTGATAGTGATATGGTTTAGTGATCGATAGTCCACACACATATGGTATGTACCATATTTCTTTTGCACTAAAAGGACTAGAGAACAAAAGGGAGAGGAACTAAGCCTCACCATCCCTTTGTCTACCAATTCTTGTACTTTCCTCATGATCTCCTCTTGTTGAGCTTGTGAGACTCAATAAGGGGGCTTGTTAGGCGGTGAGCTTCCTGGAAGGAGCTCAATGTGATGGTCATCATCCCCTTGTTTTGGAGGTAAGTCCCTAGGGATATCATCGATGAACACACCTTGGAATCCTTTTAGAAATTTAGACAAGTCTAACTCTTCTTGATTCCTACCATTTACATCTGATGAAACATTAGGATCTTTTAGAGACTCTTTGAAAAAAATCATGTACGCAAAAATGAGCTCTTCATTCACTTATTAAAAGCAAGAGGATCTACAAGTGGAATAGTACAACCACGCTCACTAGCATCTATATACATGTTCTTTCCCCTATAGGTGAAGTAGATTCTCCTTTTAGGGAACTTCATGTTGGCAGCCATGCAATCAAACCATGGCGCCCCTAGGATAGCATCCTCATGTTGGAAAGGAGAGATGAAGAAGTGTTATTTGTCGACATAGATTTGGACGAAGCCTCAACTTTCCAATCAAGGGAATAACGAAGGCTTGCTGTCCCTTGAAAGCTGCATCAGCCATTACCATATCTCCAATCTCAAAATCTTGAATGTCCAACTTGGTGGCCAACTCCGTTGATATGAAGTGTGAGTAGATCCAGGGTCAAACAAGATGAAGGCATCATTCTCTCTTACTTTTTCCCAAGCATAGGAAAGTGATGATCCTTTGCAATGAGCATCCTCTTTTGGAGCTTCGATGGTGGAATCCCTCAGAGTCTCATTGTGAGTATTCTTCTTGGGGCAAGAACGATAGCCATGTCCTTGCTCCCCACACTTGAAACACTTATGGTCCTTGCGAAATCTTCAAGCTCTTTAGGAGAGAGTTTGTTTTTACCTTTGTAAACTCCCTTCTCCTTGGACCGATTGTTGTTGTTGTTGTTGGAAGTGCCTTGGGAAGAATTTTGAACATTGGTTTTCCCCATTGTATCATTTTTGTCTTTGTTTTCCATGGTCTTAACATTACGTCTAGCCCCTTGATGGAAATTGATGCGTGAAGCAACCATGGTGTGATGGATTACTTTGCTAATAGTACCACGTCGTTGAGATCTAATGTATTCGGCATCTCTTCAGGTAATCCTGCACAAAATTGCTGCCTTTACTCGACAAAGTCTATTTTTTGAAAGACAGTAGCTTTGAGATGTAAATCCCAAAACTTGTCTACATAGTTGTGGGGATAGACATAGGGGAGAGAAGCTTCAAGCTGCACCATTCGGTAAGCACTTTGTCCTTTGCATTGCTTGCAAGGAATTGCTTCATGATGGAAACTCGTAGAGGTTTCTATGTCTTTGGGGCTTCGCCATTGCTAGGAAGGCTAGCCCACCATTGGCGAGCTGATTTTTGGAAGTGCATAGCTACATGGTGTAGCTTGGAGGACTCTGTGAAGCCCTCGTCTCCAAAGGCCACATCAAATTGCTAGATGAAGTCCAACACTTTGTTGGTAGCACCAAAGGTGCCATCATAGGTGAGAAAAGAGATACTCTTTCTCCCTCATTGAACTTCTTTAGCTTTTGTGACCTACGCCATGCAGGAAATGATTGGCGATGTCCTCCCCTCTTTTATTCTCTAGGAGAATAGCCATAGCTTTTGTCGAAAGAGGAGGAAGGTGAAGAAGAAGGAGAAGAGGGTGACCTCTTCCTAGCCCTTTTCTTCCTTTTTTTCCTCTCTTCCCTTTTGGAGTGATGAGGAGAAGGACTACGTGTTGATCTTTTCCTCTTGGGAGGAGTGGGCGATCGTCTAGACCGCCGTCTTCATGGAGCCGCATCTTCAAAGGAACTTAAACTTTCATTGCTTTCTTGATCTTTGGATTCCTCCTCTCGAGTGGGAGAGAGCCTTCTTTTGAGGGTCTCTTCAAGAGGCCTCCCAAGCTCTCTCTCCTCTTGGAGAGGAAGGGAAATTCCATAAGCACGAAGTTGTTGAGTAACTTTGGCTTGCAAAGCAGGGTTGCCCATAGCTTGCTGCAGTTTAGTGACGAGATAATTCACAAACATGGGAGCATCATCATAAGCACCTTCATGTGCAAAATCAAAGCTATCAATGTTCATTCTACTCTCTTGATTATTGTCAACCATGTTAACAAAATTTATGTATGTACTTAGTGTATGCTTTGGCAATTCAAAACCTTAGTTGCCACTCCTCTTAGCCTTTGAAAATTGGCTCTTAAGTATCTACACCCACGGCGCAAAGTGGTTAATTATAGAGAGTAGAGGAGTAGGTCTAACATACGAGAGTTGCCAAGGGCTAGCTCCTTTTGGACTTATTATGGCTCAATAATGGTAAAGTCGTAGGCAAGTCTAAAAAGACTCCATTATTAAGTCCAAAGCTCCCAAGGTGTGCACCATATCCCACATAGTGGGCTCAACAAAACTGACAATAGATCCCAGTTCCACTTACCCTAATATAATTAACGACATCAACCATTTATAGGCTACTTAAGGACCTCTCTTCTTAAGCAAGAAAAGAGAAACCAAATGGTCTGATACCACTGTAATGGAATTGGCCTATTTAACTTGAGAGTAGAATGAGAGTACTTTTGAGAAATGACTTTGTGAGCATAGCGGGTGAACATAACTGAAGATAGTAACATAATCATAGAAATTAGTTAACTTGGCATGAACAATACTTTTGCAAGAGAGAGAATTTAGAGAACATGACAATAGTTAAGGAGCTGATTTATGTGGAGCCCGTCCCCCCTCCAATAGGCATTTGTATTATGATTTCTCCAATTAAGAGAGACTTGTTTCAATACAATCTTTGTGTTCCTTGTGACCTAGGTGATGCAATGACGATGGAAAACTTCATGCATCACAAGCATAACATAGACTTGAAGAAAGCTTTAACTATCCCAAGGCTTAGTCCCAAGACCTCAAACACCTTCGAAGGTGGAGAGAGCTAGCAGGGGATGAGGGTACGGAAGAGGAAGAAGAAACATTTCATGGGAGAAAGAATTAGTTCCTCAGT
Organism: Adiantum capillus-veneris; assembly: GCF_014529385.1. Lineage (NCBI taxonomy): Eukaryota > Viridiplantae > Streptophyta > Polypodiopsida > Polypodiales > Pteridaceae > Adiantum > Adiantum capillus-veneris. The sequence goes on from NC_140955.1 coordinate 11,508,857, forward strand.
TATCATAACTCTTCTTGCTAGCATACATAATAGCATAGTAATGAAGAAGAAGGAGATGGCAAGCTTAAGCATGGAAGCATGGCTCTTGGTTGGATTTGCACTCCATAGCCAAGAGTGTTGGTGTCGGCTCTCAGCCTCTACTTTCTTGGAGAAGGAGAGGGAGCTCTTGCACTTTTCATAGCACACAATGAGAGTGTTTGTGAGTGTGTGTGGGTGAGTATACCCCCTAAGCAACCCCCTAGCTTGCTTGGGTTGACCCCTCTTGTAGCTCATGCTTGAAGCTCATTGGACCCCTCCAAGCCTTTTCAATCACAAGCAGGAGGCATTACAAGCAGTAAGGGTAGCCTTGGGAAAAGTGTCCTCCTTTCCCCTTTGAGGGAGAGGACTTAATACATGAAAAATCAATTGATTATCATTGGACCCCTTGGGTGGCCAACCAATAGGCTTCAGGCACACCAAGAGGGCAACGTGAGGAGGAACTTGACAAGTGTCCCTTTTGCTTTCTTTGTACCATGCATGCCTTGTGTGAGTGTGTGGGTGTTTTCTCTCATCCCCCCTCATGTAGGTCTCGCCCCCTCCTTGTAGGGATTGAATATTTGACTTTTTGACACCTCAAGCCCCTCATGCATAGGCCCAGTTCCCACCACAAGCTTGGCCCTTAATCACTTTAAGCTTGGGCTGGGTTCTCACCTCGCGTACAACCCTAGCATCTCAAGCATGTCAAGCACCTCAAGCATCTCAGTCATCAAGCATCTCAAGCACCTCAATCATCAAGCATCTCAAGCACATTAGTCATCAAGCAGGACAAGCACCTCGAGCTGGTTCCCACCTCAAGCTCAGCTCTAGCTTACCTAAGGTCAAAGGACTTTTACACACATTATTGGAGGTCTTCAATGAATCTAACCCTAAGGTATTATGCTCCATTGGTTAGCCTTGCTCTTTGATAGACCAAATCTCATTTGGGCCCCTTTACCATTGGCCCCATGTTGAGATAGATCTATAAGCACATGTGTATATCTTAACCCTTGTTCCCGTTTATTCTCCCACATTAAGTGATCAGTTTAATATGAGAAAATCATTTGGGTTGGTTAGGTATTAGATATTAGATTTTATGACATTCTTGGTATAGTTAGAAACTTAGCCCTCATGGTTGGAGCAAGTAATAACCCACAGATGATCCTTGAAGAAGTCTTAGACACTTTTTCAGATTCAACTTCTGAAATGTCTTCCTATTGGACTCACTCACAGACCGTAACGACAGTGCGCTATAAGTATATACTCTCATTTTATGAGACTAATCTCCATGGAGCTCAGGTTTACCTAGATCCTAATGAAGAGTATGCTATTCGCATTGATGACCATGGTATTGAGTTCAAAGAAGAAATCAGGGCAAACAAACAAGGAAAAATGTACATGGACAGAAACGGAACTCAATATTTACAAGTTGAAAACCCTGACATGATAGACAAGCGGGGATTATAAGTAAACACCATAGTCCCAAATATGTCAGCAAAAGAAGGACCACCAACCTTAGAACTTGAGGGATACGATCAATCAAATTTGAGGCCCTTGAAGCGGCTTAGTACTGATAATCCTAGGATCAGAGTCTATTGTTGGGAGGATAGAAACGTAAAAGATCTTGTATGGACTTCGCATGCCAAATCAAGACAACTAACGGCCATGAAGATCATCTATATCTTCAAGATCAAAGACAAGGGATCAACAGACCTACCAACCTACCTGTTTAGGGATTGTTATAACAATAACTTTGTTATGATAACTCCTGAGGAGGTCGAACAAACCAAATATCAAGGGTATTCCATAAGGGATTGGATATTGGGCCACGGACCAGAAACACTTCCAAGAGATGAACACCGTGAGATATCATCTAAGAGTAATGAAACCAGAAACCACCTCATCACACAGAAAATTGGGTGATACTAATGCCAGTCCAGGGCTACATGAGTCACTATTTCTGACAGAGTGATTTGAAGGACTCAATAGGACCCAACTGACAGGAGATCGGGAGTTGAACCAAACAAACAAATCATACTAGCTAATTTTCAAAAATGGGTTAAAAAATACAGTGGATCAGGGGATCCATACGACCACTTAGCAAGCTTTAAGCAAGTGCTAAGAGCAGAACGTATATTCAATTTCCATACTCAATTCGAGGGGTTTGGAATGACATTAGAAGGAAATACATTGACATGGTTCCAAAACATTCCACCAAGGTCAATCATGGACTTAAACACATTAGCTCAAGGATTTGTACCTGCTTGTTCTAAAACAGGGATCAAACATAATACGGTAGCTCAAATCTACAGCTTTAAATAGAAACATGGTGAGTCTATTAGGGATTGTGCAACTCGAATGAAACAATACATTGTCAGATGCTCAGGGCTAGAGATACCTGCAGAAAAACTACTTATATATTTGTTTCTAGAGGGACTACTAAACAAAGAACTTCATGCTACACTCTATAGCAAGAAGAATACGACCCTAGAAGAGTGTGTGTCAGATGCTATTGACTTAGGAGACAATTGTGATATTTTCAACGAAGAAGATGTCCCTAAAGATAACCAAAGTGAGAAAACAGCATCCACTAAACCATCACAAGCAAGAACTAAACCAACATCACTTTTAGCCATAGAAGACGTGCTCAAAAGGATGAATGACATGATGAACAACATGCAAAAAGCACCTATGCGAGGACCAGGACAAGGGATGCCTCAACAGGGACAACCAATTAGACCACAGAAATGGTGTGCAATTGAGAGTAAATGGACCAACGAGTGCTACTTCCGACCAAAGTATGATGAGTATGTTCAATACGTGCCAATGAGGCCACAAGGACAACCCATGTACAGATATCAACCTAATATGGCCCAAGCTCAAAGACCACTGATGCGTATGGAAAGACCTTAACCTGTGTTGGGTCAACAACCTCCGTATCCAGGACATAATGCAGTGCCTGTAAAGTACATGCATTTAGAAGGAGTCATAGATGAAGAAGCATTAGTGCTTGTTACACCCTATGCTGAGCCTAGTCCATCTACACTAATGGTAGAAGGAGATTGGTATAATTCACATCCACCACCAATGGAAGAAACTGTAACTTATGCTCCACCAAAGCTTGCACCAATGTATTATGTAGCTAATCTAGGTGCCAGAACTCCTATGGTAAGACCCATGATTAAGCCAAGAATGGTAAATTGTCACAATTGTGGTGCAGATGATCATTGGAAAAATGAATGTCCAGAGCCTGACAAAAACCTCAAGCCGATTGAATCTTAATGCATACAATGTTGCAAAAAGGGAGGACATTTCCTAGAAAATTGTCCTAAAAATCCTCTAAACAAGGGAAAAACAATAGTGAATGTAGTCCAAGTGATACCTAGTAGCTCATCTGAGAGTGAACTGATTGTTCCAATCAAGGTAATCACTAGAGTTCATGCTAAGAAAAAGAAACATAACTTCTTTGATGATTCGGAGAACACAAAAGCTGCCTCTCAAAAGACCAAAAGAAGCAGAAGCAAAAGATATGAATTGAGAAAATAGAAACAACGGGCTGAAAACGGGAGAAAGCAAAAAAGCTATTCTAGGAAAAGGTGAAAGAAATTGGAAGCGAAATCAAAGAAACAACCGTAAAATCTGGAGGATCAATTTTGGTTGATAAAGTTTTTGAGCCTATTAATGCAGCCCTGGAAGCTTACCAAGCAGGACTTAAAGCAGGCCAAAATATGGAAAACAAATGAAAAATTTATCCTTCTCTAGACATGGAAGCAGCTAAGCTTGAAGCTTATCAAAATTTGGTAAGAATCGTGCAAGAAATGCTGGAAAAACAAAAATTCAAGCTCCAAAGTATGGCAAAACCTGAGGAGCTTGTGGTAAGAGACACTAAAGAAAACTCTGCAGTGGTGGTAGAACCCCACCTTGAAACAAAAGAACCAAAACTTGTAGTGCCAGACAACGAAGATGCCTTAGACGGAATTCTACTTGTAGAGAAAGATTGGCCAGGACACTTATGGGAAAAAGTTCGAGAGATCAATGATCAGAGCCTAGCTCTAAAGTCATCTCCTATAGAGGAAGTTTGGTTGGACAACCTACCTCTTGATATGGACATGGATGTACAATCCTTGTACGGGGATTGCGGATCTGAAGCTTCAGGAATGTCGAAACCATTGAACTTGAAAACATTACCCTCTTACATGGGAGATAACGAAGATGAATCTATAGTGTGTAGGACCACTCAAGTAAAAAGAGCAGAACAGACCCTAGAAGTAGACAATATTCATTCATCATGTCTACACCCATCCAATGCACTCTTACTTTGGAAGAATTGTTAAAAATTAGACCATATTTATGGAATGACCTACAGAAAACCCTAGAGAAGGTGGGGATGGCTCATCGTAAAAAAATTGGAAAGATTGAAACACAAAATGGATAACAAAGAGATTCAATCTATTCCCATGAACAAAGTAGGAGAATACTATGAAGGGGAAGAATGAAACACCACCCTTCCAGTGAAATATAATGACATTGAAACCATGGCAATACTAGATAGTGGAGCAGGCATAGCCATAGCCACGAAAGTAGTATGGGAATCTTGGGGACGACCACCCATTAGAAAAACTTGAATGAAATTGCAATTGGGTGATGGACACATTGAAAGACCCTTAGGATTGCTTGAAAACGTGATAGTTAATTCTTGTGGGACTGAATATCAACACACTTTTGCCATAGTAGACTTTGCGAAGAAACTCAATTACGAAATCTTATTGGGAAGAACTTTCATGCGACAGATACAACTCATCCAAGATTGGAGAAACAACTATCTATACTTGAAGAAAGTGGGATCTATAACAAGGGTTAATCTAAAAGATCACACTTATAGAGATTTCTTGAAAACGCCCATACAAGAGTTTGATTCAGTCTCTTCGCCTGAAACTAAGCTTCCTTCTTGGTTAAACAAAGACACTCCTATTTGGATGTGTGGAGCTTTAGAAAATGGAAGTATAAAAAGATAAGAATGTACCCTAAAGGGATTGCACATACGAAGCCTATGTACCTAAACCCTTTCTAGAGCATTTGTTTGAGCCATTTGAGTGGACTCAAATTTTAGCGACAATGGATGTATGTGTGAATACATCTATGCCTACTCAATTTTACAATGAGGATGGCTATGATATAATTCCCATCCAAATTATTTCAACCCTTCACATGGAAGATGGAAGTGAGGAACCCAAGGACTTGATGAAATCTCAACAAGTCATTTCAGACCTCTACTACGATGCAACAGATGAGTTATATGAATACTGAGCTACCTCAGAAGATTTAGGGTCAGAAAAAAAACATGTGAGAGCTAAGTCCATCTTGAAAGGAGGGGAGGAAAAGTTTTTTCATTTTCCTAACCAAAAATCAAGAAGACAAGAATGGGATAGACGAAATTGAGACACCAGAAACATGAAACTAGGACCTATGCCATCACTCTCCAGAAGAACACAATTCTTGATGCAGATAGATGCACATGATTGTATGAAGGACAAAATAACTAGCAGATATCCTTCAAACAAAAATCCAAAAATGTTGAAAACATCGAGAAAAACAAGGAAGGATACTCAAGCAAAACCAAACAAACAGGGCAAGGAGCCAACCATGACACGAGTTGAGTGGAAAAAGAAATATCAAGAGTTGAAAAAAGCTCTAAAGGAGATATATACGCCCAAAATGGAAACCACAGAAGAGTATGGTAAGGATGTAATGAGTGCTCCATCCTATTACAAAAATTATGCTCTCCAAGATCGAATAATCATTGTCAAACAACTAGTTAGAGAACTACAAAAACAAGGTGAGTCCTACGAAGGGCTTGAGAACGTGAAAAAGATAGACTTAGCTGAACCAGGGGAAGAACCTAGACCTGCCTACATTGCAAATGACCTAATAGAGGAATAATAATATATTTTTCTAATCTTGTTAAAAGAATACCAAGATATCTTCGCTTGGTCTTACAGGGATCTCAAGAGTGTTGATCCGGAAATTTGTCAACATACCATACCCATGAGAGATGATGTGGAACCAAGTAGACAAAGTCCATACACATATAATGAAACATTTACCAAGAAAATCAAAGAAGATATTGAGAAACTAAAGAAAGACGAATTCATTTACAAAATTGAACACATAGATTGGGTGTCTCCAATTGTTGTAGTACCCAAGAAGAATGGAAAATTACGAGTGTGTATCAACCTCAAAAAAGTGAATGCAGCTACCATTAGAGACAACTTTCCTCTTCCAATCACTCAGCATGTTTTAGAACGAGTTGCAAAAAAAAAAAGCTTATAGCTTCTTAGATGGCTTTTTGAGATACAATCAACTTTTGGTTGACCCAAAAGATCAGCATAAAACTACTTTTGCAATGGAATGGGGTATTTTTGTCTATCGGGTTATGCCTTTGGGTTAACTGATGCTCTTGCCACATTTCAAAGATTGATGAGTCATGCTTTTAAAGAGTATCTTAGGAAATTCTTGGAAGTGTATATGGATGATCTATGCGTACATTCATCAATCTGGGCTGATCATGATTTGAACACCTAAAAAAGGTATTCAAAAAATGTAGACCTTATAGGATTTGCCTAAATTCTGAAAAGTGCACATTCATAGGTAGATAAGGAAAAATTCTTGGACATATAGTGTCTAAAAATGGCATAGCTACTGATATGGATCAAATTCATGTTATTGTTGATTTGCCTAGACCAACAACAGTCAAGGGGGTTCAAGCCTTCATTGCGCATTGTGGATATTACAGACGGTTCATTTACATGTACGCTATAATTGCAAAACCCATGTATAGCTTGATTACACACTTTGAATGGACCGAGGCATATGAAGAATCCTTTAAGAATCTTAAACAATCTCTCACCTTAGCTCCAATATTGAACACACCATATTGGAATAAGATATTCCACATACATGTAGATGCTTCCAATTATGCCATTGGTTGTATATTAGCTCAACCAGGAGATGGAAAATTTGACTTTCCTATTTCCTATGCTAGCCGACAATTGAATATGGAAGAAAATAATTACACTACCACAAAAAGGGAAGGATTAGGGATGATCTATGTCGTAAAAAAGTATAGACATTACCTATTAGCCAACAAGTTTGTGTTCTTTGTGGACCACAAAGCTTTGTTGTACTTGGTCAACAAGCCATGCAGCACAGGAAGAATAGTGACATGGTTCATCATTCTTCTGGAATTTGATTTCACTGTGGTTGTAAAAAAGGGCACTACACATCAAAGAGTAGATCATTTGTCAAGGATTATTTTAGGAGAATCACCTAAAGGGGTAGACGATGATCTACTAGATGCCTATTTGTTCTCCGTGGAAATCATACCTCAATGGTCGGAAAACATGGTATCATTGATGACAATAGCTCAAGTGGATGGACAAATACCACTTCCTATTACAATCAAATTAATCGAGCAATTAGCTATGTATCAATTACTAGCTGGTAGGTTGTATAAAAGAAATCACGATGGAATATTGCTCTTATGCATTAATCTTGAAGAGAAAAACCAGTACCTAAGTCAAACACATATTACCATAGTAGGACTTCACTTTGCGGAAGACCAAACTATGCAACAAATTTTGAGACTTGGAGTATTTTGGCCGATTTAGGAGTGATGTTCGCTCTTTCATAAAGGATTTTCCTCAATGTCAAAAATAGACACCCATACCTCCCGTAACATTGTTTCAAATGTCACATGTTCCTAAGTGGAGTAACTATCTAGTTACTTACTTATCAAGTCGAACATTTCCTGTGGATATGAGTAAACGTTATCAAAGAGCAGTTGAAACTCCCGGGGCGGTCACTTTTTAGAATGTGTATGCTATCACGTGAGTTAACCGGAGAGGATTATTAAAAGATCAAAATGTATACATACAGAGGGGGGTGGGGGTTTTTTAAATAGGCACGTAGTGCAAATATAGTATGTATATTGAGGTACTATTAATAACCTCTTGAACACACGTGATATAGGAAGCTTTTGATAAGTGACCGCCCCGGGTTGAAACTGAAGCAAGAGACTATGCTCTTATTGGAAACCAATCGTATCGGAGAGGTAAGGATCAACACTTACGTCTTTGTGCAAATGAAGACAAGTATATTCCAATTATAGAACAAGCACACGCTGGATTAGCTAGAGGCCATTTTTCTAGTGAGACAACCGCAAGAGAAATCTTAATGGCATGCATATGGTGGCCAACAATTTTTGCAGATGCCAAAGAATATGTTCGAAGGTGTGATGCTTGTCAACGAGAAAAAATGCCAACACGTGTGGATAGCATGCCCTTAAGACCAATGATGGGAGCTAGAGCTTTTGCAAAATGGGGTATAGACTTTGTTGGGCCAATACAATCACCTGCTTATAGAACCCAAGCTCAATTTTATTGTAACCACGGATTATTTGACTTAGTGGGCTGAGGCTAAGGCAACTCAAAAGAATGATGCCAGAACCACTGCCTCTTTCTTATATGAGTATGTATTCACGAGATATGAATTGCCAATTGAAATTGTCAGTGATCAGGGAACTCATTTCCTCAATGAGGTAATCGAGGATTTGCTTAATGAATTTATGGTCATCCATAACAAATCAGCTCCCTATCACCCACAAGCAAAGGGACAAGCTGAGCATATGAACAAGATTCTTAGCTTGGTATTGTTTAAAGTGGTTAGTGTAGGAAGGACCGAATGGGAAATGAATCTCCATGCTGCTCTATGGGCTTATCAAGTTTCATTCAAAACAACTTTAAATGCTACACCCTTTAATCTTGTTTATGGTCTTGATGCCATACTGCCAATAGAATCTCTATTGCCGAAACTGAGGGTAGCAAAGAATCTTTAGTGGACTCAACATGAATTTTTAGAAAGACTTGAAGATCTAGAGAAGCTAGACGAGCAAAGAGTAACTGTTGTAGCTCACATCTATGCACAAAAGTAAAAACAAAAACACTTTTTTGTTTCCCATCAAATCACAAAAATCTTCAAGAAAGGGGATTTAGTTTTAGTCTATTCCCTTAAGCAACACATTCCCAAGTTTAAGAAAAAGGAAAACGGACCGTTTATCATTGAAGATGTGTCTCCAAGTGGAGCAATTAAGCTATCCACCCTAGATGGTGAACCAATGGCTAATTGGATTAGTGGATGTCGTTTAAAGAAATACAATTTGCCGCTAACCAATGAATTGGTAAAAAGAATGCATGCAACCAAGCAAAGGAGGATTAAACGACAACAGGTTATTCATGAATCCCAAGAGGAAGCTCGGCTTTGGGTACTCAAACGGAAAGCTGCTCTCAACAATCAACAGATACCAATTCCCATCAACACTCTGGAAATAGAGGACCGACAATAAGAATTGCCAAAATATGAAGTGTCAATAGATGATGAATGACATCAAAGTACAATTCAATAATCATAGCACAAATGCTTTGGCCAATACAGGAGCTAGAGTAAATGCAGTGATTTATTCCATGTACAAGAAAGCAATAACTCATTCATGGACAGCAAGAATAGCGATACTCAAAGGATGCAACAAGAACCCAACACCAACATTGGGAGTAGTCAACTTGAACGTGATAGTACATGGATGTTCATGTCCTCATCAATTTGTATGCTTACCAGATGAACACATGAATGAGACAATGATCCTTGGTATTCCCTGGATGCAGACATACAAAGCAATACCAGATTGGGATACAAATTGCACCAAGCAAGGAGGAATGGAAAGGAAGTAATTAGCAGACCAAACCATGAAGTAATCAATCTTCTCCATCCTATCGACAAGCAAATGTTACAGGTAGCATGCAAGGACTCGGGAAAATTTGGGTACCAAAAGCACAACTTAAGGATAAGCCGATTCAAATCTGGGTGCACAAAACATCATCGACAATATCCAAGGTGGTTCCAAAGCTCAAAACATAGAGACGAGCTTCTCCGAGCAAGGAACCTAACATGAAATGGATTTGGAAGAGAAAAGAGCACTTATCTTCTCCACAAACAATAAAACCAATCAAGCAATGAAGAGTTAAGCCTTAGAAGACTCCACCACACCATTCTGCACCAAGCAAACCAAGCTACTAATGGCAAGAAAAAGCTCGACAACAACCATTACTGGTACCTAAATCCCAGGTGATCAACGTGCTAAAGCATCCTAATGGTATAATCAAGCAAAGAGCACATAAGCTACAAAATTTGCTCTTTGGAAGACAACAATAACAAGCCTCGACATCAAAAACCCTTGAGTTAATTACTGAAGACCCAACTCTTGCACAACATATTTGTTTGAACTACATTGATCTTCAAAGCATGGTAGATCCAACCAAGGCAATGCATAAACACGATTGTTCAACCCATGCACACAGTCATCTTGGAGTACGTCATCTAGGAGGGGTGGAAGGGCACTAAGTAATTAAGGACAATGTTTGAAGAGGGAGGATAAATTTTGATGTTAACGAGTAATTTTTAGCAAAATTAACTAATAATGTCCTTATATATCATCAACAAGGGAAAATTCACTGATAAAATCTTCCCAAAGAGAGTAAATAGTGTATATACTATCAAAAAATAGTGCTTTGTTGTTAGTTTCATCATTTTCTCGATATTGAAACTTAAAAATGGAGAAATCCAAAAAAAACAATAAAGCTAGGATTTTCAATGGATTTTCTTAATTATTGCATTTTTACTTTGCTTTTTTAGCGCATTTTGTTATTTTCTCTTATTTTTCTCAATAAACAGGTCAAAAATTAATAATAAATAGCAAGGGAGCTCAAAGGGAAAAACTGAAGCACGATGATGGTCACAAAGACAAGGTGGGCAAGCACAAAAAATTTCAATGAAATCGGAAGATAGAAGCGGGAAGCCTAAATTAGGCGGCCAGACCTACTTTTGCAAAATTCTTGCAGAATGAGCTACAGGAATCCGATCGGGAAAAGTTTTGAGTCTAACATAGATTTCCCGGCCTAGTTGGACTAACAGGGGAATCTGGGAAAAATTGGTTCGGGAAGTCCGAGTATAGATAACCAAGGTAGGCTAAAATCACCTTCTTCACGCGTACTTTATGGAGCCTACAGTCACTCGTTTTCAGTGCCATCTCACACAAGACATGAGGGGGGAAGTTAAAACCCCTAGAAAAAACCATAGAATCCGAGCAGTGCACGAAGACCTACAACCAAAAATTGACATAGCGGCCTCTCAGCTCAACCAAATTGAATGGGATTTGAACTGTAGCATGCCCTAACATAATAGAACCTTTCTATATCATCAGTTGACAATTTGGCAAGGGTCGAGGGGGTCCCTAGTAGAAAAGCTAGGTTTTTGGCAGATGCCAGAATTCGGTTCTGAATCCATAGACAGCTTGCCTACGAGGTTTACATACAATGTATATGATTGGTTTCGTGAAATCAATCAAGCAAAGCCCTCGAAAAGCAAAAAACGGCTTGAACGCTACAAAGCGTCAAATTCGACATACGAGGTCAAAATGACTCCAAATAAGCCAAAACTGGATGAGTTGCTTCACAACTATGTTGCAGACAAGTCCAAACCCTGTTAAGTGGCTGACCAACTCAACAGGCAGTGTAGTCACAGAAATCGGTGATTTTCGAGTCGACAAGGCACAAAGTGATGCCGGCAAGACTGAACTTTACCATATTCAATTTAGGACTTGTTTTAGGTGTATAGAATGTGTTTAGGTCAAAATTTTAAGTTTTGCAAGAAGAATGTGATTGTTGTAAATGATCGTGATTATTGACTTTTGCACTATTTTTGCTTGAAAGTTACATCATCTATCACTTGTACACACCTAATACATGCCAAAATTCAAGTAGGAGCCTAAATGATCACATATAACTTCGAAAATTGCCAAAAAAAAAAACGGAAAGAAGTCTTTGCAAGCCAAATTTTGAGTTATGAGCCACATTTCTTGATCCAAATCACCTCATATCCCATACACAAGGTTAATACAATGCCTAGAACCAAGTTGTGCCAAAAAATATTGATTTTGGTAGAAGAGTTAATAATCACAATTATTTACTTTCATGCCAAAATGGGGGAATTTTGCTATTTTGCCATCATACATCCAAGGTACATGATGTGATAAGCCCACTGGCCAAGTTTTAACAAATTTGGAGCTCAAAATCTCAAATTACCTTTATATCTATTGTTTCAAAGACCTAAAGCCAAAATCCGATACCATTTTCATCCTATGCATCCAAATGAGCCCGTATTTCACTCAAAGTATCTATTTGGTATATACTTCAAGCTTGTAATGCCAAATTTGCAAAAAGTGGAAATATTTACTCAGCTATAAATAATCGTGATTATTTACTTTTGTTGCAATTTTTTGTTTCGACTTTATAAATTTGTTCCTTGCATGTTTTTATGCATCTATGCTTGTTCAAAAATTGATTTCAAGCAAATTGGACCAAAATTGTCAGCATTTCAGACTGAAGGACATTTCAAAGAAAAATATTTCAAATCTACTAACGTTGACACTCTATTCACTGAACAGGAGCCATGCAAGCAGCAGAGAGGGCCAAGAAGAATCTCAACCAAAAAGAAAAGTTGCAAGAGCTACGAGCATATCAACTAGACCCCGATTCAATCAAGAATGCAAAAACAATCTATCTCTCTAAGGAATAGCTAGAAGAGCACAACATGACAGTGTTCAACGGCAAATTCAAGAGTGAGGAAGGACACCAGGAAGAGCTGCAACTTCTACCCAAAGAATTATATGATGTCACCACAAAACCCAAGATCAAAGAAGCCAACCGAAGGCTAGGACTCAAAGATTTATATGAACAAGAGCCGTGTGGGATGAACTTCCAAAAGGCTTATGAGCTTTTGTCCACGATCAAAGAAGATGGAACTGCGCAGATCTCTAACCCTCAAGGGAATAAAGTTGAAGTGGTGATCACCAAGGAGATAGTGGCAGAAGCACTCATACTACCAATAGAAGGAACGACAATGAGGGCAAGAGATAGGAAGACGCCCGGAACTTTCACCAAAGAAACCACCATAGCCACATTTGCAGACCTCATTCACAAACAAGTGGAAGATCACACAAGGTTATACCACCAGCACTTCCATTTCCTTGCTAAGAGTCCGCCAAGGTATACAACACCCAATCATGTGGTTGCCACAACCTTTACGCAAGTCCTCAAATCAACGACCAGGGAGCCAATTGACCACGCATAATATGTCTTGTCCACATTAAAAGGGACAAAGAAAGAAGGAAAAATCACATACCTGGGTGCACCAGAGGTTTTGACAAGGATTTCTTACCATGCCATCGGCATGGCCGACAACTTGCCGCCTGCCCCCGATCAAAACACTTGGATAGTGTTAGCACAACCTTCTCCTCTAGCTACAAGATGTGCCAAGTGATCATACAAGTCAGATGAAGAGTCCACTGAGAGCTCGCCAGAATGGCACAGTAGAGAAAGCTTGGATAACGAGGAAGGAGAGCGCGGATAGAAGAAATAAAGAGAAAAGTCGTGGCAGCATACCAGGAGGAACCCGTACAAAAGCAAGCCCGATTTGAACGAGAAAAACACTCTTACCAACGCAGCCGCCAAGCACAAGGAAAGGACCCAAAAAAGTGGGTTCCTATTGGGCTTAAAGGACCAAGAACCAAGCATCACACCAGGAAGCAGGCTGAAGACCCCACGAAATCCCTTGAGCAGATGTATCAAGACACAGAAGCTTAAAAGCTGAAAGAATCACAAGAAGCAGCCAGTAAATCTAGAGAGGCAGCAGAACATCAAAAGCAAGCAGAGGTAGCCACTGCACAAGGAGAAGAACAACATGCTCAAGGTGATGTGTCTCCCCACATCTCTCCTCCTGTTTTTGAACACCAAGATCACCCAATGCCGAGCCCACCACCATCACTAGCAGTTAGAACCACAGCAACTAAGCAAATAGAGACTGAACAACAAAAGGCAGTTGAATCTACACAGGAACCTGAACAAAAAGAGGCAGTTAAATCAGCAAAAAAGGCAGTTGAGTCTACACAAGAACAGGAAAAGGATCACGACAAAGAGACAAAAAGGACAGCCAGTCCTGCACCATCAGGGGACAACAAGAAGTTTGAGCAGCCAGGAGAGCAGGAGGCCAAGGAAACACCCTCTACCTCAACACAGCAATAGAAGGCCAAGGTAGCACCCTCTACCTCATAAGAAAAGAATTAGCCATAGCCACAAGGGCAACAGCAACCCGCAGCCATGACGGAGCCAAAGGATACACAAGAGACTACAAAAACATTAAGTCAGCTGACATGTAATGAAGATTGTCAATCAAATGATGAAGTCATCCTGCAAGTCAACCAATATGTTTAGCAAATGCAGGATATGACTAGACTACTTCATTGAGCAGCACTTGGCCATAGCACAAGGGCCAAAGAGTTAGAGATGGTGATTAACACACTCCAAGGGGAGTTAGACGAGCGACTCAATGTCATCACCAATCTACAGAGGCAAGTGCGGGAGTTGAAAGCGAAAGCTGAACAACATCAGCTCGCGAGGGATAAGCAACAGAAAGAAATGGAGGAACTTGGGGAATTGCTTGCAAAATTGTCAGATGCATGCAAAGAAAAGGATGAGCAACTGATAGAAGTTACAAATGAACTTCTAACTACAACCCTCTCAGTTTAGAAAATTCAGGTACATTTAGATGTGGCCAATGCTTCCTTACAGTACTCAGAACAAAGGATAAATGATCAGGAAATATTCTTGCAAAAAATATGAGAGAATCCAGCCGTGGCCTCAATCAAAGGCACAGACGAGTTCTATAAGGCATTGGAGAAGAAAAACAAAGACCTTGAGCTAGAGCTAAAGCTGGAGCAGTCTCAGTGCAGATACCTAGCTTTAATGCGGGTCCAAAGAGAACGCGAGTTGCTGAAGGAAATAGTTGAACTCAAAAGATTCAACCAGCTATTCTGAGAGGGACGAATAGAAACATGAGAAGAGGCAGGCACTTTAGAGCAACCTCAGATAGAAATCCTCTCAGTGTCATTCGGTGAGATGGAGACGTAGCCAGTCGAAGAGCTAAGTGGCAAGGAGGAGTTTCAAGTACCCATTACCAAAGCAGACACAGTGCCAATGGTCCAACTCTCAAAGGCTGATGAAGATGCACTGAAGGAAAAAAATTATACAAGAGGTAGATGAGCAATGGAAGGCAGCAATGGATTGGGAGCTGAGAGTACTTCATTCCGTCAATGTCACACAACTCACTCCCAATCAAATCAATGCGCAATGGCATCAACAATCCCTACCCTACTCTCTGATTAAAGTGGAGTTGCTACAAGTTCAAAAAAGGGTTTACACCGACATGAAAATCAAGGGTGCAGATCAAGACTACCCGAAGTGGAGGCTGAGCTGGTTGAACAAGAATCCAAGGTACTTGATTCTGTTCACAAGAGCACTTGCAGCCCTACAAAAGGATCCTACTTTCTGTCCTGTACCAAGAGTAAGGACCTGGATAGCACATGGGGCACTACTAAAGAAGCGGCCAACTTGACTGAATTACCCCGCATTGCCTACTCTAGAAAAGGGACCACCGACTGAAGAATACATGGTGAAAACCCTAAAGGGAACCATGTCATTCTTTAAAAGTCTCCCAGATTTATCATGTGCAATGCTTTGCAAAATCTGTTGAATGCTGCTCACCTGCATCAAAGTGTTCCATGAGCCAGAGCACGCAGGCGCCCCTTGGATGTCATTTCTCAAGGGTAGCAAAGGGTTGTGCTATGATCTGAGTGGCCAACCTTCCGAAGAATTCCTCTATGGCTTTTATGCCAGGTGTATGTTTCTACCTTCTCACAATATACTGGCATTTGAGAAAGCGTTCTACACAGGATTCTTCACTTGGCGAAAAAAAATATTTGGGCCAGTGATTAGCAACCTGACATCACGCTTTGTAGGCTACTCATTAGTGGAGCTAAAAAAAAAAGTCACCATACAGTTCTTGCAAGTGTCAGATAAAAAAAGAAAAATGAAATACCAAAAGGCACTCAATGCGCTTAAAGACCACCTCACCAGCTGTCAATCCGAAGACTACTTCAGCCCATAAAGCTGTATCAAGGGGCGACATAGGCAAGGAGGGGGAGAATGTTAGGAGCAAGCTAACACGGATACCATTATGACGGCGTTCTCATTGTAAAAACACTTATTATTTTGATAAATCAAGAATATTGTAACCCCTATTTTTTAGATAAACCTTGTATTGATGAGCCAAGGCTACAAGCTTCCAGATTGTATCAACCTGTCATTACCCATCTTTGGTAGAACTCCCTGATTATTGTTTTGACCACCAAAAACCTTGGCTAAGGTATAAAAGCCATTTTTTGCAAGTTATTATTAAGTTTTTGGATAACGAAATACACAGCGTGAGCTATCGACGCTCACTTCTCTCGTTCTCGCGCTTCCTACTCCCTCCCCGGTTGTCACATTGCAGTCACGTTTGTTGCATTGCAACCACAGGCAAGAGCTCTACGCATTGACGTAAATATATCGCAGTAATTCATAGCTTTCGGCATCACCGACCCATGGCCTAATTCATCACAAGTAGGAATTTACACTTCAAAATCCAAAATTAAGCATTGGCAGGGTATCGGGGTAGCATTGGTAAGCATTTAGGTGCATTTTGGGTCGAAAACGACTACGTCAAAAATGCACTACTATTAATAATCGCGATTTTGGCACTTGACCTAAAGTAGGGTTTGAGATCATAAGCATGTGTGCTTAAGTCTTATAAACTTGTCCTAAAAGTTTTGTTACGTGTGGATGTCATTTGATGCTGTAACGGATGTGATTTGTTTGGTAATGAGCGATTGGCTTTCAGTGATTTCAGTCAGTTGAGTGTAGCTTGAGTTAGATGCGAGTTGTTAGTTGTTTTCTGCGAGATTGACAACCTCTTGTAGCCTCTATGCACTACTCGAGTCATCTTCGCCCCATGGATTGACAATTTAATCGTAGTTCTCGCTAAAACTGCAATAAGATAGGATAGTGACGTTAGACACGCGTTCCACACCATGGAACCCCCAAGATTAGGTTTTAATTCATGTGCACATCTGCTATACATATGAAAGTATGTAGGAAAGATAATTCATGAACCATGACATTCAAGTAGATTTTCCCTTAGGTTGGAGTGAATTTTTGTTGCATCATTTGACGGTGGCTCTACAATACTCGTGGTTTAGTAGTTTCTTTGTGAGAAGTAGAATAGATGACCGTATTGACTCTAGCACCTATACCTGCTAAGGCCTTGACGTGTAGTTCTCTTTCAGATTCATTGTGATTTGCAAATCAAGACCCTCCAGCCATTCGTCATCACTTTTGACTTCATCATATGCTAGGAGTTGAATGTGAAAGGTATTGAGGGGTAGAGCTTGAGAAATAGGTTGCCTTGCCGCTTTTTGCTTCAATGCTGAAATGTGCGCTTCCTCCTTGGCTTCCTCAATCACCTACTGTCGTTTAAGTTTTCTTTCCTTTGTTTCATGCATTCTTTGCAAAAGATAATATGTCAAGGGTAGATGGTATTTGTAGAGTCGACATCCACTAATACAATTTTCCATCATCTCCCAATCTACAGTAGTTAGTTAAACAACACCACTCAGTGAAACAAAAGGACCATGTCCTTTTTTCTTGAACTTTGGTATAATTTGGTTCAAAGAGTACACTAGAACCAAAGATTTAGTTAGAAAATGCGACTCAATAAATTGTTTTTGTTTGTGTGCATATGTATGGGCAATGGACGCTAGTTGTTGCTCATGTAGTCATTCCAAGTCCTCAAGTCATTCTAACAACTCGTGACCTTTCCATTCCAGCTCGTGTGAAAATTTGAGAGTGGGTAATAAGAACTCTATTGGCAGTATTGGATCCAGTCTATAGACCAAGTTAGAAGGAGTTGTGTTCAAGGCTATTTTGATTGAAACGCGATAGGTCCACAAGGTCAAATGAAGATGCATCTCCCAATTTGTTCTCCCTGAACTAACTATTTGAATTAGTACAAAGCTCAAATTTTGTTTGTATGTTCTTCTTGATCGTTTTCTTGAGGATGATATGGATGTAGACTTGTTATAGATTACCATGAGCTTGTCTAATAAGTGTTCTCTCACCTCATTGAGGAAATGCAACCTTCAATCACTCACAAGATCAATAGAAAGTCAGTATCTAGTGAACATACATTTGTATAGGAATGCAACAGGTTTTTGAGCATCGTTCTTCCTAGTGGCTTGTGCCTCGGCCCATTTTGTTAAGTAATATGTGGCCACAACAATATATTGCACCTGAGTTTTGTATGTCGATGGGTATATTGGGCCCACAAAATCTATGAAAATATATGCTTGTTTCTTGTGATAGAATCACGTTTCTTGGACGGTTAAGGGAATCCCTATGCTTAGCTTCCCAAGTCAACATGAATATCTAAATTTCACTTACCGGATTAGTAGCATGTTTGATTACCTCCCGTATTTCATGTTGGACAATTTCACCTTCATTCGGAGTCAATACCTCAGATTGAGTTATGATTGGAGTAGATGATATCTTCTTTTGCATCTTCCATGGAGATGGAATGACATGAGCATCCTTCGAGCTTCGAGTCACTCGCTTCGGGGCCATCGTAATAGCAAAGTAGCAAAAAGGGAAAGAGAGAAAGAGAACTCAAGAATCCGAAGGGCAACACGGCGATGGTAGAGAAAGAGTTGGAGATGGAGATGGCTTGAATGTAAGAGCTTGAGAGAGAGAGAGAGAGAGAGAGAGAGAGAGAGAGGTTGAGAGAGAGAAGGTAGCTCCCACGTCAATGCAAGAGAGCTTTTGCTTCTGAGAGTGTTTGTTTGTCTCTTCAAAGTGAAGGGAGAGGGGTCTTTATATAGGCTATCAAAGCCAAAATCACAAGCTAAGAATAGAGGGAAGCAAAGAGAGACAATTTTGTGCACGTTTTCGGTTGAAAAGAATTAAAATTATTTATATATATATTTATATATTTATATATTTATATATTTATATATTTATATATTTATATATATTTATATATATATATATATGTATATATATATATATGTGTGTGTGTGTGTGTATATATATATATATATATATATAATATTTTTATATTTTTTATAGACACGGATTACGATGCACAATTTCGAGTCTCTAAGAAGAAGCTTGGCTTTCAAGAAAAGAGCTCTAACTAAACTCCTCCCTCATTTTTCTAAAAAGATTCTTTCTTTCCTAAAAGTACTCCTCCTACTCCTTCTCATCTAAAATTGCTCCTCCTTTCGGAAAATTGCTCTCTCTTTCCTAAAAGGTCAACTCTTATCTTTAGATACAGTCTTAAAGCTTAAGTTTCCCATCAATCTTTTGTTTTCAAGTTAATTGTGTTCAAGTTAATTAGTAGCTCTAGAGTCCTATTTTCAATCCAATTGTTCCATTATAATGCTCTTTGACTTAATAAAATGCAAATCTTAAATATTTGCAAAGTAAATGAAATACTTCTATTGAAAAATGTTGAGTACATTACAATCTCCCCAACTTAGGGATTCGAGATGTCCTCATCTTGAGGAAAAGTGAGGGTACTCCTACTCTTAATACTAGCCGACCATCATTGTGTCCAAAAGGGTGGTGTCCTAGTTTGCTTCACTTGATATTGCTGCTCCATTACTCAATCATGGACAAGCTTTTGGATAATGTCCCAACTCTCCACATTCAAAGCATCAAACATTCACACCTGGGGATTTTGCGCATTAACGGTATAAGCTCTTTGTGGTTGTCTATTGTTAAAGCTTTAATTCTGTTCAATTCTTCTTGTAATCCCTTGTTCCTTTATCTTGTAATCCCTTGTTCCTTTATCTTTGTGGTTTAGCTTGTAGTAAAGCATCTTGTATAGTGGTACGTTTTAGGGCTTCCAATCACAAGCTAATTGGTTCTCTTCAACCTTGACAAAAGCGAGTTACTTGATGCTCTATGGTCATTGATGGTGCGTAATGTCTAAGCCTTACAAACTTTGAGTAGTACTCTTCCAATGATAAGCTGTATTGTTCGCTTCATGGGTAGGGGGTAAGTATCTTTTCTTCACCGCTTGTTTGATTTTACACCAACTCTCTATTAGTCCCATGTCACGCTATTAGGCGTATTTCTGACATCCTGTTTTTTGTAAATTTGTATATACAAACATGATGCCCAATGTCAAAAGTGTGGATTTTCTTTTTGTGGGATTTTTAGTTTGCAAAAACATGTACATGCACTGCAACTCGCTAGTCTATGATAGCTGTCGGGCTGCTGTAAGTGCCTGTGAGTGAGTTTTTTGAAGGGAGACTTGTATATAACTTAAACTCATGTACCAAGTTAAAAAATTTCAGCCAAAATCCATAATTTTTCAGGTTTGATCTCGTTGTTCCTCCTTGATGGTTTCTGTTACAGTTTTTGCCCTCGCCTTGCCTACTCTACGTGTAGTCGTGTCGGGACAGCTCCCTGTTCGCATCAATTTTGCATGTAGTGGCGTGTAGGTTCAAATGTGTTCACCTTCAGCTTTCTTGCTAGTAATTCTTCAAGATTTATCTCAAGTGTTAAAGTGCCCCAGTTGGATTTGTGCTCTTCAGGTTACGACTAGTTCTCCGCAAGGTTATGGCTATGGCAGCATAGTGGCAAATTGTGTACAGGCAGATTGGGAGGGCATGTATCTATGAGTTGTGGAATTGATGTTGAATTTGTGAGTTTGTGATGTTCAATGGTGAAAGGGGAGTCCCTTGTCTTCATATGCATTGGTTGGTGTGTGCTGTAAATCCATGCTTTGGCAGTATTTTGCTCCTATGTGGCATAGTCTCTTGGGTGGGCGACGGCCAGTAAATTCCCAAGGGGACTACTCTTGTTGGACTTGTGGTGTTTCAAAGGGATTTTTCAAAGCTTTTGGTGTTCTTGTATTACTCTTTCAAAGCTCTTGGGTGACATCGCTATAGAGGTGTTCCAGTTTGCTTATTTTGGTGCCTGCCACCGAGGAATCGCTTTAAGTTACCTTCAGTTTACAGGTTTTGGAAGACATGGCGTTTAATTTTCCGGAATTTAGTGGGAAATCAAATGGAAGTACCAAAGGTTTCATTGAGTGAATAGAGTTGGCTTGCCTTCTTACTGGCAAGCAAGACCTAGTGTTGGTGCTACGAATCTTCTACTTTTGTTTGAAGGGAGATGCTAGGGAATGGTTGGAAGGCTACAAAAAGGAGCTACAATCAGCCCAACCTCCTAAAGTTATGACTTATGAAATGGTAAGGCATGTTTTTCTTACACACTTTCAACAGGTGGGAAGACCCACAAAAGGTATCGCAGTCTATTCAAGGCTTGGTACAAGGTGAAGGCTAGACCATAGAAGACTTTGTCAAGGCATTCAATGCGTTATGGACAAAGTGGTGTCTATCTTTGGGGACTGAAATTCCTCCAGCCATGTTGAAGAAGGACAGGTTTCTTGCAAGTTTGAAGAGTAACCTACACTTGAAGGTAGAGCTTAAGCAGCCAAGGACCTTTGAGGAGGCAGTTGAAATTGCAAAGAATAAAGAGTGGAAAGTAGAGCGTCTCCATCAACTTGGAATCAATGTCGAGCCAAAGGTTGAAGTGAAAGCGGTAGAGAAAGCAAGGGTCCTCATCAGGGAGCCAGGTTATGATCAACAAGCTTCTCATGATGTGAATGCTTTTTGCAAGGAGATGCAAGAGGTTGTAGGTCTTATGAAGAGTCTCAGTGTGCATATGATTGGAGGTGGAAAAGGTCAAAGCTATGGATATGGACGTGGATATGGAAGCAATGAGGGATTTATAGGTGGTAGAGTAAGAGGCATGGCTGGAAGAGGGGATATGTTTCAGTGTTACAATTGTGGTGAATGGGGTCATAGAATCCCTCAATGTGACAAGCCAAAGAGAATGGGTGGTGACATGTTTCCTCTTCCTCCACAAATTCCTTTTCGAGCTCAAGATTATGGTATTGAGATTAAAGGGGAAGTAGGACCAAGTGGTTTGGCATATGAAGAGAAGGGCAAAACAAAAGTGGTAATCATAATCCGTTTGGAGAAGAAAGAGTATGATTTGGGATCTAGGGTCATGCCCGTAAGTAAGAGGGTTACAAGAGATCATGACATGAGTGATGCAAGTCCCATCCATAAAAGAGGAAAATAGGTTGAAACAGGTACATGTAAAGAGAAGAAGAAGAGAAAACCTAGGAAACATTACAATGCATCCGAATTTCCTTTGGGATAAGGGCAACCAAATTATAGTTTACAGGTTTATTTGGTGAGTAGAAAGGCTGATGTTACCTTTGGGCAACTCATGGAGATGTGTCCCAAGTTAAAGAGGCAATGGAAGCATGTAGTCAACCCCATGAAGAAGGAGCCTGCAAGGGGGTCAGTGAGAGTCCTATCTTTGAATGAGCTACCTGATATATGCCCTACTATGGATGCATGGCATAAGAGGAAGTGCATTGGAGAGGCTTATATTGATGGAGGTGCACAGGTATCTGTTATTACTCAAGCTTGTGTATCAAAGTTGGGACTCAACATGGTGAAGAATTCAGGTTTTCGCATAAAGATTGCCAACCAATCAAAGGGTGAGGTGCTTGGAATTTGTAAAGGACTTGGAGGTGGATGTATTTGATGTTAAAGTGCTGGCCAATTTCCATGTTATGCCCACAAGTATTGGTGCTTTCCCTCTCATCCTTGGAAGACCATGGTTACAGGCAACCAAAACCGTACAAGATTCGGGGCATGGTACCATCACTCTCTACAATAGAAGGGGTGATAACAAGAGGTTTGACATGGCTAGCAAGCAATCTTTGGATTCTGATTTTGATGAGAAAAGTGATGAATAAGAGTACTCAAGTGAAGAAGAAGACAATGGGGATGATGGCAGTGAAGTGGAAGATAGCAGCGATATTGATCTAGATGTTTCCTCCTTGTTTCTTGAAGAAGAGCATGATGAGAAATAAAGATTTCTTGGCCTTATGGAGAATGAGGATATCTCTGGTCCTTATGAGCAAATTGAAGATCTGATGCAGCCAAAGTTCAACCTAATGTCAAACAAGAGCTGATACAAGGTATGTTGTCTCCCGCCGACTTGACTAGTCATGAGAAGGGTGAGTACCTACATATGATACAACAATTTCCCCATTTATTCATCACTTCTTATGAGGAAATTAGAGGCTTTAAGGGAGAGGAAATTCACATTTCAATCAAGGAAGGAGCTCAGCCCACATGCCAAAAGCTAAGGAGAATGGGACAGGTACAACTTAATGCTTTAAAGGAAGAGGTAGATAAGCTTCCAGAAGCATGTTTCATATGTCCTGCGAGTACTGCAGAATGCGTGAGTCTTGTTGTTGTCACACCCAAGAAAGATGGAAAGTGGAGGATATGTGTTGATTTTAAGCCTCTAAACGCAGCCATGAAGAGAGATCCATACCCTCTTCTTTTCATAGATGACAAACTTGATTCTATTGCAGGGCATGAGAGGTAAAGTGTATGTGATGGATTCTCTGGATGTTGACTTAGTTAACTCTTTGATGTCAAGTGGTTCAAATGGGGGAATGTTAACTGAGTCAGCGTCAGGTAATAGAAGCTATTAAAGACCGAAGATGTACAAATGCACATCAAAGATCAACATGAAGAAGCAGTAAAGATTGGAGTTACACATTTTCCACATTTTCCCAAAATGGTCACGTATTGTAAATTCTTGATTTATTTCAAGCCATTGTAATATTTTAATGTGTTACTGGCTCAATGGGAGTTCCAAGAACATGTCAGTTAGCGTGCCTAGGTAGCAAATTGAGTAAGTGGTGGAGCCCTAAAGGCCTTGGGCGCCCGAACATTGCATATTTTTACCCTAGGTATATAAGGCAGTGTGTAAAAGAAAATGGGGGTTCTCAAGCTCATTTGTGGAGAGCACTCTTTGGTGAGAGCTCTTGAGGTGTGTGGCTATGAAGTCCTTAAGCTTCTCCTTGCTCATGTGACTTGATTAACACTAATCAATGCTTATTTCTCTTTCACTATGCCTCTCTCATGCTTCTTGTGATTGCCTATGATGATTTGATTAGATAGATCTTAACTAATTAGTGGTTAATCTCTCTCTAATCTTGTGTGATTACCCTCTCTTGCTTGTGTGTGCATGTAGGTTTGATTGGAGTGTGGTGCTCAATAGATCTATGTCTTTGTGCTTGCGATTAGTGTGTAGCATGATAGGATTAGTGTTGTGTGTGTCTTGCAATCACGAGTGTGTGTGTGATTGGATTGATTGCAGGTGAAGGGAAGTGGATGTGGAGATTACCGTTCATTCTGGCTTAGCTCCTCCATAGGCCGAGAAGCTCACCTCGTAGAGTTAACCAAGTGTGCTGCCATGATTACCTCACTAATCGTGTGAGTGTTTCCATGCCTTAGCCGAGTAGCTCATCCCTCCTTCTCTCTCCTTCCCACTCTCTCTCTCTCTACTCTATCCACCCCCATCTCTCTCTTACTTTCTCTCTCCTCTTCTATTTGCTTATTAAACCTCTCTCACTAACCCTCTCTTTCTCTGTCTCCCACTGACGATTATTAACATACTCTCACTAACTCTCTCTTTCTCTCTCCCCCACTAACGATTATACTCTCACTAACTCTCTCTAAATTTCTCTTTCTCTCTCTCTCTCTCTCTCTCTCTCTCTCTCTCTCTCTCTCTCTCTCTCTCTCTAAATTATGCCCATGCCCAATTGAGGTTATGGGCATGGAAAGGGTTGTGGAGTACATGATAAAGATGCGTCAAAACCCCTCACATCGACTTCCTACAATTGCATGGGAAGCAAGCAAAAAAGTTCAAAAGACGCATAAAAGCAAGATCTTGAGCACGGGATGGATGCAAGACATAAAGAAGTGGTTTGGGAGATGGGATGCATTACACTTGCTACATGATGCTTCAATTGACTCTCAAGTGAATGAAGCTTTTCTACAACGCCAATGTATTACGGCTTGGGAGAAATCCGGTGGGTCACGCTTCATACATTACACCACCTATATTGCCCCCAACTACAAAACCATGTTCTTCGCTGAGAGAGGAAACCGTACTCACACTTACATGCTTGAGCCTATTCCCTTGTCCGCGATACGCACTATCGCAGCAATTCGGCTTAGCTCCCATTTCCTTCGATGCGAGATAGGGCGTTGGGGCAATGGAGAAGAGTCAAATCGATTGTGCACATTATGCTCACTGCAAGTTCGAGAGTCTGAGTACCACACACTACTAGAGTGCTCAGCTTTTGAGCACATCCGAACTTGCTTCTCTCACATTTTCAGCCATAACTTAGACCTACACACTTTCCTCTCCCAGCCAAAGTGTGGGCTCTCCATTGCGACTCTCATCACTACAATTTTGGAGCATCGAGAGTCACTCATCAGCCATACACATACTACATCACATGTAACTTTGGTCCCATAGGTCATATTTGACCTCCGAGGACGATAATAAAATCTATCTATCTATCTATCTATCTCTCTCTCTCTCTCTCTCTCTCTCTCTCTCTCTCTCTCTCTCTCTCTCTCTCTCTCTCTCTCTCTCTCTCTCTCTCTCTCTCTCTCTCTCCGTACATCCTCCCTCTCTCTCTTCTCTAACTTACTCTCCTCTCTCTCACCAGTATCTCTTGCCTTTCGGCGCTTGTGATTCAACACACACACAAACACACCCAACCTCTCTCCCTCTGTCGTGTAGTTTGCGCCAAGCCCAGGGGCCCCTCAAGTTGCTCAACTACTACGTGAGCACCCCTATTCCTATCTTGTCTCTCTCTACTGCGTGCCCTCCGTCGGGATAGGCCGCTGTGTCAACTCTAACTCTCTCTCTCTCTCTCTCTCTCTCTCTCTCTCTCTCTCTCTCTCTCTCTCTCTCTCTCTCTCTCTCTCTCTCTCTCTCTCTCTCTCTCTCTCTCTCTCTCTCTCTCTCTCTCTCTCTCTCTCTCTCTCTCTCTCTCTCTCTCTCTCTCGTCTCCTCCGTTGAGCCCTACATGTGCGCGTTGTTGTCACCCTATTGTTCAGTGCCACACGATGCCGCAATCAACGGTCAACTCCCCGTCCACCCGAGCTGCCAGCCTGCCAGGTAAACATGTAAAATTTTTATTTTTATTTTATTTATTAAGCAAATAGGTCAACATGTCAAATATGTAAAAAGAAAAATTAAAAAAAAGCAAGGCTTTTAAAAATTACAAAAAAAAAAAATTTAGAAAAGAATCATAAAAACAATTTTAAAAAATTCAAACTCCAATTAAAAAAAAAGTTTTCAATTTTTTTAAAAATAGAAAAACTCATAAAAAATTTATTGATAAAAATCAAAAACCTTACAATAAATTCTATTTAAAATTTTGACACAAATAAATTATAAAAATTGTAGAAAATTCATTAAAAAATAAAAATTTAACCTTAAAAAATCATGATAAATCAAAAAATCATAAAACCTTCAAAAAAATTTGTTAATTTTAAAAATTTTGCAAAAAATTCTTCAAAAATCAAAACTTTTTCAAAAAACAATCATAAAAATACTAAAAAATCAAAAGAATTTAAAATTTGATAAAAATGTCAAAAAAGCCAAAAAGAGGTAGAAAAGCAACAAACAACCGTCGAGAAAATTGAAAAAAATATGAAAAAGCAAGAATAGTAGAAGAAAAGCCAAAAAAAAGCGAGTAAAAGAACCAACTCAAAGTAGTAGAGCAGTAGATAAATTTCAAAATTTGCATGCAAGAAATGGGCTAGTGCAATAATTGCACTGCAAATTGAGTTTCTAGTTAGACAGACATGGGTACAAATCACATGTGTTTGCAAATTAGGCTAGTACAAGCATCAAAAAGCTTGCTAATGAATACCAAAATCTGCTAGGAGATATCTTTTACAAAACCTAGGCACAAGCCGAGAGTTCAAGTACAACTGAACAAGCCAATAGCAATGTCAACACATGCATAACTACAACGAGAAGATTTTACAATTGTATGGCTACAATGGAGATAAAGTCTTATATACAAATTTAGAAGTCCATAGATACTTAATGAGTAGCAAAAGCAGCAGAGGAGCCAAGATCATATTGATCAGAGTAAAGCTAGATTTTAGAAAACTCCCAGATGTTCACAAACTTCAGTGGAGCGCCAGGTATTGCAAGCTCAAAGATGAAGTGCAGAGAGAAGTTCAAAAATTCAACCCAAGTGTTTATGTAGAAATCTGCAAAAGCCAGCAAAACATACAGTTGGTGCATATGCAATCAGGGTCATTGTACATGGATTACAGTGGTCAGATCTATAATCGAGAACTAGAATTTCAAGATCCAACAAATCAATCAATTGAATCCATGTAATTGGAGAACCATGCCAAAGATGGTACATAGGTCAAGATAGAGCAATCTACAGCTTGATGCTTAGTGTTCTAAAAGAAGATGCCGACAACTTGGCAAGCATAGAAGCAAAAACTTCTCAGCTAGAGCTTGACATGACAGAACCAAATGAAATACCACCTATCATGGTGTATTGCTCAGATTGCAAACAAAAAGGTGGAGATTTTTTTGAAGATTGTCTAAGAAATCCAGACAACAAGGACACATCAACTGCCAAGCAAGGTATAGAGAAAATTGGAAATGTAAATCAAATGTCAGTTTTAATGCAATCGAATAATTTTGTATTACCATTAGAAGCAGCAGTAAAAACGTTGCAAGTTCAAAATCAGCATAAACATGCACAGGCACTTGAAAAGCTTAAAATTGATTCTTTGAACAACAAATTCCTACATGAATTTGGTCAAGGTGTTTAGATATCACAAAAAATTGAAAATATTGTTAGGATTGCAAATAATTTTGTACCCACTGCCACAAGTGTGCAATCATTCACGAGTCTAAGGGACACATCAAACAGAATGCTATTAGCATTGTATGGTACACATAATTCGTATGCACACTATGTAGATCAAAAAGGGAAATTGTACAAAAGGGATCAACCAGTGTTTGAATAGCCCACATACCAGCTCATAGAAGTGCATCCAGTGATAGATCAGAAAGGATGGTTCATTTGAGAGGAAAGAATCTACTATATCCATCCTCTCTAGAGCTGAAGGATATTACACGAGCGAACCCAAAAATCTGTTCAAAGCCAAACTCTCCTCCATCGGAAATCAAGCTTCAATGTTGTGACCAAACGTGCATATACTTTGACCAAAATAGTCGTAGATATAGAGGAGAGTCTAGCATCTATGATGCCTTGGGTCTTGAAATTATAAAAGCTCATATCATAGCAGACCCATGGGATAGAAAATATCAGGGCAAAGATAATGCTATCTACAGCTTGACTTGGGAAATAATTTGTCATGTTTCATAGAGATACATATGAGATTATATAGAAGGTTTACAAATGCCAAACATCAACAGTGATACCCAAAGTGTACCTTCACATTTCCAAAAGGTGAGACTAAATCACAGCCAAAAAATTTTGAACTCTTACAATGAAACAAGCTATAATGATCACTATAGGAAGGGGGGAACTATAAATCCATCAAGGTCAGCTTATGTACCAGGAAATGCCATACCAGTTAGAAGCCCTAGAGCTTCTAGTCAATAGACCCCTTCAAGGCAGAAACCTTTGAAAAATCATATGGTTCTTGGAAGTTTCCAACTGACGTAGGTTCCCTCGGAATTTGCATACTAATGCTTCTATGAAGATCATCAGGGACAAAAGTTTCAATTGATCTCTACAAGTCAGAGTCAAAAGCCGACAAATTCAATAGTGTTCAAACAGTTACATGTGACCAAGCTCACATATGCATATCAAGATGCACATGGTAACAAATATCAGCAAGTTCATGATCTTGTACAAACCCATACAGATGGTACGATTGAAGTCAAAGACTATTTGAAGATGATGCAAAGCCTCAAGCTGTCAGAACAGATGACAAAAAAGTCAAATTCAATGAAAGCTAAATTCCAAAAAGCTACATAAAAGTCACCACCAAAATCTCCTCCGAAGAGATAGATTCTTCCAGAAAGTACAGTGGATCTATTAAGGTCAAAGGTTACTCAAATGCAGGCGGATAATGCTCAACAATTGCAAGCAAAAAGTACAATATTATAGCCAATGGAGTCAACATCAACAGAAGCAGGTGATTAAAGCAAAGAAAATACAAATAAAGCTCAACCAAAGGACGTTGCCACAACAAAAGTAGTCAATTCACACACAAATCCTAAGATGATCAAGTGCAACATTGTTGGTGAGAATGAAGAAAAACTGTCAAGAGAAGAAAGCTAGATTTTTAGTTAGACAAGAACCTCATGTTCTTTTGCACTTGAAAAAGATGTGGCCAACCACAACTGGAAGGTGATCTTGAAGCTGTAAGCATATCTGGAAACAAATGAGCAGAATGCTGAGGAATCATCTCCACCACCATTACAGTAGGTTCACAGATCATCATAGCTCAATTCCACGTTATCACAAAAAAAGATATGTCAGACGAAATCATAATGGGAATGCCAATGACCCAAAAGGTCCTAAGATACAGAGTTCATTGAAGATGTCGTCTTCAGAGACAACTGGGAATGAAGACCAAGACTAGTCACCCACGGACAATAGCACAAGGTCCTCAAGCACAGTTAAATGGAGTCTTATATCTAGGTAGATCTTATTGAAGATGATTCATCTCCATCAAACAGAACTGCAAAAGAGCTTAAAGAAAATCAGGCCATAGCAAGTGCGGATCAAACAGAGCACAGAGAAACCATAAAAGCTATTGAGCAGAGAATGCCACCAAAGCTAGAATTAAAGAAGAACAAGGTTGCAAAAATTCACGAAGCAATAGAAAGTACAAATATCAATCACCCATTGCTAGTTAAATTAGCTGACGTAAGTCAGATTGGAAAACAAAGTCTCAATTCACCCATAGAGACACATCTAGATCAACATGAGACCATGGCAAAAGCATGACAAAGATCTTCAATATAACCAACAATGAGAATAGTTATAGTTCTCAGCAGTACATGAGGAGCAATTGTCAAATGCAATGCTCTACTAGATAAAGAAGCAAAGTGCAATATGGTTGCAGAAAACATCCAAAGAATTCTAGAGATTACTCAGGGCAGGCGAGGTTACAGAGAAATCATGGGTAAAGCTAGAAGTCAAAAAGAAATGGTTGCTACTGTTAGCATCCAAAATCATGAAGTGCAGGTAAAGTTTCAGGTGAAGCCTTCAAAAGACACACTTGCAGATGTCATCCTTGGACATAAGTGGTTAGACCAACACAAGGCTTACAAAGAAGATACAATGCTAATACTCTCTTTTCCAAGAGGCAGCCAGCAACAGTTACATGTACCGTTAATGGTAGATTTAGAGTTGAAAAAGTCAGACGAATCAATGACAAATCTTGTAGACAAAGGTAAAGCTAAAGTGAAACTTCCACCAATTAGCACGAAAGGTGTGACATCATATGCCTCTACATCAAAGAACCCTCATGGATTAGATTCTTCAACCAAGGAAGGCTTTCAAGACTTAAAGTTAATTGCTGACCCAACTGAAACCTCTAAGGAGACACCCAGAAAAGCAAAGACATATCAGTTAAAGTACTCAAGAAATCAAAAGAAAGTAAAGAAAGTGTTTGTTTTGAGCAGTTTAGTCAAAGTCAATGATCCAGTTTGGATTAAGGACGGGAAATCAACACATGGGATGGATAGCATCACAATGGATCTTAAAAGAACAAGAGTACTATGGAGTTAATGGACACATATGGGTACCAAAATCGCAGGTTGGAGCATATGAAGTAACTTCAAGTCCCTCCCAAGAAAGAAGGCCCACAAGGTATCAACCTCGGCAATATCCTAGGATACCTAAGAAGCAGGTATACAATAGAGCAACATTGGAAGATGTTAAAGTCCACTACAACTCTCAAGAGGATACAAAACAAAGAGGGATCTCAAAGAATGTTCCTATTAGACAAGGATTCTACACGGGGTATACAAATATTTGGCTACCAGTCAACCACAAGCCAACTGCAACTACACCAAACCTCCATGAAGATCTCAAGAACTCAACAAGACCTAGAGCAAGGCAAAGTCAACAAAGGAGATACAAAGGTCATCAAGAGATTTGGATTCCTAAGTCTTCCAATGCTCCTATTCAAAAGCGAGATGCTGATAGTGAACAAAGGCCTACAAAAACATCAAAGACTCCTATCAACAGGCCTACTTGGAGAATCAAACAAATAATGGAGTCTTCACAATCAAAGAAGGACCACCCAACCAACGCAAATGCAGATTCAAAGATGATAAAATAGGTATGGCAAAAGAAACCTTCAATACCAACTTGGTCCTTCACTAATCCTCATTTTGAGGATTCAGGCTTACATTAACCTGAAGAAATGTTTGTAGTAAGAAAAAGAATGTAAAAAGTCAAGTCACCAGGGTGCAAAAAAACACTCTTTGGCAGCATTAGTCCCAAAGCTTCAAGTCTTAATACACTCTGTGCTAAGAGTCATAGTTATTAGGCTTACGCTCAAGCTACAAGAGTTGAGCATATCTAAGTTGTGTCACTCATGCTGGATGAGATGAGCATAAGAGTCGAAGTTTATTAACTTGCAATTGGTGGAGTGTCATAGAGTCCAACACTCACGCACAGTGCACAGTAAGATGAGAGCACATATCTTCATCAATGGAAACCATTCTTAAAGGGGTGCCAGCTTGCAAATCCATGTCATATGATTTTATAGCTACACCATCTTTCTGAAGAACCCCTCAAAATCTTTCTTGCATAGCATATTGTTTCCCATTCATTTTTGTTTATGCATCAATAGGATGTCCCATCATTGGACATATGCATTAGACACTCTTTTTTTCTACCACCTATGCACTTTGAGTGGACTACAACAGACAAAACAATGTTCCATCATACTACCCTATCATATTTGCTACCTTTTTAATTCCATATCTATCAGCAAATAATCCCTTGAGTACTTTATAATATTTTTTATGCTAATAAGTACTCCAATAATGCACGTATCCCAAAGGAACTTTTTTCCCACTAGGTTTTTTTTCATCTAGGCATAAGAACCTAATTTAGAACCTCATCATTTTACTTCTCTTGTACATAATTTTCATAAATAAATAGCAACCTCATCATTATGCTATTACAACGAATAAATGCAACATCATCTCTCACATCAGACTATTCAAACCAATGAAGATGTTGCAACAAATTGAACCTCATCAACAAATTCAACAACAAATGAAGACAATCAACCCATGAACAACCAATCAAAACCTTCCACAACCTCCACAAACACTTTTCAACAGGGGGAATGTTATCTGAGTCAACGTCAGCTAACAGAAGCTGCTAAAGACCGAAGACGTGCAAATGCACATCAAAGATCAATATGAAGAATCAGTAAAGATTGGAGTTACACATTTTCTATATTTTGTTAAAATGGTCACGTATTGTAGATTCTCGATTTATTTCAAGCCATTGTAATATTTTAATGTGTTACTGGCTCAATGGGAGTTCCAAGCTATAAAGACCAGGTCAATTAGTGTGCCTAGGTAGCAAATTCAGTAAGCGGTGGAGCCCTAAAGGCCTTGGGTAGCCGAACATTGCATATTTTTACCCTAAGTATATAAGGCAGTGTGTAAAAGAAAATGGGGGTTCTCAAGCTCATTTGTTGAGACCACTCTTTGGTGAGATCTCTTGAGGGGTGTGGCTGTGGAGTCCTTGATCTTCTCCTTGCTCATGTGACTTGGTTAACACTAATCAATGCTTAATTCTCTTTCACTATGCCTCTCTCATGCTTCTTATGATTGCCTATGATGCTTTGATTAGCTAGATTGTAACTAATTAGTGATTAATCCCTCTCTAATCTTGTGTGATTTCCCTCTTTTGCTTGTGTGTGCATGTATGTTTAATTGGAGTGTGGTCCTCAATAGATCTATGTGTGTGTGCTTGCAATTAATGTGTTTCATGATAGAATTAGTATTGTGTGCGTCTTGCAATCGTTAGTGTGTGTAATTGGGTTGATTGGAGGTGAAGGGAAGTGGATGTGGAGATTGCCCATCATTGTGGCTTAGCTTCTGCATAGGCCAAGAAGCTCACCTCATAGAGTCAACCATTCGTATTGCCATGATTAGCTCACTAATTGTGTGAGTGTTTCCATGCCCTAGCCCTGTAGCTCATCCCTGTGGATTGATAATTTTGTTGGTCATTGGAGCTATGCAATGATGGAACCCCCCAACATGGGGAGTCCAAGAGGTCATGGAAAATTGCAACTCAATAAAGCAGGTCAACAAAGAAATACAATATGTTGGGGTTGTGGAAGACATGGTCACTTTGAACTTGACTGTTCAGGCCAACGGTATCAAAACAACTATGCCATACCACAATAAATGTAGATGAGCTTGAGAGGATATTTTTGGTTGCATCCCATGTTGCATATTGTTTCTACCAATCTGGTAAAATTCAGTGTTAATTTTTGGTATGTGTATTTTGGTGCACTAAATCACATGACCAATCATGGTGAATGGTTTAAGGAAATAAAAACTTTACAAAGTCTTGGTTATGTAGAAATTGGGGATGATATTGCACATCGCATTATGCATACAAAAAATGTTTCATTGTCTACGAAAGATGGTAGAGTGAAGTATCCTTCTAATATACTGTATGTACCCAACATTACAAAGAATTTGGTTTCTGTTGGGAAAATGGTTGAGTTGGGTTTGCAGGTCAAGTTAATTTTGATGGTCTATTTATCAAATAGCATAAGAAGAATGGAAGGCTGGTTGTACAAGGAAATAAAGTGGATAGAATGCCTACTTTGGATGTAAATATGACTGAGGTGAATGTTGCCATGTTTTCACAAGGTGCAAGAGTTGTTGCAGATATTGAGATCTGGCACAAGCATATTGGTCATGTAACCTGTAGAGGCTGAAAATGATGCAAACTAAAGAGATGGTTACAAGTTTGCCAGAAATGTAGAAATTCTATGAAGCATGCTAGTTTGGAAAGCAGGTAAAAGCATATTTTCCTCATGGGGGGTTTCCTTCAATAACTCCTACATACAATCTTCGATTCCAACAGAGATTATAGATGCGTAATCTACACGCTGAGTTCTTTCCATAGATATGTTACATGATATGGTTTTGCTCGCTAGATTTTAAATTTCATTTTGGGGGGAAAATTTGAATTCAAATAAACTAGTTGTTTTTCCTTTTTGAATTTAAAAGGTTTCCTTTTATAACTCTCTTTAATACTAGAGCTTTGACTTCCTTAAAGTGCTAAATAAAGAGGCCCTCCTAGACTCCATTCTCTTCCTAATGCATAGAAGAGGGTGTATGGATATCACAAATGCAACATGATTTGGATATGTTGAGAAAGGATGGTATGGTTGATTGTAAGAAAATTTAAAAACCTTCTTATCAAAATTTGAAGTTGGGAAATGATGTAGATCAAGTGCTCGAGAATGCCACTATGTACAAGAAGATAGTGGCAGCTTGATCTACTTGACTATCTCATGTCTGGACTTAAGCTACACAATTAGAATGGTGAATCAGTTTATGCAGTCTCCCAAGAAACCATACTTAGATGCGACAAGGCACACTTTGTGCTATGTGAGTGCTACTTCAGACACTATGCACTCTTTTGAAGGATTGAAGTGGAGTTGCAACTCTATGGCTACATAGATGCGCATTGGGTTGGCAGTACATACGATTGCAGGTCTACCATCAGATTCATGTTCTCACTTGGGAGTGCTTCTATCACATGGAGCAACAAGAAGCAACCTACCATTTCTCTTTTGAGTATAGAGCAAAGTACACGGGTTTTACAGTGGCGACATGTGAGGTAGCATGATTGGGCTTACTACTTCACGACTTTTGAGTGGAGGTACAGAGGCCTGTTTTCATCTACTGTGACAACCTTAGTAGCACACAGATGGCACAAAACCCAGTGTTTCATGCCAAGAAAAAGCACATCAAGGTGCACTATCACTTCAGCAGAGAGAGGGTCGTACCAGGTGACATTGACCTTGAGTACGTGGCAACAGACGAGCAGGTTTCCAACATCTTCATGAAGGCCCTTGGAGCGGAGAAGCTACCACAATTTCAAGCTATGCTTGGCATACAAGAGATGGTGTTGAGCCTAGGGGGGGGTGTTGATTTGTCAAGCTCAACATATATGTCTCCTGGATGACTACCATTGACAGTCATCATCACTAGAGTGCCTTGGTGGTGGATACGCATATCTTTGCTAGTGATACTACAACTATACTACACCAAATTGGTCTACCTACCGGAGTGATGGCACACTTATCTACTCACCTCACTCACTAGCGGTTTACACTAGACCATGGTACTAGTTTTCACTTTTTTTTGTATTTTCATCATATGTTTTGTAGACCTCTTATCTTGAGTTAGTGAATAATAAGAAGAAAAGTCTCTTTGCCTTCATCTGTGTGTGTGTGTGTGTGTGTGTGTGTGTGTGTGTGTGTGTGTGTGTGTGTGTGCGCGCATAGGTCCAAGATAACTTTTCCAACAGGAACATAAATAGCATGATATTTTTTTCCATTTCAAGGCATGTTGTCTTCATGATCATGTATAAATATTTGTGATGTTTTTTTGGGCTAAAAATACATAATCAAATAACTCTTAGTTTGCACATGGTTGAGGCTCTAACTCCAATGAGCAAGGAGGAATATTGAAGGTGTGCTCACAAAAAAGAGCAAGGTATAAATATAGTATTGTTATTAAAGGAAAAACCAGCAATAGAATTGTTGTGCACTAGAAAAAATTTCTTGTAGTTCTAATTATAAGATTTGTCATGCCTTTATGGTTAATTTACCTCTCTAGCTTCAACTATTTCTTTTTTAAGAACCAAGTATAAGATTCTTGCTTTTTGATCCAAAATATAAGTGTGTACAATACTTACATATTGCACAACATCAAAAAGAACTCAATTTAGCACAATACTTACAAATTGCACAGCATTAACAAGGGCTCAATTTATCTTAAACCATATCATTGATTATCTAATGAAATGGCCAAGTACTATCAAAGACTTAACAAGCTTATACGTAGCCCACTCAAGAAGTTCTTTTCCCATCTTAGGTCTAAAATATTAAATCAATGCAAATGTTGTGGTGCTCAAGTTGCTTCATTAAGTTTGATAGCATTAAAGTCTCTTCAATCACTCATTTTTACTCATCATCCAAGTTTCATAGTCAGTGGTAGCCACTATATAGCATAATAAGGTTTTTACATATGCCTTTTTGTAAGGAATTGGCTTCTCAAGAAAGGCCTTGCCTAAAAGGCTGCTTCACTTTAATGTATACTCAAAGAAAACCCTACTTAACTGCTCGAGGTGCTCAATGGACAGCTATAGGGCTTGCACATTAGGTTGGGGAGCCCTTCAGTGGGTCATCTCAAGGTTTTCCAGGGGGTGCTTGCACAGATCTGGAAATGCTGCACGTTCAGATACTCTGAGGAGGGCTCAACTTGGGTAGGGGATAGGGATGATCCTAGGGTGGGGCTCTTGATCATCCCTGCTCTGTGGGTGGTTAGTGGGTCTTCAGCTCAATATTTCTTTTTTGGCTTTGGCGACTACTAGCCCTCTACTTGAGAGTAAATTGCTTGCCTCATTTGATCAGAGAAGGTGTTGGTGGTAAGTCAACTCTGGATCTGCTTGACTATGGTGATTGGAAGCTCTAGGATGGTCTTGTTTTGTCTCATTAATTGGTCTACTGGTTATGCTTGGGGGTTGGTGGTAGGAAAGGTTCCCACTATGGCGGCCTGGTGTGGTGGGGTGGCCTTTTTGTTGTTGTGACAATCGGATCTTTTGTGGTGGTCAGACTCCAACTGGGCTCTACGATGCTTGGTGGGGGTTGCTTCACTGTGGGAGGCAAGGGTAATTGTTGATTTGTGGAGTAGTCTCACCAGTTGGTGACACCCTTGGCTACGATTGGTTTTGTTCTTGGTGATTCTACTTGGATTTGGTTGTTTGGCAATGGCTTCTTTTTTGGATTAATATTTCTTCTTTTTTGTCTTGGTGGGTAAGGCGATTGATGTGGTAGGTCATCCTCCTTGGTGGCATCCCGAGGCTTGTCTCGGCTATAGAGGTTTGATAAATATTGTTTTTGTTTGGGTGGCTCCCATGTCAGCCATTCTCTTATCTACAGGGTGGCTCCCTTGTTCAACCAATTTAGGGGACCTTTTTGCTGGTGGGTTTATCTGTATCGATATATGCGGTATGTCTCATCTAGTGTTTGTTGATCAGGTTGAGGGTGGATTGTGATATAAATCTTTTGGTTTATAATATATTCAACCACATATCATGGGTTCTCGAAAAACAAAGAGGAGTTGGCTTCCTATTGCTTCTAGCTAGCATCAAACGCTATTTCTTGGAATAATCATATTCCTAGCTTGATATGTGGTCTCTTTCTCATAGTACCCCATGATGGTCTTGCAAAAGGTAAAAATATATAATGTAAATGTGTCAAAAGATACCGCATAGCCTCTATTAAGTGGTTTGCATTAAAATTTCACGTGTATACCTTCCCTCTATTTAAAACAAAATATAAAAGTAATAGTGTGGCTTGTCCAATCACAAACAAAATGGGTGGTAGTTTGGATGACTTTCATGATTTCATTGTGCACCATACAAATTCATAAGATTCTCAACACTATGACCTTCCACTCCAAAGGCAATGCATATCCAGCTAGGTCTCCTTTGGGGTAAGGAACCACTAGCCCACCACCCACTAGGCTTGTGATGCCCTGTCCCCAACCAAACCTTGCTAGGTATGCAGTGTCTTGATCGCCATTACAAAATCTCATGATGCTCTTATAATTATTGTGAGAACCTCATCGTCACAATTTGGGAATTATTGTGGGAATGTTCGAAACTTCTTCTGAATTAATCCATTGAGGACATATGGTGCATTTGTGTGTGACCATACTTAAAAATATAATCTTGCAATCACCACCCCTCCTAACTAAATTTGTACCTTTTAAACTTTACTGCACGTATTTGCATTGAGTTGTTGTGGAATGACTCTCTATCAATGACAAAGAAAGTCATTAGTATTTAAGGGTGCAAAGAGACTTGTGCAAAGCCCAATGACAAGAAAAAATGGAAGAGATGTGGGTTGCTCATAGTGCTAGAGTTAGAAATAGTTTTAACAAATTTCCATGAGAAGAAAATCAATTGTCATTGGTCTAGTGGTCATCCGCATCCATCGCGGTTTAAAACCTATGCTGCCTGTAATCCATCAACTCATGAGCCCGCCGCCTATAATTGGCTCAAACTATAGGCTCGGAGAGGAAGTCCTCAATTCCCAGTCTAGAGATAGCTTTGTTGGCATTTTGTGGTGTGTAAGAAACGGTGTTGTAGTCCTTTGGCATTTGGGGTGCATCCCATCACTTTCCCTACTCGTCCTTCCATACACAATTAAATACTCTAAGACCGCACTACACTTGGATGGACTCATTGAAAAAGTAGGACCTTGAGCCTCTATCATCAAACGTCACTCATTTGTGAAGTTAGTCCCCTCATAGTTAGTTTGGTTAAGAGATTGAGTTCAAGGTTTCCCTCCTCTTGAGATGAAATTCATCATGGTCTCCTCTAGTCCATGAAATTTTTCATATGGAAACAATCATTGTTAATGCTAACAATGTCAAAACTGAGAACTTTTGACATACATTCATCTTCTCTTGATCCCATTCATGCTATGTACGATCAATTTGGTAGACGAGAGCCCTTCAAGTCGGACCCTTCTTCCATGAGCCTAAAATTTTGATGTAGTCCCATTCTTTTCCCAAAAGCCTTGTAATTATTTTGATCATCTCTCATTACAGATGTAAAAGCTAAGAAAACTTGAGTATAAAGTCTATAATGAGTCTGAGTCCTATATGGTCCATCACTGTCTAAGAGAGCCCTAGGTATAAATACTAATTTGTAAAGTGGGAAAAGACATTATCATAATTATCAAGTTTTGAGGAGTTTGAAGCATACAATTGAGAGTGGCTTCTTTCTACAACTTTTAATCCTCATTTCTTGGGCTCTGGTAATGACATATCAATTCTAAAACTTGTTATGTGTTCTGTGTTCCATGCTCTTTTATTCAAGTATGCTCCATGTTGATTTTATTATGATCTTTGACTATGCATTAGTAGGCTAATTCTATTGATTTTAGTGTGTTAATGAGTGTTTTGTGACATTCAGACTATATGAGAGTGTTCCTAGACCTTGTAGAAACCCTTCGTATGTGTTCTATTGCAGCTTCTGAGACCTAAATTATGATGGAATGTGGTTTTGGTACCTCCTCAAAATACGATCAAACTTGATAGGTTAGTGCTCTAAGTGTCGTTAACCTCCTCATAGAGTTTTGTAGCATTTGGAGTCCTTTCAAGTGCCAAAATGGGTTGATGACTAAGTGCAATGACGTAGGACATAGCTAAATTCCTAGAACAGAGAGCGAAAGATTTGCATGTGTTAAAGATAGTTATTTTGTCAGTTCACTTCTTGAAATTGACACCCTTGAAGAGTCTATGTGCCCCATCCGAGTCACTTTCCTAAGTATTGACATTATGATAGAGCCAAAAAGATATGCTTTAGACATCCGCCATAACTACCCGCTAACATTGGTGCCATTCCTGGGGACAGTGATCCTTATTATTAGGGAAATTTTGGTCTCTCAAATTGGCACTATGAGGACTTTGACTGTCTCCCTCTTTTCCAAAACGGATGCACGATAAATGTTTTTTAAATGCAATCAAAACTTGTTAAATCTTTGGATTTAGAATGTACTCATCGAGATCTATCCATTGATATATAGCATGCAATCAGACTCCTTATATTCTAGAAGATTCCATTTTTTGACGTGACAACTCCGTCTTATAAATGGAATCTCTCCCACATTTCAGCTTCAGTGGGGAGGCCATAACTTCTACAAATCAACTCAAGGTTTGTTGAAGTTCGGGAATTTAGAACCTACTTTCTAAGATCTTTCCAATGCTATGTTGGTTGATAGGGTTTTGACAAAACGTTTATGTACTTCATCGGGTTGCGCACTTTAGACAAGAGAGGCAAAGTCAAACCTACTTATAGGGCCCCTTTGAGAGTCCAAATTTTCCCTAATGTTGGTGAGTGACCGAGTCATAGCTTTACTTAGAAACTTTGATTTTGATTTCCACTACACCTATACTTTAGTAGTCAAGAAGCTGAACATAGAGTTTAGTACTTGGTAGAGATTAGGAGTCGAGGACTTGCTAGATCTATTCTCGACAGGTAAGAGGGTCGTGAGTCAAATAGCCAAGAGCATTTCATTCTCCAATTTTCTCATTACTTTTAGAGTGTTGTACTGTTTTTTTTTTTTTCTTTCATGTTTTCTTCCAGTACCT
This sequence comes from Adiantum capillus-veneris, assembly GCF_014529385.1. NCBI lineage: Eukaryota > Viridiplantae > Streptophyta > Polypodiopsida > Polypodiales > Pteridaceae > Adiantum > Adiantum capillus-veneris. Next base: position 11,549,281 of record NC_140955.1, read on the forward strand.
AGAAGTAAGGTAATTAGAAATTATCACCATCAAATTTGGGCTGAAAGATCAAGGCAAACCTGTTGAAAACCATATTTTGGCCGAAATGACCATAAACTCTGAAAAACTGAAAATTTGATGGTCGAAACTCCAAAGCTGATCAAAGCTCAAAACAAGTGCAAGAAAGGCATAACCAAACCATAGATAGTGAATCTAGAAAGTCCCCTGCAAACTGGTGTAAAAATAAGGATTGCGATCCATGACCCCCCACCCCCCCCCCCCCCCCCACACAATAACATTTTTGGCAGGAACTGACACCAATTGATTGAGAGTGATTCAAAGGCTCCAGCTATACATTTTTGGTGTAAACAAATGACACAAAAACTCAACCAAATCCAAGAAGTTGAGCAAAAACACAAGGAATCTTTGAAATAGACTAAAATTGGGGATTTTTAACTTTTTGGTATACAAATTCAAAAGGAAGTGAAAATTTGAGTTATACATGGTGTGGATATACAACTTACAAAATTTTATGTCCAATGTAGTGGAACAAGGATCATAATCCATGACCCCTTGTGACATTTGACATTCAGAATTGATCGGTGAGAAGTTGATACCATTTGGAACAACTGTTGCGAAGACCTTTATAGCAAAAAACCACAAAAAGTTGTCCAAAACACCCAAAAACAAGTTGAGAGTCAAAAATTGCAAGCACACAAAAAACTTGACCTTTGTCAAGGCAAAAGGTATCCAAATCCCAAAAGAAGTGGATAGGTGAACCCCACATACTTTAAGTAATCATCTTACCAAGTTTTGGTTCCAGACATTGAGGAACATGGATCATGATCCATGACCCCCTGATAGATTTTGGACTATAACTTCACAAGTTGGTAGCAATGACCAAAATTAATATTTTTTCCCCAAACAAGGATAGCAAGGAACGCTCAAAGGAGGCTCAGAATAAGCCAGAGATAATCAAGACCAAAATCCACAAAATAGACTGATCAAGAGACTTTTGGGGGTGCTAAAGGTCATCAAATCATCTAAAAATCACCTAGCAATTGTCAAGATATGGTGGAAACCATGTGAATCAAAATTCAAGAAATTATATCCTAGGGTACATGGATCAAGATCAATGACTCCCTAACATAGAAAACTCCCAGATTGATACGAGCAAAAGTCCTAGTCTTGGTGAACATATAGGTCTTTTCAAAGTTCAATTTGGAATTGTATTGTGCAAATTGCAAGCAAAATAAGAGTTGTATCAAAAGTTCGACGAAAAATAGATTTTTGTAGATTTTCACTTACCCAGCGGCTATAAGTATAGCCACCAAGTGAATTTTGAACAGGTTCAACGGATCAGAGCTACGTGGAGTTGTCTTTGGTCAAGGGACTAAATGCACCATAAAAGGTAAAAGGTCATGGTTTTGTAAGCTTCATTTTCTTGATGTATTTATGGTCATGCAAATTGTATCAAAATAGAATCCCTAGAAATAGAGACCACACAAGCCATATTTCCAATGAGGGTAGTGTAAACCAAGGGACTATACCTGTTAGGAAATAAGACATAGCTAAGTATATAATTGAGTAGATTACTTAATGGAGAGAGATAATTTTCACACACGAGAGATTATAGAGTAGAGAGAGAGAGAGAGAGCAAAATATACGTGGTTCACCCAATGTGGGTTACATCCACGAGAAAGCAGCCATTCAATGGCTTTAGTACTTCAAACAGGAAGTAAGCTACAAAGGAATTGTACCCTTTTGGAGCTCCCACTTTGCTTCACTCTCACCACCTCATGTCCACCTTGCTGCATCAACGTCACAATGCATCACAATGATTTACCTCTTCAATCCATTTTTGTGTGTAGAACAGGCCTCCTTTTATAGGCCAAAAGGATTGCTCCCTCTCATGAGATATAGTCGTGTGTAGCCGCCCTTATGTTGACAAGTCCGACTTGGAATCTCCAATGCGCCCATGTGTGGCCATGCTTGAGAATACAAGTCCATTTTAAAATTGTCCATTGGCCATTGAATTCAGCCACCGGCCACTTGCCATTGACTTTCGATCATCGGCCACCGGTAATTGACTACCAACCAATAGCCAACCGATCATCTGACCATAATATTCCAATAAAAAAGGAATATTTTGGTGAAAAAGGATTATCAATGTGTGAAAATTGAAGAGAGACCAAGTGAGCTTAAGTTTGAGAAAAAGGATTAACACTGCTTGAAAATTGAAGAGAGGCAAAGCACGAGACTTGGCCATGAAATTTTTTCTGGCAAGTGATTTTTCTTCATGCACGATGGCTTCTCCTCATAATGATGGCCTTACAAATGTGCGTTTTTAATAGCGAAAATTACAAGGGTTAAATCAGGCTCCATACTTAACAATCTCCCACTTGGAAATTGATCTTCAAACCAAACATGTGGCTGCTTTCCATATTGCTTCTTATCCTTGAATGCCAATTGAAGATGAGAAAAAGCTCAACTTCTCCTTGTTGACTACCTTTGTAAACATTTTTGTAGGATTCTCACTTGTATGCACTTCCTAGCTTTAGAGGTCCCTCTTCCAAAAGAGTGCATATGAAGTGACATCTCACCTCAATGTGCTTTGTCCTTGAGTGAAAGGCTGAGTTCTAAATGAATGGCGCTTTGATTGTCAATGTACAAGACACAATTGTCTTGCTTGTATCCAAGCTCCTTCAAGAATATATGAAGCCACAAAATGTCTTTACTTGTCTCCATCATTGCTACATACTCTACTTCCGTGGTAGAAAGTGAGACCACTTTTTGCAGCTTTTAAGCCCATTTATTGTTCTGCCTCCAGCTATGAACACATAGCCAGTATTACTTCTTTCAGTATCTTTGTCACCTGCCATATCTACATTAGCATACCCTTGCAAGAAAATATTAGTGCCTTCAAAATACAAAGCATTTTTTGTTGTCCCTTTTAGATAGCAAAGTATCCACTTCATAGCTTGCCAGTGCTCTTTACCTGGGTTGTCCATGAACCTACTCACAACTCCCACTGCTTGTGCAATATTTGGCCTTGTCTAGACCATAGCATACATTAGAGAACCTACCACTGCAGCATATGGAACTTTAGATATATAGGCTATCTCGTCTTGTGTCCATAGACACAAGAGGACATTTCGTCTTGTGTCTTTGGACACAGATCCTTGGTTAGTTCAAAGTGACCATCCAAAGGTGTAGAAATTGTTTTTGCATTATTCATTGCAAACCTTTCTAGTACCTTCACAATGTAGTCCTCTTGAGATAGCTTTATTGTCTTCTTCATCCCGTCCCTTGATATTTTCATACCAAGTATCCACTTTGCAGCACCTAAATCTTTCATTGAAAAAGATTAAGATAGCTCCTCTTTCAGGTCTTTGATGTCTTGCATGCTAGCACTTGCAATCAGCATGGCATCAACATACAACATTAGGATGATAAACTTTCCCATCTCCCAAATTCTTTGTGTAGACACAATGATCCGAGTTGCACCTTCTAAATCCATAATCCATCATCCATCATCCATCGATCAAACTTCAAGTACCACTATCTTGATGCTTGTTTTAAACCTACAATCTTTTCTTTAATCTACAAACCATTTTCTCCTTAGCCTTTACTTCATACCCCTTTGGTGGAAGCATGTAAATTTCCTCCTCTAAGTCACCATGAGGAAATGCCGTATTTACATCCATTTGCTCAAGATTTAAATCATGAGAAGCCACAAGGCTTAAGACAAGCCTAATTGAGTTCATTTTTACAAGAAGAAAAAATATCTCATTGAAGTCAATACCTTTCTTTTGAGAAAACCCTTTTACCACAAGCCTGGACTTGTACCTTTTCTTCCCACATTCTTCTTCCTTAAGCTTGTGCACCGATTTGTTCTGAAGTGCCCATTTACCTTTAGGAAACTCAACCAGCTATCATGCTTGGTTGCAATGTAATGAGTCCATCGTTGCTTGCATGCATTTTACCCATTCTTCTTTGGATTCGTGTTGCATAGATTCATCGTATGATTTGGGATCTCCAAAATTTGAGACCAAGAGATGGTTGAGGGAAGGAACAAACCTTTTTGGAGGTCTACTTGCTCTTGTAGATCTTTGGGGAATAGGTTGAAGCTCCTCATTTTTTTGTCATTTTGTTGCACATTGTCAGTGTTTGCACTTTGCTCAACCAACTCCCATGCTTGGTTGTGATGTAATGAGTCCATCTCCACTTGCATGATTTTCACCCATTCTTCTTTGGATTTGTATTGCAATAGCTTCATCGTATGATTTTGGCTCTCTAGAATGTGAGACCAAGAGATGGTTGAAGGAAGGAACAAACCTTCTTGGAGGTCTATTTGCTCTTGTAGATCTTCGGGGAATAGGATGAGGCTCCTCATTTGGTTGACATTGTTGCACATTGTCACCGTTTGCACTCCTTGAGTCTTCACCATCCTCAAGATCCATGTACTCATCACCTGTTTCTTTTGTTTGTTTTCTTTCCAAGTAATCTTTGAACATATTTTGTTTGTTTAGGATTCCAAAGGTGATACCCAAATTCACCTAGTCCAAAGCCAATGAAAAAACAATCTTTGGACTTTGCATCTAGCCTTGACCTTAGGCTTCTCTTTATGTGTATGAAAGCCGCATACCCAAACACTTTGAGAAATGAACAATTCACCGGTTTACCTATCCATGCCTCCTCTGGAAATCCCGCATCCAATGCCGCTGAGGGTGACCGGTTGACCAAGTTCACAAAAATACTTATTACTTCCGTCCCCAAAGCTCAAGCGGTAAGTCTGCATGTAGCTGCATGTTTCGTGCTTCCTCCATGATTGTTCTACTCATCCTTTTGGAAATTTCATTTTGTTGAGGTGTCCTTGGGGTTATCCTTTTCCTCAGAATGCCATTGCTAGCACAAAATCTTTCAAAATCTTGGCTTCACTATTCACCTCCTTTGTCGCATTTAGCCTTAGTACCTACTTCATTCTCCACAAACGCTTTACACATTTGAAATATGAAAACACATCGGATTTATTCTTCATGACATAAACCCATGTTTTTCTAGTTGCATCATCAATGAAAATTTACATAGTACAAAGAGCCACCAAGGGATGGTGTACTTGCTAGACCCCAAACATCAGAATGAACCAATTCAAGTTTTTTATTTTATCTTTCATTTCCTGTTTTTTGAAATTTTACCCTCTTTTTTTGTTACGAGACTGGGCACCCTCTTGTTGTAGTAGTTAGCTGCAATTGGGATAGTTGGCGTAATGGTTAATCATGTGCTGTCTATTTATTTTACTAATTGAGTTGATGATGATTTTGTAGAGTGGAATGCGGGGAGTTGATGAAGAGACGATGGCAATTACTCTTGGCCATTTTATATTTGCACAGTATCTTAGAATATCATTTCAATAAGCCACTATGGCTCTGTAAATAGTGTAGTGGGAACTCCCCTTATGGGTCATGCAAGAACTAATGAGCTTCACTCATTTACAAAAGTGAAGTGGTTGTAAAAGAGGGGCCTCAATTTTTGGCACCTTAAACTCAAAAATAATATATTAAATACCAACTCCACAAGAGAGGTGCCGTGGAGTTTGGGGCTGGATTTAGGCATTTCTCTTACAGATTCTCTTCTCTACTCTCTTATGCTATCGTTATTTGCTGTGTACTCTCTAATCTAGTCTCCATCTCTTACACTCCCTTACAAGCATGTCTATGTCAATTCTATGTTTATTGTGTGTGTGTGTGTGTGTGTGTGTGTGTGTGTGTGTGTGTGTGTGTGTGTGTGTGTGTGTGTGTGTGTGTGTCATAGTCTAGGTGTGAGTGTGTATCCTTGGAAATTGGAAGAAGAGGTGGACAGGTTGATGGTGATGCTTGGAAGCTTGTGTTGAATAGTTTAAGCAGTCGATCTCCCCCTCTTCTCCCAACAGTGGTATCAAAGCTTCAAGTTCGAGGATAAATCGGCACCAGATTTCAATCTTAAGAAGGAGTCCCTCTAATCGACAAACTCCAAATTCCAATTCATCGACTTTGAAATCCAAGGATTCGAGGACTCGTGGAACTTCAAAGTATAATTGATCGAATTTGCAGAAGAAAACTCGATTGTTAGTTGGTGGCTAATCGGCAACAACTGGTTTCCAATTTGGCTTCATAACGATCAAAATATGGTATGTCGAGTGTCCACTTTCAATTTTAATGCATAATCATTGCGGATTGTGAAGGCAAGAAGAAAGCAGAAAAGCTTGGAGAGTCGGAAGATTCTTGATTTCGAAAACTAGTTGCAATCGAGCAATTGCTTTGTCATGAAGGATGATATCGGAAAGCTTAATTAAAGAGGAAGAAGGATGATGTATGCTGTGGGTACGACATCTTGCACGAAATTCTGTGGTATGTGACCCAGGCCGTATCCAATTTCCGGTGCCGAACTTCACCAAAGTCATTACTCCTACTCGCAAGCTACTCGGCTAATTGCCCATGGGAACGAGGCCCTGCCTGTACTCACTCCGAGCTGCAAACTCCACCAAAGTCGTTGGAAACCGCCCACAACAGGTCGCCTAGGACCATTGGGTAAGGGCATGCACTCCCCATCCCTATTCTCTTCTCGCTCTGCACGGCCCTGAGCTCACCCTTCGCCATCACACTGCCCGCTATTTTCCTGCATGTCATGCAAAAGGGTTGCACACCTTTTATAAAAGGTGTGGCCTTAATTAAAATTTCTGGCCACCCGCCCAGTTTAACTTTTTCTTTTTTTTTTAAAGAAGCCCCTTGGTTAACTCCCATTCACCCCATACTGCCTACGGTGCTCTCCACTTGACGGTCTCCCAAATCGATCGATTTCCACCCATTCGATCACAAGTTGCTACTGTTCTCCAAGAGGTATCGAACTCGTGCCACCAAGAAGTGGAAGGACAACCACCAAGGTAAGTCCAAGAAGCTCGACTTTCCTTTCTTGCAAGTCAACGGGTTGGTATTGGCACAGGAGATTTCCACCTTGACACCAACTATCTCAATGGAGCTGCAAATTTATTTACCGAGAATCCGAACATCGTCAAATTAATCAAAAAATTTATCACTCATTTGAATAACCTGCGGACTCCTCTTCTACAATTGATATTTTTGTCTTCTTTGCGGAGGATAAGGGAGATCAAACGCCACGCAATTTGACTCGCCTCGCAGACGCACCATCAGACCACTCCCTTTTCTGGCAATTTCCTAGCACATCGCCATTCCGGACTGGACGCCACCGCAATTTCCCAGCTAAGTACATCACATTTCTGTTATTTATTTTATTCTTTATTCCGCATATTGCATCTGTGAATATCACCAAATAGCCTTTTTAAGCATTACCACTTAAATATATATATATATATATATATATATATATATATATATATATATATATATATTAATTAAGAAAAGAAAAAAAAAGAGAGAAAAACATAAAAAGCACGCAATCATGGCACACCTTCCTCAAGCACCCACGATTGCGGAACAACTTCAAAATGTGCAACAATCACTCACATATGAACGCATGCGAAGGCAAGAACTTGAAGATAAATTATTGCATTCCGCACGCACCGAATCTGCACCGGCACCCAAGAAAAACAAAATTAACAGAAAAGCCTTCACTTTCAAGGATTTTGATGGCACTAAAGATGCTAGCACGGTTCTAGCATGGGTTAGTCAACTAGATGACTATTTTCATGATGAAGACTTTCCCAAGCGTGAAATGGTAAAGTGTGCATCAAATCATCTCACTAGCAGTGTTGCATTGTGGTGGAACGCCACCAAACAACATGGAAGAAGACCACGCACCTGGAATGCATTTAAAAAAGTGTTTTTACTCCAATTTTTGCCCACACAATACAAAGCTAAAGCACGACGTCAGTGGGATTTAATTCGACAGGGTAGAAATGAAGATGTACAGGGTTACACTAACCGTTTTTGGAATTGTTTAATTCAATTGCAAGCTATTGAACATGTTAGTCGCAGGAAATTGAAGCGAAATTACATATCAGGCTTGGCACTACAAATTAGTGTTGAGGTAGATATGTTCGAACCAGATCGATTCTCTGTCAAAGGCTATTAATTTGGCTCTCAATGCAGAAAAGAAGAAAGGTGGACATTCCTCTCACAGTGATCAACCTGCTAACACTAACCGCAACAAGAGACTTCCTTCCTCTACTAACTTTGACAGAAACAAACACCAAAGCCGTACTTTTTTCAAAAGACGTAGATTCGACAATTCTCCTACAGCTGCTCAACCTCCTATGAGCAACAACAACAACCACACCTAGCAACGAGGCAACCAAAATTATTTCAACCAACTTTCTCCTCCAAATTCTAATGGTAACAAAAAGGTGAAGTGTTTTAAATGCTTTTAGTATGGTCACTATGCAGATAAGTGCCCAAATGGTCATGCTAAGGGCAATGGTCAATCCAATGGCCATTCCAATGGAGTCAACAGAAATTCAAGTCAAAAACCCTTCAACAACAACCACCCCAACGGAGCTACTCTTAACCTCATCGAAGATGCCACACCCGACGACAATGAAGTGGAAGCTAACTACGGTGAGGGATATGATCTTGATTATGACAAAAATCCTAGGTACTCCTATATCTCCTCACACTTTGTTTAAAGTGCAAGGAACTGTTAAGGGTGAAAATGTCACCATTCTGTTAGATGATGGTAGTAGCCATGATTTCATTTCCACACGATTGGCACAGCAACTATCACTCTCTGAAATCTCATCACCTCACAAGGTCAAAACTGTTTTTAATAATCAACGTTTTAATTGTAAAACTCAAGTCACTGTTGAAGTTTGCATTGGTGAGTTCACTCAAGCACGTACATTTTTGGTAGCACCATTGCATGGTCTTGATATGATTTTGGGAATGCCATTTCATCATGAATTTGACCCGTTGATTAATTATAAAACACGTACAATGTCTCTCACTCATAATAATAAAAATTTCTCCATCCAAGCAACACTGGCACATCAAAAATTTCCACTCCTCTCTCACACTCGAGCCAAACGAGCAATTCGAAAACAGGGGAAAACATATCTAGTATTGATAAATCAAATTTCTGCAGAAACTGAAACTTCATGTAACTCCACACACGATGAATTTCTCTCACAATTTAAAGATTGTTTCATGCATGATCTGCTACCTGGAATTCCACCATCACGTCCAGAAGATCACAAAATTGACATCATAACGGGTAGTGAGCCTCCTTTTAGAGCACCTTATCGTGTAAATCCTACCGCACACAGGGAAATACAAACTCAAATCACTGATCTACTTGACCGAGGCCTAATCCAACCTAGTAGTTCACCATACGGAGCTCCACTACTTCTTGTCAAGAAGAAAAATGGAACCTTTCGTATGTGTATCGACTACAGGGCTTTAAACAAGATCACCATTAAGAATAGGTTTCCTATTCCTAGAGTCGATGATCTATTAGACAAACTGAAAGGGGCAAACATCTTTAGCAAAATTGACCTCAAATCAGGGTACCATCCAGTTCAAATGTTTGAACATGATGTCTACGAAACTGCTTTTAGAACACAAACTGGACACTATGAATTCCTTGTCATGCCATTTGGTTTGGCAAATGCACCAACCACCTTCACACGCATGATGAATAGAATTTTCATTGACCATCAAGATTTTGTGATTGTATTTTTTGATGACATTTTGGTATTCAGTAAATCTATAGAAGAGCATAAACAACATTTAACACGTGTATTTGATCTGCTTGCACAAAGTCACTTGTATTTGAATCCTGAAAAGAGTTCATTTTTCCAATCTGAAATTGAATATTTGGGACACATCGTATCGGGTAAGGGAATACATGTCGATCCAAAGAAAATTGAAGCCATTCAATCATGGCCTAGACCCAAAAACTTGCATGAGCTACGATCTTTTATTGGTCTTTGTAGCTATTACAAGAAATTTGTTCATAATTTTTCTTACAAATCACATTATTTGACTCTCTTGTTGAAGAAAAACACGCCTTATGAATGGACTGATTTGCAAGAAAGCTCATTTAATGCACTTAAACATGCTTTGACTAATGCACCTGTATTGCAATTGCCTGATTCTGAAAGACCATTCTTTGTGGTAGTCACTGATGCTAGTGAAAAAGGTATCGATGTAGTCCTTATGCAAGATAACCATCCAATTGCTTTCGAAAGTCGTAAATTCAAACCGTTTGAAGCAAAGTTCAGTACTTATGATAAAGAGTTGACTGCTGTGGTACATGCATTGAAAATTTGGAAACACTATGTAATGGGTACTGACTTGATCATTAAAACTAATCAACAAAGTATCAAATAGTTACTTTCTCAGCCCTTAATAGATGATAGACATATTAAGTGGGCCGCTTTTATTCAAAGTTTTCAGTCCAACATTCAATACCAACCTGGTAAAGAAAAATGTTGTAGCTGATGCTTTGAGTAGAAGACCCTCACTTAATCATCTATCAACCATTACGGGAACTTCATTTGACACCATGCCTTACACTTATGCACATGATGATGACTTCAAAACGACATGGTTGCACATGCTTGATAATTTTGTACCACACACATTCCTCGAATACACTATTCAAGAAAACTTCCTTTATTTCAAACAAAAATTGTGTGACTAAACCTTTCCGTACATTAATTATTGAAGAATTGCACAAACCACATTATGCTGAACATAGAGGATTTGCTGTAACTTTTCAAAATTTATGTTGTGATTTCTATTGGCCTACTATGAGAATGGATGTTAAACAGTATGTTTCAACTTGTTTGATTTGTCAAAAAATCAAAGCAGCTACAGGTAAGAAATTGGGACTTTTACACCCTCTCCCCATTCCTGAAAGACCTTGGGAACATATTTCAATGGATTTTGTTAATGGTTTCCCACTCATAATGCACAAACATGACATGATATGGACTATTATTGACCGTTTCTCTAAACATGCATATTTCATTCCTTGTAAGAAAACATTCACAGTGCATCAAGCTGCACTTTTGTTTCTTAAGACTGTTTTTCCACATCATGGTTTGCCTAAAGTGATTATTTTTTATCCAGATTCAAAATTTTGTAGTGCTTTTTGGACTACTATGTTTGAAAATCTTGGCACTACACTTGACTTCACTTCTGCATTTCATCCTGAATCTAATGGTCAAACCGAAGTCACCAACCGCACTATTATTGAGTTGTTAAAGACTTATGTTTCTTCTCAACCTAAGAAATGGGATGATTACCTACATATTTTGCAATTTCCATACAACAACACCACTCACACTGCCACCGGTAAGTCTCCATTTGAAATTGTATATGGTCACTCTCTTCCTACTCCTGCTTCACGTATTTCTAATGTTGTGCCTGCCGCACTGATGATACTAATGTTTTTGATAAGCTTGCTCCTCGTTTTTATGGACCTTTTAAAATTTCAGTTGTCATTAATGGTGTTTCTTTTCGTTTAGAACTACCTGCATATTGACACATTCACAATGCCTTTCACATTAGTCTTTTACGCCCATTCCGAGGACCCCTGCCTACACACCACATTTATGAAGACCCACCTTCACTTGTAGACCAAGAAGAGCAACTCATCCCTGATAAAATAGTTGACCATGAGACCACCACTACATGCACTGGAATGGTTTATAACCGTTACCTTTTGACTTCCAAGGGCCACCCTAGAGAGGATGCCAAATGGATGCCTGAAAAGTTTTTTTGCAATTTCCCCGACCTTCTCCACACTTTCCGTCACTCACGGTCCATTTGATTTCTCTATTGAGCAACTAAGGATAGTTGCTATCCCTGGTGGGAGGGATCTTACGAGACTGGGCACCCTCTTGTTGTAGTGGTTAGCTGCAATTGGGATAGCTGGCGTAATGGTTACTTATGTGCTGTCTATTTATTTTACTAATTGAGTTGATGATGATTTTGTAGAGTGGAATGCGGGGAGTTGATGAAGAGGCGACGGCAATTACTCTTGGCCATTTTATATTTGCACAGTATCTTAGAATATCATTTCAATAAGCCACTATGGCTCTATAAATAGTGTAGTGGGAACTCCCCTTATGGGTCATGCAAGAACTAATGAGCTTCACTCATTTACAAAAGTGAAGTGGTTGTAAAAGAGGGGCCTCAATTTTTGGCACCTTAGACTCAAAAATAATATATTAAATACCAACTCCACAAGAGAGGTGCCGTGGAGTTTGGGGCTGGATTTAGGCCTTTCTCTTGCAGATTCTCTTCTCTACTCTCTTATGCTATGGTTATTTGTTGTGTACTCTCTAATCTAGTCTCCATCTCTTACAAGCATGTTTATGTCAATTCTATGTTTACTGTGTGTGTGTGTGTGTGTGTGTGTGTGTGTGTGTGTGTGTCATAGTCTAGGTGTGAGTGTGTGTGCTTGGAAATTGGAAGAAGAGGTGGACAGGTTGATGGTGATTTAGGTAGGATTTCAAGAGATATCTTGCTTTGTGTAGAGTTTACTCACACTTGGAAGTTATTGAGATATATTAAGCAATCTATTATCATGATTCAGGTATAGAGTGAAAGTTCACACTTTTAAAAAAAATCAATTCTGGTATTTAGAATTTAAAGAGGTTGAAAATTTATGTTTTTTTGAAAACAATGACGAATAAAGTAATGTAAATGGTATGAGAGTTTGATTTTAGATGTGTATTTAGTAAGTAGTGTTGTTTTACTTTGCAGATCATAAGAAGATGGGAAAAGGATATGAGTGGAACTACATAAATGAATTGGTCAGTGGAAAGACTACATCAAAGTTGAGGTGTAAGACCTGCGGCCATAATTTTAGAGAAAATTCTCACAGGAAAAAGAATAGGTGTTCAAAATTCCTGGAAACGTGGCAGCTTGCAAAACCCCCCCAAGAGGTATTGAAGAAAATTTTCCTAAGTGGACGCTCAGGGAAAAGAGAGCACATCTTGAGGGGAAAAAAAGGTGGTCCCAAAATGATGGCTCCATCTATGGCTAGGGACATGGATATGACACTCGAGAATGATCAAAACCCTCCCATGACCCCTGCTTATAATCAAGGAGGGTGTCATTCATCCTTTGTTGGGGCTTGTAGCTCTCATCCTACCGCAAGCTCTACTAACATAAGCCGAAGTGAAGCATGGATTTGAGGAGAACCTGCACCAAGTGATTCTACTTTGCATCAAGCATTTGATAAACAATGGTTGCTTGAACTCCATCTTAAGTGGATGCAAGCATTTTTTTCATGTGGAACTCCTTTTAATGTCATTCAAAATCCTATCTTCAAAGATGCTTTAATGAGCACCGCAAAGAAGGGTTTTGTGGTACCTAATTATAATAAGATGTGTACACTACAAGAGCTCACGTAAATTTGACGTCAAATTATCAGTTTTAATGGCGGACGTCGATATATGTGTAGGTAAATCTAGAGGGAGATCAAGTTTTTAAAAATTTTAATTTTTGAGTTTTCGATGCTAGCTAGTGGCAAATATTAGAAAAACAAAAACGCACTTCAAAAATTACTAGTGTACTTCAAAAAACACAAACGAACCTTGGTTATGTTAGGTTTAAGCTATAGGTTAGGTTAGGCTAGGTTAGGTTATAGGTTGGGTTGGAGCTAGCGGCCAATAGTAGAAAAAATGCAAACGGACTTCAAAAATGACTCGTGTACTCCAAAAAAAACAAACGAACTTTCGTTAGGTTAGGTTAGGTTATAGGTTATAGGTTATGTTAGGTTATGTTTAGGTTATAGGCTAGGTTAGGTTATAGGTAAGGTTAGAGCTAGCGGAAAATAGTAGGAAGAATGCAAACGAACTTTGGAAAGGACTCGTGTTCTTCAAAAAACACAAACAAACTTTGATTAGGTTAAGTTATAGGCTATGTTATAGGTTAGGTTTAGGTTATAAGTTAGATTATAGGTTAGGTTATGCTAGGTTATAGGTTATAGGCTAGGTTAGGTTAGGTTTAGATTATAGCTTAGGTTAGGTTAGAGCTAGGGACAAATAGTAGAAAAAATGCAAACAAACTTTGAAAATGACTCGTGTACTTCAATAAACGCAAACGGACTTCGGTTAGGTTAGGTTATAGGTTAGATTTAGGTTATAGCTTAGGCTATAGGTTAGGTTATAGATTATAGGCTAGGTTAGGTTATAAATTAGGTTAGGTTAGGTTACAGGTTAGGTTTATGTTATATGTTAGGTTAGCCTATAGGCTAGGTTAGAGCTAGCGGCAAATAGTAGAAAAATTACAAACGGACTTTGGAAATGACTCGTGTACTTCAAAAAATGCAAGCGGACTTCACTTAGGCTAGGTTATACGTTATAGGTTAGGTAAGGTTAGGTTATAGGTTATTGGTTAGGTTAGAGCTAGCGGAAAGTAGTAAGAAAAATGCAAACGAACTATGAAAATGACTCGTGTTTATCAAAGTTGGTTTGTCTACGTCCAGCACATACGCAATAACGGTCTCTTCTCCATAGAGAAACTACAAGACCTGCATTACCGATATCATGGTCCAGACACAATAGATCAACCTCCGCAAGTAGATATTGCTCCAACTTCATCCAAAGAAGATGGCTTTCAAACGAACAGCCATCAATGGAGTCCTCCCAACCAATACCTGATGTGGCATTTCAAGAAGTAGAGATGGAGCATATGTTAAACGTGTTCTTTGACATGGATCCCATCATTGAAAACATAGAAGACAAAAACATTGAAAGCAATACTGCAAGCTAGCCTCAGTCATCCCGTCCATATCGACAGCATAATAGCAACAATAAAGAGGGTAAGATGATGCAAACTCTTGCACGTATGCCTCTTTAAGATGGTGCAAAAATCTCAAATCTCCATACCGCTTTGGCAATGCTTAATTTGTTGTTTGTCTATGGGTGGTCTAACGCCTTCTTCACAAAGCTTTTCAAGTAAATAAATTGTATCCTAAGCATGATAAAGTGCGAATTACAATTCAATAATGTGATCAAGGGGTTGACTTGTTCATGTAACGACAGGTTGCTCAATGAGAAAATCTTGCTAAAAGGGAATCACATGCCCCCTACCCGTCCAACCGCTAAAAAGCTGCTTACTAATTTGGGCTTGGATTATCACAAAATACATGCATGTCCTAATGATTGTTTATTTTTTTTCCAATGAGTAGGAAAATTTGGAACAATGTCCCAATTCTGGATCAAACAAGTATAGAGAGACACACAAGGAAAATTTATCCCTACAAAGGTCCTTCGACACTTTCTTATCATTCCAAAAATATAGAGCATGTTGAGGTGCAAGTCTATAGCCTCTTTGATGACATGGCACTCAAATACTAGATTGACAGTTGATGTGATGTGGGTACCTTCTGACTCTTGTACATGGATGCACAATATGTTGTTGTCAACACTGATCATCCCAGGAAAGTACAAACAAAGAACATGGACGTCTATCTGGAACCACTTATAGAAGAGCTCAAAATCTTGTGGAGAGGAATCAATGTGGTTGATATGTCCCAATCAATAGGATGACAAAATGTACATGTGCAAGGAATTCTCATGTGGACCATGCATGATTGGCTAGGCTTTGGTGAGTGTTCAGGTGAGTTCCTTTGAAACCCTCACATACATGTTATTCTTGGCTATGCCAACGCTTTTTTATTTTAATTTTGTGATTTTTCAAGGTTCAGTTACTCGGGCAATCATGCATGTCCAAAATGTGGTCCTTGACTTGGCGTCTGCTGCTCTGATCATTTGAGTAAGATAGTTTACGAGGAGCATGGTAGATTTCTATCTGAAGGACATGAGCTACATGGACCAAAAAATGCAAACATGACATGCATCCACCGAAAGCGAGTTATGGGAAAAACATTTGGCTGGAGAGGGGAGATTTAATGCCACCTGAAATGAAAAGACTTTCTATTTTCCATGAACTCCCGTATTGGACTGACCTACTGATTAATCATATGCTTAAACCAATTCACATATTCAAGAACGTGGGGGTAATCATATGGAAAAACATCACTGGAAAAAGGGAGCTCAAGGCCCAAAGAGATGACCTGCAGGCTATGGGTCGAATTCCAGAGATGTGGCCTCGACTTAAACCCAATGGAAAGTTTTCTATACCAAAAGTTCCATGGGTTTTGAGTTGTGCAGAAGAGAAACAAGTGAAGAAGACTATATATTTATTCAAGACTCCCATTGGGTTCATGTGTTGTTTGATAACGGCTTTTACAAGAGATGGAATTCTTAGTGGTCTTAAGTCCCATGATTGGCACAAATTTTTACAGTTTATCTTACCAATTTCCATAAAGGATTGTTTGATATATGACATTAGAAGAACAATCTACAAAATCATGAGTTGGTATGCTTGATAAATTCAAAAGAGATAAGAGAAGACAACACCAATGTAGTATGCTTAAATGCTATTGAAGCAGTGTGTATGGTGGCAAATTACTTTCTAACAAACATTCTTACCATCCAAATGCATGTACTTGTGCATGTGGTCAATGAAGTTGCGGTTGCTGGGGTAGTCCATAGCAGGTGGATATTCTTCTTGGAGAGATACATGAGGACTTTAAAGGGGTTCGTTCGTCAAAGGGCTCGCCCCAAGGGTAGCATGGCTGAAGGATGGCTTGTACAAGAGTCTCTTGTCCTCATCAATGAATTTTGGGGCTCAATTGATCCAAATATGCCCCGAATGTGGACTACTGAGGTCAACATCAAGGTGACAGGGTACAAGGGACAAGTCATCATTAGGAAGATGGACATCGCAATGCAAGAAAAGGTTATGAGAAATCTCCTTTTCAACTCAGAAATCATGCAAAAGTGGCTAGATAGGTACAAAGGGGAAAAGCAACAACGTTCGCCATATCCATGCAATTCAAGCGCAACCATGCCACTAGAAACCTTTCTTTTCTAGATCATCTCCAAAAATTGCTTGATTTTCCAATTGGGTGGTTGTTAGATGTAATCGTCTCAGAGGCAAAGAGGAATGGAGTCTTGATTACTGAAGAGGAAGAGGAGATGTCAAGGTGTTGCGATTGGCATGTAAATTTTCACAACTTCCTCTTGGAGCTCCACATGATGAAATTACTTTTATAACTTGAAGTCTATTTCAATTTTGTGGCTGCAATATCATAAATATGGAGCTTTGTGGCCGCATGGGAGACACTTTAGAGTGCAATGAATATGTAAGGTCTCTACTTTCAAATTGCACACAAGTTCTATTACGCATTTGAATTTTTTTAACCATCACTCCTTATTTAAGATATTCGAGTTCAAATTATGAATCGTAGGTTAAGAAAACCTAGAACTTAAAATTTACGCTACAAAATTCTGACACGTTTAGCTATATGAATCACTAGTTAACTTATTGTAAGACTTAGTTACTGATTGTAGAATTTTCTTTTACTACTGTAAAGTTAATATAAGACTGTAAAGTTTAAACTTAAAATGTAAAGTAAATTATCATTAAGGAAATAAATAAAATAATTATAAAGACAAAAGAATACACAGGGATGACAATTGAAGGCACGTGGACTCACCTCGACTCACATAGGAGGGGACAAAGTGGGACACATTGTCACATGAAAAAGAGAGGCTAGTCTTGACTAATCATAATGAGGGGGGGCTGTGTGGCCTTATCTTTTGATGATAATGACAAAGTGGTCAAGCTGATGGGTACCACAAGGGTACGAAAAACGCGGGTATGATTTTTGGAGAAAAAACATATATATGTATATATATATATATATATATATATATATATATATATATATATATATATATATATATATATATATATATATATATATATATATATATATATTGGAAAAAAAAAGTTGGACGTTTTTTTTTCTGATATAAATAGAGCATCCATGCTCACACTTTAGACATAGAGATTGCCTCTATAGTACTCACGAAGTGCTTCCACTTCTCTTAGAGAGAAGGCGTCCACAAACCACTAAGAGAGCAAAAACTCTAGTGGACTAATAAAGTGTGTATTAATTAAGCATTCAATTAACTTTAGGAATGATGTATGTGTGCTATCTCTTACTCTAACCTCTCTAATAGATTAGTAAGATTCAATTAGCTATGTGTGTGTGTGCTATCTCTTACTCTAATCTCTCTAATAGATTAGTAAGATTCAATTAGCTATGTGTGTGTGCTATCTCTTACTCTAATCTCTCTAATAGATTAGTAAGATTCAATTAGCTTTAAGAAAGATATGTGTGTGTGTGTGTGTGTGCTATCTTTTACTCTAATCTATCTAATAGATTAGTAAGATTCAATTAGCTTAAAGAAGGATATGTGTGTGTGTGCTATCTCTTATTGTAATCTCTCTAATAGAATAGTAAGATTCACTTAACTTTAGAAAAGATGTGTGTGTATGTTTTCTCTTAGAAAAGGATGTGTGTGTGTTCTCTTTTACTCTAATCTTCTAATGGATTAGTAAGATTCCATTAACTTTAGAAAAGATATGTGTATATGTTTTCTCTTACTCTAATCTCTCTAAATATATCTACTCTCTCTAGTTAGTACATCTTCACTATTAAATTATGCATAGTTAATTGAAAGTTAATACATAAGAGAACTCATCATATTCTTATTATACATGATGAAATTCTCATTCACCAACTTTATTGTCAATTAGGTTAAGTAGAATTTTGAATAATACTAAAAATTGATTTAGTTGAAGTATAGAAATTGAAGTTAGAATTGGATTAGAAATGTGAAGCATAAAAGTAATGCATTCCTAAACTTTCACTCATAGTTTACACACTTAATTTTTGATTAATTATGATTAGCAAATATTTGATGTATAGAAATTAGATGTAGAACAACAACAATAAGTGTGAATCCGAGTTGGCGAGGGTTCAAATTACAGACTCTCTTTGGAAATAAGAGATTACTAGGGAAATTGACCAATTTAAAGTTCTAAGTATATAACATAAGTGTAGTACAAAAAAATGGCTCCAAAGCGTGCTCGAACCCAAGGCGCTAATGATCATGAAGCTAGTACAGGTAACGATGGAACCCCTGCGGAACATGCTATGTCTCCACCAATCGGACCAATCGGAGCTATGGTACAGGTTAGTATTGCAGTTTCAAGTTATGCATCATTACATATACGAGACCATAGGAATATATTATTTACCTTATGAAAAGAAAACACGGACCGAAACCACGGGGCTTAACCCCAAGAAACTCGTCATAGGTTTCACAAGTAGGAAAGATTTTCTGGTTAAACTAGTTGCTATAGGAAAGAATGTTTGTCCAAAACCTTCGGTATGGTTTTTCTCAAGTCTCTCTACTTATTAGCACTGGTATTATGTGGCAGTTGCCGAGGCGTGAGATGACGCCCAAGATGGCACCACTGATGCTGTGGTGGGAGTACACCCAGATTAGCCCAGCTGGATACTGCGGTCTTGATTTGCCGTGGCGTGAGGATGACGCCCAGATTGGCACTGTTGTTGCTGTGACGGGAGTACGTTCAGATTAGCACAACGAGTACTTGTCGAGCGGTATGGGACGCTCATGAGGACAAGGGTTTTTATAAATAATGTATATACCAATCGAACATAATAGCGCCAGTAGAGATTCTTGAGTGAACTTAATCCAAGGTTTGTTGGTTTAAAATTGGACGACTTCTTGTTTGACTATTGTTTGTAATATTGTTTGAAGGGCTATTTTAACGAACCAATATCATAAATAAAGTAAAGGAACATGTATGTTTAAATAGTGTGGTAGTAATTAGATAACAAAAGAAGGGTGAGTGTGGTGTGGAAAGTGGGAGAATGATATCCCGACGGTATCATTCTATGGACGGGTAGACCCGATGAGTCGGGTAACTTTCCAACGCTAGGATTTTTTTTTTTTAGTCATAAATCTTAAAAGAGACAAACCTTGGCGGCTGTGCTTCTGAAACATGGAGAAAAAAGCACACAGGTTGGTCACTCTAAGATTTATACTTTTAGGTATAATTTATTATAGATAGTTTTTAGATAGGGTTATGGTGGTCACGCTCCTCCATAGCGAGATAGGACCAATCATTCACTAACGGTTCATGCCTGTGGCTACGTAGTAGCTAAGGCAATGTCCGTTGGTTTTTCTTTCTCAGGATTGGAGACCTATCAAAGGTACTCCGCTCCTCTCAAACAGGGGCAGGGACCTCACACTGGTATCAGAGCCTAGGTTAAAGCTTGGGGAGATTTTTAGATTAATGTTTGGATGTTGAAGGATGCGAATGTTTGAAATTATAGAAGAACCTAGAAGAATTTATTTGAGTTTTTATATGGTATTGAAGACTGAACTTTCTTGGTACAGGAAAATGTTCATTCAGCCTACCAGAAATTCCAGGTGTTCACCATCATGTTTGAAAATGCATACCAATCACCAAATTATCAGTTTCGAAAAAGGGTGATGATGATTTTGGATAGGGTGTTTGCACCACCTATTCCAAGGGTGCATAGAGGATGGGGCATCAACTGGAGTCCATATGGAGGAATCTATACCATCGATGCTGACAAGATATGGTGCATGGATACCAACCTTAAGAAACTTCGATGGGCAGAGTTAAAAGTCATCGAAGTGTATCTTTTCATTGGTACTAAGAATCCGAATGCTACCATTAACTTGGGAGGAGAAAAGATATCTCAGACTCAATGGGTCTATAACCAAGTTACAAAAGTTATCCATGGTGGTAGGATTCGACCCATATGTGTATCTCGTAGCTTTCAAGGGTCAAAAGAAACTTATTATTTTGATCCTTTAGCCTATCCTTTTGTAGTCACTAAACTCAAAATATAGAGATATTACAATCCTTGTACCTAAAGACTACCAACCTTGGTAGCAAATAATGTGTATATAAATAAAGTTTGGATTAATATTATCTTTTGTTTGTATTATTGTCTGATCAAGTCTTGCCTTAAAGTGGATTAAAGTTAGAGTATCCAATAAAGTTTCACTTAATCTATATTTCACAGAGTGCGGTGTACACATCTCTTCAAGAGAAAAAGCTACTTCTCAAGCAAGCTAAACTTCCCTCTTTCAAAGGGGAAGGAGCCCTAGTTGAGCGCGATGCAGAAGTGTGGCTCGAAGAGATGGAGGATTATTTTGATGCTGCTGGTACTACTCCCGATAACCAAGCAATGTTGGCTATGTTTCGTCTCATGGGGGATGCCAAGCTTTGGTGGAAACAACACTGCAAAGATAATCAAGTAGCTCAAAACACTCAAACTTGGGAAGACATTAAGTATGTTGTCAAAGGACGATACCTTCCACCTGCACACGAATCCCTTAAGATGAATGAATTCTTCAACTTACGCCAGTTTCATCTTACAGTGGAAGAATACTACTCCAAATTTGTAACTCTTAGGCGCTATGCTCCGCCAATGACCGCAGATCAACAAGTAGCCCGTTTCTGCAAAGGGCTAAATTCTCCTTTAAATACTCGTCTAGAAACCATGAGGCCTATAAATTTGCAAGATGCTCTTTTAAGAGCTAAACCCTTAGCTAAAGAGATGTCAAACTCTCAAAGGGTGCGAAATGGAAATATATGGAATGCTGGAAGGAGAGGACGGCCTATGATGTGGAACCAAAGGCAAGTTCACCAAGTTCACCAAACTCATCCAATAGTTGCAGCTTCAGCAAATGGAGCTCAAAATGCAGATCTTAGATGCTATGAATGCAACGAGCTAGGACATTTCAGGAATGTATGTCCTAGGCAAGTCTCCGCAACAAATACACCTACTCGAGCTAGAGGACGAGGACAAATAATAAATCATGGAGGAAGAAATGGAGGACGAGGTAGAGGGCGCGGAATGGCTTCCAGAGTCAATGCTATCATAGGAGAACCAACATTGGGAGAAGAACAAGAGGAAAGAGCAACTCTACATGCTGCAATTGATAACCCAAGAGCAAGACAACAATATGTTGTCATTCAAACACCTGCAAATCACCAAGGTGAAAAATTTGAGCTTCTTATTGATTGTGGTAGTACTCACTCTTTCTTGTCACCTAAATGTTTAAGGAGGTTAGGACTTAATCAACACCCTGCAAGAAAGATGAGAGTTGAATTAGCCAATGGAAAGGAGGTGTTATCTCAATACACTGTGGGAAAAATAGATTTCAAGTTGGGAGAATACTCTACTTCTGCTACTTTTCGAACCTTACCCATAGGAATCTATGACGAAATTCTTGGAATGGATTGGTTAGCCAGTCATAATGCCAATATCCATTGTGCCCAAGGAAGTGTTACTTTTGTGGACAACCAAGGTCAAGAAGTCACTATTCAAGGCGAGAATGGACGACCAAAAGCTTACTTGGTCAAAGCTAATCGTCTTTTGAAAGGGTTACGCAAGGGTCAACAAATTTTTGTAGTCAAGCTAAACAAAGTAGAAAAATCTTCTTCCAACCCTATACCAATGTGGCTAGAATAATTTTCAGATGTTTTCCCCAGCGAACTTTCTGAACTACCACCACCTAGGGAGGTAGACCATGAAATCAAAATTTCTCCATGTAGTGAACCAGTCTCAAGAGCACCATACAAGATGTCACTTCCAGAGGCTATAGAACTCAAGGAGCAACTCAAGCAGTTGATTGAGCAAGGGTTTATCCGACCTAGTACATCTCCATGGGGTGCACCTGTTCTCTTCCAAAAGAAAAAGGATGGCTCTCTTCGACTTTGCATAGATTATAAAGGCTTAAATCAGGTTACCATCAAGAATAAATATCCAATTCCTCGTATTGATGAGATGCTGGATAGATTACATAGAGCCAAAATATTCACGAAGATTGATCTTCGATCTGGCTATCATCAAATTCGAATCCAGGAGGCTGATATCTCCAAAACAGCTTTCAACACTCGTTATGGTCATTATGAATTTACAGTGATGGCTTTCGGACTTACGAATGCTCCTGCAACTTTCAATCGTCTGATGCACGATATCTTTAGAGAATTCTTGGATGATTTTGTTCTAGTATTCTTTGACGATATCTTAATTTATTCCAAATCAGAGGAAGAGCATGAAGGACATGTTAGGAAAGTGTTAGAGCTTTTACGCCGAAATAAGCTGTATGCAAAGAAAAGCAAATGTACCTTCTTTACCCCTAAGGTCTGTTACTTAGGGTTTATCATTTCACCTGAAGGAGTCTCTGTTGACCCTGACAAAGTCAAAGATATTGTGGAATGGCCTCAACCCACTTCACAAACCGAAGTCAGAGGGTTCTTAGGTATCACAGGGTGGTACAGAATATTTGTAAAGGAATATGCTCTTAAAGCTGCACCACTAACCGACTTACTAAAGAAAGGAGCTACGATACTTTGGGAAGAAAAACATGAATCTTGCTTCAAACAGCTTAAGGAGTATCTTGCTTCAGAACCTCTCTTAAAACTTACAGATTTCACCCAAGAATTCGAGGTGATCACAGATGCTAGTAACCTTGCATTAGGAGGAGTCCTTACTCAAGAAGGAAGGCCTGTAGCTTATACTTCTCGAAAGCTTAGGATTCATGAAGTGAATTATGCTACACATGATTTAGAATTGCTAGCAGTTATTCATGCTCTCAAGCTATGGAAACATTATCTATTGGGACGCAAATTCCAGTTGGTAACAGATCACAAGAGCCTTAAGTGGATTTTTACCCAACCTAACCTTAACATGAGACAGAGGAGATGGATAGAGCTCATGCACGAATATGATTTTGATATTAAATTTAGACCCGGTAAGGATAATGTTGTGGCAGATGCCCTAAGCCGTAAAGCTTTTCTGGGGGCAATTTCCATGGCTAACAACCCTATTTTAGACAAGGTCTCGGATGCTGCTGTCAGAGATGCAGATTACCAGATGCTTGCTAGTATCCTACGTGAAGAGAGGGTATCATCAAATCAGCCTAAACCTCTACATTACTCCTTAGAAGATGAGAAAATTTACTATAGGAATCGACTATGCATACCTAAGGATTCTACCCTAAGGAATGCTATCCTATATGAAGCACATGATGGCCCAACTTTAGGACATCCAGGTTATGCCAAAACCATCAATGCAATTCGCAGAAGTTACTATTGGCAAGGTATGAAGGGTGATGTCCTTCGCTATGTCAAGCAGTGTTTGTCTTGTCAAAGGATTAAGGCAGAGAGACTAAAGATGCCAGGTAAATTACATCCTTTAGATATTCCCCAAATGAAATGGGAATGTATTAGCATAGACTTTATCACCGGGTTTCCTTCTGTCCAAGCTGGCTATGATTCAATCATGGTCATAGTAGACTTGCTTACTAAAGTGGCTCACTTAATCCCAGTCAAGACAACCTTTACAGCTTCAGATATTGCTCGTCTGTTTGTGAAGGAGGTTTTCAGAATTCATGGTTTACCCAAGAGGATTGTTAGCGATCGTGATGCCAAGTTTACTTCAAAGTTTTGGGTATCATTGCTTCAAGCTATTGGAACCCAGTTATGTTTTAGTACTGCTTATCATCCTCAAACTGATGGCCAAAGTGAAAGAGTTAATAAAGTAATTGAAGACATCCTCAGAGCCTACTGCAATAGAGAACCTCGCAAGTGGATTCAATACCTACCCTTGGTAGAGTATGCATACAATTCCTCTACTCATAGAAGTATTGGAATGACACCTTTTAATGCTCTTTATGGTCAAGAATGTTTATCACCTCTTAAATTTTCTAACCCCACTATAAGGGTAGAAGCCTCAAAGAAAATGCTTGAAGAAATGGAAGCTCAAACCAAAGCTATTCGAAAGGATATTCAAGCGGCTCAAGATTGACAAAAGAAGTACGCCGACTTAAAAAGATCTGATCGGATTTTCAAAGAAGGTGACAAATTTTTCTTACGAGTAAAGCCCAAAAAGAGCAATCTGTCTCTCGGAAGGTATAAGAAGCTTAGCTATTCAATTAGCTTTAAGAAAGATATGTGTGTGTGTGTGTGTGTGCTATCTTTTACTCTAATCTCTCTAATAGATTAGTAAGATTCAATTAGCTTAAAGAAGGATATGTGTGTGTGTGCTATCTCTTATTGTAATCTCTCTAATAGAATAGTAAGATTCACTTAACTTTAGAAAAGATGTGTGTGTATGTTTTCTCTTAGAAAAGGATAAGTGTTTGTTCTGTTTTACTCTAATCTTCTAATGGATTAGTAAGATTCCATTCACTTTAGAAAAGATGTGTGTATATGTTTCTCTTACTCTAATCTCTCTAAATATATCTACTCTCTCTAGTTAGTACATCTTCACTATTAAATTATGCATAGTTAATTGAAAGTTAATACATAAGAGAACTCATCATATTCTTATTATACATGATGAAATTCTCATTCACCAACTTTATTGTCAATTAGATTAAGTAGAATTTTGAATAATACTAAAAATTGATTTAGTTGAAATATAGAAATTGAAGTTAGAATTGGATTAGAAATGTGAAGCATAAAAGTAATGCATTCCTAAACTTTCACTCATAGTTTACACACTTAATTTTTGATTAATTATGATTAGCAAATATTTGATGTATAGAAATTAGATGTAGAACAACAACAATAAGTGTGAATCCGAGTTGGCGAGGGTTCAAATTACAGACTCTCTTTGGAAATAAGAGATTACTAGGGAAATTGACCAATTTAAAGTTCTAAGTGTATAACATAAGTGTAGTACAAAAAAATGGCTCCAAAGCGTGCTCGAACCCAAGGCGCTAATGATCATGAAGCTAGTACAAGTAACGGTGGAACCCCTGCGGAACATGCTATGTCTCCACCAATCGGACCAATCGGAGCTATGGTACAGGTTAGTATTGCAGTTTCAAGTTATGCATCATTACATATGCGAGACCATAGGAATATATTATTTACCTTATGAAAAGAAAACACGGACCGAAACCACGGGGCTTAATCCCAAGAAACTCGTCATATGTTTGACAAGTAGGAAAGATTGTCTGATTAAACTGGTTTCTATAGGAAAGAATGTTTGTCCAAAACCTTCGGTATGGTTTTTCTCAAGTCTCTCTACTTATTAGCGTTGGTATTATGTGGCAGTTGCCGAGGCGTGAGATGACGCCTAGGATGGCACCGCTGATGCTATGGTGGGAGTACACCCAGATTAGCCCAAGTGGATACTGTAGTTTTGATTTGCCGTGGCGTGAGGATGACACCCAGATTGGCACCGCTGTTGCTGTGACGGGAGTACGTTCAGATTAGCACAACGAGTACTTGTCGAGCGGTATGGGACGCTCATGAGGACAAGGGTTTTTATAAATAATGTATATACCGATCGGACATAATAGCGCCAGTAGAGATTCTTGAGTGAACCTAATCCAAGGGTTGTTGGTTTAAAATTGGACGACTTCTTGTTTGACTATTGTTTGTAATACTGTTTGAAGGGTTGTTTTAACGAACCAGTATCATAAATAAAGTAAAGGAACATGTATGTTTAAACAGTGTGGTAGTAATTAGATAACAAAAGAAGGGTGAGTGTGGTGTGGAAAGTGGGAGAATGATACCCTGACGGTATCATTCTATGGACGGGTGGACCCGATGAGTCGGGTAACTTTCCAACGCTAGGATTTTTTTTTATTAGTCATAAATCTTAAAAGAGACAAACCTTGGCGGCTGTGCTTCTGAGACATGGAGAAAAAAGCGCACAGGTTGGTCACTCTAAGATTTATACTTTTAGGTATAATTTATTATAGATAGTTTTTAGATATGGTTATGGTGGTCACGCTCCGCCATAGCGAGATAGGACCAATCCTTCACTAACGGTTCATGCCCGTGGCTACGTAGTAGCTAAGGCAATTTCCGTTGGTTTTTCTTTCTCAGGATTGAAGACCTATCAAAGGTACTCCGCTCCTCTCAAAAAGGGGCAGGGACCTCACAGAATAGATGAACAAAGGGTCACCTTTGACAATTGTGTTAGGGCAAGCTTTGTCCATGAAAATAGAAGCAGTGCTAGGGATGAGAACACAGAGACTAGCCAGCTTGAATACTTTGGCTACATCCAAGATATCTTGAAGATTAGCTTTAGAAAGTTTGATATTTTTATCTTTGATGTCAAGTGGTTCAAAGTTATTACCAGCGGCCCTAATGCAACTGTGCGCAAAGACAAGAGTGGATTGATTCAAGTGAACTCTAGGCGTGTGTGGATAGATGCGCAAATTATATTCGTACTTTTGCAGCATTGTGAACAAGTTGTGTTCACAGTAGATCCACTATGGAAATAAAATGATGAAATTGATTAGTATTAATTGTGCTTGCTCTATGTTGTTCAAGTTGCTCCATGGAGCAAGCAAGTGTTTGAAGGAATGGAAGTTGAGGTCGAAGCTAGTTCATGAACAAAGTGTAGGACCGATGGATGATATAAGCTTGTATTTTGAATTTGAGGTCAGTGGTGAGCATATGCCTGAACCTAGAGATGCGCTTTCAAATACTAAAGGTGATGCGGAGAGCGACGAAGAAGTGGAGTTTGATGTGATAAAGCTGAAAAAGTACAGATTGAGATAGACATCTTTGGTGGATTAGATCTCATAGAAGATGATAGATTAAAAACTGATTTTTTCTAGGAACTCTTTTGTAAAACTCTATTTATTAGTCTACAATACTAGATAGATTCATTGAGTTGTGTTGCATCTTTGTTTTTTTGTTATTTGTACAGATTAGGCATTTCTTTTATAAACTAATGTATTTTATCTATGTTATTTGTGTATCTGTAGACATGGACAATGACGATGATACATACTCTCCTAGTTTTAGTTTTCTTGTCACTCCGGTCGGCATGTCACCCAAGCAAATGGGCTCCTTTTTGACACAGCTCTCACAGAGCAGATTAGATACACGCAAAACCTTTGGGTAGCTAGTTTCTCTAAACCAACTACGGCCGCCCATACGCCTAGGACTAGTGTATCCCCTACATTGACCGGCCTCACACCTCAGTCAAGTGTGCCCCCTACATCAACGGGTGGTTCATCCTCAAGATGAGGTATGCTCATTCTTGAGGTGGTGGTTGCTATGGTAGCGGTTCTACTGATGCGTCCACACCACTGGGAGAGTTTCCACCACTCTCTTTAATAGATAGCTCACCGATTGACACACCATGTACACCTTGGGGATCACACAAGCATGATCTTAGCAAGGTGTACAAGACCAGAGATGGGGCTATTGTGGCAGATAGGGTCAAAAAGGCCATTCGAGAGAGGATTTGGCAGCTTTGTATAGTTTAGTTTAGCCACTCAATGATGGAGATTTGGGATAATCAAGATGATGAAAGAAAGAGTTACATCATCGAGGCCATTCACAGAGAGTACATGCCGACAGAGGGGTACGATGCCACAGAGGGGTACGACAGAGGAGTACATGCCGACAGAGGGGTACATGCCGACAGAGGAGTACATGCCGACAGAGGGGTACGATGCTTTTTCAATTATGGTATGCCACAGAGGTTATGATTAGGGTATGGCACAAAGGTTATGGACATGGTTTGGCAATCAAGTTATGGTTATGGTTTTGCAATGATGGTATGGCAATCATGTGATGGTTATGGCTTGGCACAATCAGATTATGGTTATGGTTATAATTTTGTAATGATGGTATGGTTGGTATGGTTATGGTATGTCAAGCAAGTTATGGTTATGGTTATGGTATGGAAAGTGGGTTATTTTTATGGTTTTGTAGTTTTTGAATCATGTTTTGAATTATGACTATAAAATATTTATGCCATTGTGCCTATGGTTTGGGAGTGTGATGTTAGGATTATGTTTTTAAGAACTTGTCACGATTAAGCTTTTGATTTTGCGGTTTTGTTCTTCTTACAATTTTGCTAATCTGTATACACTCATTCTTTAGCGTCAAGTTGTAGGTGGAGTGTGGTTGCTTATGCACTCTTACTTTGGGCAGAGAGGGCTGTTTTCTATTGCTGCAATACATGCAGCATCAATTTCTATCCCTCTCTGTCCATTTTTTTTTTGCAAGTTCTACCATCGATACAAAATTCGATAGAGACACTGGTATAGGCCTTGCAACAGACGTCAATATTATTAATAATGTACCAATGCTTATTTCAGCGTTTATTTTGACGCCTTTTCATAGCTTATTTTGATGGATAAAATACCAATACATATAGCGACGACACCGTATCGGCGTCTATCCAATGATTATTCTAGTGTATTCTACTTTTGAAACAATCTTTGAGTCGTCGATATTCGTGCCTTTCTTGCACGGAATGTGGTAGTGGTGCATAATATTTCGATACATCAGAGAATATTTTAAAGCGCACAACTCTTGATTATGTGCCACAGTATGGATGCAGAATTTCTCTAGATGCTTGGACAAATTGTCACAACAAACCATTGATTAATGTGATTTTGATTTGTCCAAGAGGATCCATTTTTCTTGAGGTGATCAACACATCCTTGAAAGAGAAAACTAGTGGATATCTTGCTGGTGTATATGAGTGTTCAATTAGAAGAGCAGGGGGACCTAAAAATGTGACATCCATAACTACAAAGCAGCTAGAAAAGCTAAGCAAAGTATCCAAAGATTAAATGGGTTCCATGTGCTACCCACACTTTGAATCTGCTTTTAAAGGAATTTGGAAAAGTTCCTTCTATTAAGCAAACTCTTCTAGATGCAAACCACTTGGTGAAGTTTATAAGAGAGCATTCATTTTCTTATGCTCTGTTTAGAACAAAGTCCTCGACAAAAAAATTACAAACTTTTTGTATGACCTGTTTTGTGATAGCGTATTACATTCTCTTTACACTACAATAAGTTAAAGCATCCCTTGTTGAAACAGTGGCAGATAGAAGATGGGACATTTGGCTTGATAAATATCCCAAGTATGGACCTGCGGCTTCCAAATGCTATCAGCTTGTAAAGTCTCCTATTTTTTGGAGAAATGTAGATAAAATTGTTACTATCACAGAACCCTTCAATCATCTGATATGATAAGTGAACAAAGAAGCCTCTATATTTGGACGGGTTTACTGGTACATGCATGAAGCCTCTTGCAAGTTAAAAGACTGTACGTATTATGCAAGAAAAGAGAAATGATGATGTCGTTTGTCAAAAGACAATGGGAGAAGCACATACTCCTTTACATGGAGCAGGGTTCGTCTTAGGTCCCAAGTTCCAGATGCACGATCAATTTTCAAACAATGAAGTGATCACTGATTTCAAGAAAGTGTGTGCACAAATTTTAGGCAATGTGGATGTAGGTGGCATACACATAGATGAGGGTCTATACTAGTAGAGAAGTAATTTTTGGGGATCCTTGGCATATAGATGCCACCAGGACGATGAGTGCACCAGTTTGGTGGAAAGAGTATGGTGGAGAAAAAGTGAAACTTCAACATGTGGATGTGAGAGTATTGTCTGTTGCCACCTCAAGTGGTAGCTGTGAAAGAAATTGGTCTTCATTTGCTTTCATGCATACTAAAAAACAAGATCAATTACGTCCTAAACGAGCTGAAAACTTGGTGTATGTATTTGTAACATGCGACTTATGCATAAGCCAAAAAAGTTAGTCACACATGCCACTGAAGAAAGCTTCGGATGCTTTCAAACACAGGAAGCAATTGCAAATGAGCTCAACTCTAATTATCAAATGGAATGGAACCCGAAAAAAATTGATCCAAAATATTCAGATGTCAAAGAGTTTGATGACATGGTGCCTGTGATTGAGGGGACGGATGAGCTATAAAGTTTGTACTATATTCTCAATTAATTTTGTAATGTGAAAGTTGTGTGGAGTTTAGCTTCACAGTCTCTCTCTCTCTCTCTCTCTCTCTCTCTCTCTCTCTCTCTCTCTCTCTCTCTCTCTCCCTCTCTCTCTCCCCCTCTCTCATTGTGTCTCTTTCTCTCCATCTTCTTTCTATCATTGTTGAAAAGAGGGAGAGAGCGAGAAAGAACTCTACACAATTGCAACAACATCCGCCATGTTCATTTGTTCCAACAAATAGAAATTTACATATCAAAAAGAGGTTTTAGTTACAAAGATTGAGATTTAAGATACATAAGAGCTCATTATTGTTTGGGAGATTTAATTTTGATCATGGGTTTGATTCCCTAAAAGATCAGATATGCAAAATTTTGAATTGCCGAATGAATCTCTTGGACCCACATTTCCTATCTTTTCTTCGCTTATATGCCCATATCTTACTGGTACCATGCCAACCTTCTTTCTAGCTCTTCTATATGAGCGTGCAGCATGGGTGGGTCTCTCCTTGACTTTCCAAATCCACACCTTGAGTTGCAAGCTGCTCAATGACTGCGGTTTCTTCGGGCAAATATATGTAACCCATTTTGTGAGGAGGGTCTTCTTGATTGGCTTCCCGGGCATGAATCTTCTCGATCGGGGTCCTTTGCCAACATATCCTGTAGTGGGAAGATCATTCCAATCTACTTTGATCCGCAGTACCTAATAACACAATAAAATTGTTTCATAATGTAAATTGCCACGATTATTATTTGGTGGTGATCTGTATACTTGGATAAATCTTGAAAGGATATTTCTTGCAAGGACAGTGTGTTGCAAATTTGAAACTTTAAGGGAGTGGAATCCTTAGCATTTCCTTTAATTCAAAACAATGTAGTTCATACAAAATGATTTGGGTAGAGATGTCTGCATTGCCTATAATCCAGTGGCTCCCCTTGAAGTTCTGATTCCTCCTCTTCGGACACAGCCAAAGCGCTAAGATCTCCTTGAGTCACCCGGATCTCTTCCTCTTTGTAAATTTGTTGTGCCAATGTGTGATTAAGAAAAGGATCATTAGGCTGCTGTGAATTTTGGTCGGGAGCAATATCTTTCATATCTAGAATGAAAACAATAAACTCTCATGAGCAAAGACTTACCACTGAAGAAAGAGAGGTGGTTTAAAGGATTTTGGAGATCCAACTCGAAATATTTTAAAATTGGAGCTTGAAGAAATTTAAAGACTTAACTAAAAATACAATTAAAGATCTAGTTTGAAATAACACCACACATTGCACACCATCAATGGAAAAAATATTGTCACTGGTTTAATCATCAAGAGGCCTCAAGCTTTGTGCTCTCTCTCTCTCTCTCTCTCTCTCTCTCTCTCTCTCTCTCTCTCTCTCTCTCTCTCTCTCTCTCTCTCTCCTCTCTATAATCTCTTGTGTGTGAAAAGTATCTCTCTCCATTAAGTAATCTACTCAACTATCTACTTAGCTATGTCCTATTTCCTACCAATTGGTATCAGAACAGGTTTACTCATAGCTAAAGTATTTCAAGGAAAGGAGTCCTTGAGCTAAGTGGGAGTAATGGCGAAGGAAGGGAAGCTCAAGATTGAGGAATTGAATGGAAAGAACTACCAACATTGGAAGATGCAAATTGAAGACTATCTCTACTGGAAGGACCTTTATTTGGAACTAGGCGATCTTGCAAAGAAGCCCGCAACAATGGCAGATGACACATTGATTGTCCTTGACCAAAAGATGTTAGGAACAATTCGGTTAAGCTTGGCATTAATGGTGGCCTTCAACGTTTTGGAGATGAAGACCATGGAGGACTTGATGAAGTCACTTGACGAACTCTATGCAAAACCATCGGCATCAATAAGGTATCTCTCATGAACCGCTTGTTCAATCTAAAGGTGGCACAAAATGGTTCAGTTGCAAAACACCTAAATGACTTTAGCACCAACATAAGTCAACTTCAATCGGTTAAAATAAATTTTGATGACAAAGTGCGAGCTCTCGTTATACTATCATCTCTATCAAATAGTTGGGATAGCCTTGTGATTGTTGTAAGTAAATCTATCTCTGGCACAACTACTCTTAAGTTTGATGATGTTGTGGGTGTTCTCCTAAGCAAGAAAATGCAAAGGAGAAGCACCTAAGT
Source organism: Adiantum capillus-veneris (assembly GCF_014529385.1). Lineage (NCBI taxonomy): Eukaryota > Viridiplantae > Streptophyta > Polypodiopsida > Polypodiales > Pteridaceae > Adiantum > Adiantum capillus-veneris. The sequence continues at coordinate 11,582,104 of NC_140955.1, forward strand.
TCCATACTATATGCGTACATCAAAATAAAACATATTTTGATCAAAATATATTTTACTTTATAAAAAAAGACACCACAACAGTTCATTCAAACTATCACGATAGTGACGTCTAGGATAGAGATAGATCGAGAGAGAGAGAGCAAGTATTCAGGTAATCACTTCTACTTCTTTTTAATGGCTTTTATCTGATGTTATATATGCTAGCACTATTGTTGTGGAGCTTTGCTTGCACCTCAGTGTTAGTTTGCAAGTTAGCGCACTCTCTTTGATTGTGTTGACCCTCATGTCACACTGCAAAGAGAGAGAGAATTTAGAAACTCGTCCTTGGCTATATTGATCCTTGTAACACACTGCAAGGCGGGGTTAGAATTTAGATGCTTCATCCTTGACTGTTGTTGACCTCCATGTTGCACTGCAAGGAGTAGTTTAGGATGTACTATTAGATTTCCCAGCTCTGGCTATTGCTGACCACCAAGTCGTGGTTGCTGCTGACCACTGCATCACACTGGAAGAAGATTGGGTTTAATAGATTCTTTGTCTATGTCTGTTGCTGACCACCATGTTGCACTGCAAGGAGGGGTTTAGGATTTTTAAGTCTTTTGTTCTTGGTTGTTGTTGACCATCATGTAGCATCACAAGAAGATTAATTTTAGGATTTTTAAATCCTTCATTCTTGGTTGTTGTGACCATCACATTGCATCGCATCGCAAGAAGATTAAATTTGATAGTTTCTTCATCTTTGGTTGTTGTTGACCATCGTGTTGCACTACAGGGAGGGGTTTAGGATTTTGAAATTCTTTGTTCTTGGCCGTTATTGACCATCTCATCACATTGCAAGAAGATTGGATTTAATATATTCCCCATCTCTGGTTGTTGCTGACCACCGTGTTGCACTGCAGAGAGGGGTTAGCTATCTTACAACTTTCACTCCTAGATGTTGTTGACCATCTCGTCCATTGCAGGTTGAATGGATTTAATAATTTTCTCATCTCTTCCTATTGTTGACCAACGCGTTGCACTACAGAGAGGGGCTAGGTATTTTAAATCCTTCGTCTTTCACTGCCACTGACTACCACGTCGCACTGCAGGGAGATTGGTTTTAGTAGATTTCATCTCTAGTTGCTGCTGACCATCGTCTCGTATTGCAGGGAGGAGCTATATATTTTTAGATCTTTCATTGCTAGTTGTTATTATTGTTCATGAAATGTTTTTATCTCTTTCTATTAAAAACATATATGTCAATGTTATATCTATTCTAGATCTACCTTAATTTTATTTGCTTCATGTATTTTCAGGCTTCAGTCATGATCGAGACAAATTTAATGCATCATTATCGCAAAATCATTTGTGATGCTCTAGTTTTATCTCTCTATGGAGCTTCTGATGATCATTTGCGTGGGGCATTTGATCCACTGCAGCAGGCGAAGTTTGATGATTTTGTGGCTGAACTTGTGGAGTACCATTGGCTAAAACTGTGTAGTGTATTCCCTATTTCATTTGACCCACAAATGACCCAGCTCTATGCACTAATGGAGTAATACACAACACAATAAAGAAATTATTGGGCCAAGTCATTAGAAGATTTGAGAGTATGGTTCATCTTGAAATCAAACCCAAACCTAGAATCAAAGAGTGAATGCAGCTTGTGGCACAACTACATTCAAAATTAAAGAGCAAGGATAAGGTCAAAGGATGTTCTAAACGTCCTAGGATAGAAGAGAATGTGCCTCCTTCTTCAGCTACCGAGCCCTTAGCTAGATGATACTACATGTCCTTCAGTCCTACACTTACTTGGGGATCATTCTATCTTTCACCTGTAAGCACCCCAATTAGGTGAAGGACGTTTTGCAAATGTGAAACAAGTTTCAGTGGCCCATCCCCTCTTCAAAGATTCTTTCTATGCGGCAAATAAGTTTACAAGGACCAAATAGGAAGCAAGCCAACTTTACAAACAATGCTAGAGGAAGCAACAGCTACTATTGTTCAACACAGTGGCATGATATTTCCCCGTGTTCTTGCTCATTATAACAAAAGGCCTATGTTGATCTTCAAGATTTGAAATGGAGGTCACCTTGAGCACTGGATTCAAGCATGTCATCATGATGGAAACAAGCCTAGAATCAGAGAGTTTCAACACACATCTAGAATTGTACAACAGTTCATAGACAATATTTTGCCAATCTACAAGGCTCTTTTGTAGAAGATGAAATTTGTGCATAGTCACGATTTCATTCACAACGATCTATATTCTACTATATTTTGGCAAGCAAGGAGTGCCAATGCTGGGATCACGGATTGGGGACAAAGTACAGCATAAAACACTTTGGCAACATTCCCCAACCTACCGAATCTCAACCCTCAAACTAGAGCTCAATTCGAGTGAGATTATCTATGGACTACCCCTGAAAATATCAGCATCAGTCCTCCCTCTTTCACCTAAGCATCTGATATATATAGTCTCTCATATATTCTTAAATGTTTGGTTGCATGTATTCTAGAGCCCTCTGAGGTTCTCAATTGCATTTTTTTGTGAAATGTAAATAGGCATCTTGGTACTGGAAAATTCTCCAAACCCTTGAATAGATCTAAAATATGGGGTTTAACACTAGAATGGTAACAGAACACTTTTATGTCCTTGGACACTTTTGTGTCCTGCTAAGTGACCATTTTGCTTGAATTATTTGAAGAGTATGAAAATGAATTTCTAGGTGTTATATATCCACAAAATTGCCTTATGAGCTGAAAAAAACTTAGCATTTTTTTTGGAGTATCGATATCACCATTAACCTTACTCTTGCACAACATTTTTGAACCTAAGCTGTGTGAAAAAACAGGTCCTGTTTTTTGTTTTTTTTCAATTTTTGGCAACTATACCACTCTAAACTTCATGTTTGTGAGGTTAAGATGGCTAGAGGTTAGGCCTTCATAGTTCTCAACATGTTTTGATGCTTGTAGGGAGAGCTAAGTGTTAAAATTGAAAGTTATGACCAATTTACAAGAATTGCATAATCCTGTTTTTTAGCCAAAATTAGCACTTTTATGATTTTTTTAGTAGCTTTCTTGATATCCAAATTCAATTTTGATTGTGTAAGTGTAATGTATAACATAAAGCTAATCTTCCTTGAGTTTTGGGGGACCTAATATGCTATATAGCATAGTATATGATGATGGTTGAGTTTTTTGATTGCTGAAGAATACGATACATTTTAGAGTAGCAAATATAACTTTCTCAATATTGCTACCTCCTTAGGCCAATTGCGTGTATTTTGTATGTAGTAACCATATCTAATCAGAGACTACAAACTTGGCTAGATATTGAGTAGTTTCTATGGGTTTCTAGAGGTCATAATGCTAAACCCAGTTTTTCATGTTTGCTGTATTTAGCACTTTATCATTGCCCCCAAGGTTCCAATTGTAAGAGATCCATTATCCTTTTGACATGCTCCATGGCTCCTTTTGAATGCAAAGGCCCAAAGGGAACAAAGAAAACATGTATATAGTATTTGTATTGAGCGTGACTATAGAAACTTTGATGATAGGTCCACAGAATGGCAAAAATGCAACTTTTTTGTACCTATTTTTTTTGCCCAAAAACAAATTAGTGAGGTAAAAGCAACCATATGTTTTGGTCACCAACCCATTGAAGTTAACGGGGCATTTTATCTCATGTCCTACAAAAATCCCCACTCTTACTTATATGCAATCAACCGTAAGAAATTGCTGTTTTGGGCAAAATGCATTGGTCCATCACCTTTGGAGGCTTGTAGTGACCAAGGGATGAGAAAAATTACAAGTTTCTCATTTTTTCCATATGTAGTAGTTATTGAACTATAAGCTCATGAAACGATTTTTCAAAATGAGTGGATCTACGATGGTTTTGGAATTTTTTCCCAAAACCCTGAAAGGACACTTTTATGTCCTATTAGGTTACCATTCTAGTGTTAAGCCTTTGTTTGAATGGAGACCATAATGTTGGATATCATGTTGTGGGCTATGTCCACAGGAAAGCAGCCACTCAATGGACTTAGTACTTCAAACAGGAAGTAAGTTACAAAGGAATTATACCCTTTTGGAGCTCCTACCTTGCTTCACTCTCACCACCTCACGTCCACCTTGTTGTATCAACTTCACAATGCCTCACAATGCTTCACCTCTTCAATCCATTTTTGTGTGTAGAAGAGGCCTTCTTTTATAGGCCAAAACGGTTGCCATCTCTCATGAGAGGTAGTTGTGTGTAGTCGCTCTTGTGTTGACAAGTCCAACTTGGACTCTCCAATGCGCCCATGCGTGACCGCCCTTGAGAAGACAAGTCCATCTTAAAATCGTCCATTGCCATTGAATTCAGCCACTGGCCATTGACTGCCGACCACCTTCCAATTGACTCGTTGTTTTTTGACCACTTTCTAGCCGCTATCCGGCCATAATATTCCGACAAAAAAAGATTAACACTGTGTGAAAATTGAAGAGAGGACAAATGAGCTTAAGTTCATAGTGCCAGTAGATTAGAGATTGATACTTCGGCAAAGAGGGAGACGTGTATATTGTTGTGCTTAACCCTTTCATTGTGTACAAATGGGAATTAACGAGAACCAAAGAGAACGTTTATGCATGGCCTAAAGAGAAGCCACCAACACTAGACATTCCGAATGCCAAGCTTAGACGAGTAAATGTGGCTACATCTGTCAACATAGATAACACCCACGTGGGCTTATACAAGTATGACAACGGAGAGAACATGCTCTACTATAGATGTGAGGAGCCCAATGTGAGGGAGTTAACTGAGCAAAAATGCTTGTATGTGTTTACATTTGAGGTTGAGAGAGACATCCAAATAATTATGCTGGACAAGTATGGTCAGAAGTATTCTTCAGTGAGTCATAAAAAATGAGCTCCAGGGCTATACATACTTGGAGGGACCACTCCATCAGTACTATTTCACCCCTATCTTGCACATACCTACTATTTTAGAAACAAAAAAACCAAAAAGGACAAGAGTGAGTCCCTTGAAATCTCATGTGGAAGACTCATTTAGTTGACCTCATTTGTTTGCACCTAAAGGAATGGGATCCCTAGATTCTAGGGTTCCTATGTCAACACATCAAGAGAGTGCCAGATATAAGAGCATAAATTTGGGAGATAAGACGTGAGGGAAGGGTGCTTGAATGATTCCCTTCAAGAGAACCTATTAGTGGTTATGAAATGAGAGATGCTATGGGTGGAGAACCTAGAGTGATGAGGATGGTTGCAAAAGCTCAAAGAATGCGGCCTTTGGCTAAGTGTGTGCCAAAGAAGTATAGTGGATCAAGAGATCCATACACACATGTTTCCATCTTTAAGAAAGTATTAAGAGCACAACAAGTAGTGGATTTCCATACATAGTATGAGGGATTTGGGTTAACACTGGAGGGAACTCCACTAACTTGGTTCCAACCACTCAATAACAGGGATTTCTTAAATACTAATCAACTCTTACGAGAGTTTGTTGAGCAATTCTACAAAAGAGGAATCAAGCACAACACAGTTTCTTAGATCTATGATTTTAGGCAAAAAGAAAATGAAAAAGTGAAGGAAGCTTCCATTTGCTTCAAGCAGTACATTGAAGGATGTCTAGTGGAAGAGTTACCATGGGATGATTGCTTATTGGTTCTCTTTATTGAGGGCTTACGAAATGAGACTCTTAAAAAGGACTTGCACCTAAAAGCTTGCACCTCTTTTGAACAAGTTACCAGGGAAGCCTTGTACTTGGTTGACAATTGCCAGACTTATGGCGAGGTAACGAAAGACGTAGAGTCCAATCCTAGTAGTGCATCTTCTACATTTAGTGGGATTATGGCAAAGAAGAATTCTTCTGCTGCAACCACACCAAATGTGGAGCAATAAGTCAAAGGAGTGGTCCGCATGATGAATTAGACCTATAGGCAAAATCCTAATCTGAGATTGCAGTAGCCCCACAAGAAATTAATGCTCCACAAATGCTAAAATGGTGTGCCATAGAGCAAAAATACACAACCCTTAACACCATCGAGTGTTTCTATAACCATAACTACGTGATAATAAGACGTATGGACCACCGACAATGCTAAGATTTCCGTCATCTCCAAGATACCAAATGGGACATAACAATGCAATACATGGTGGAGATAAATCAAAACTAGTACTGGGGCAGCAACCATCACTACCGTAGGATACCCGAGCCATTGTGCATTATGTGTAGCCTACAGAGTCATTTGTAACTCAATGTATGATTCCACCAACTGTCGATTATGAAGAGTCATCCAGAAGTCATGTGAGAGAGATGAAGGGAGAAACTTACATTCCAGAAGAAAGACCATATTGGGCTAGTGCTAAGTAAATTCCTTAACCTTTGTATGTGGCTCAAACATCTAGAAACCAAATCATGGTGGATGAAAACACACTCATGTTCATAGAAAACCAGAAGTACAAGCATAGCTATTATCCGCCTAGAGTAGGCCAACTAATAGGAGCACCATTAGCAACCAAACCCAAGGACCCGTGTTATCAATGTGGAGGTGACCTTTGGATAAGGAGATGCCCCTTCAAAGTTCAGCAAAGAAAAATATTTGGATTTTTCAACGGGTGTGGGAAAGACCATTTTGTTCAACTGTAAAAAAAAACTCGAACAATCCTAGGAAAGAAACTATTGATGTCATTGGGATATTACCATGCACGAGTGGATTAGAGTTTGAGCCAAACATTCCAGTCAAAATGGTGACTAGATTTTGCTTGAGAAGCTTCAAAAAATCAACCGATAGTAGATGATATAAAACCTTTAAAAATAACCAAATTGGAGAACGGATCAATTAGAATTCAAATAAAATCTTAGAAAGTCAAGCAAAATAAAATGAAAGCAAAGAGGCTGCAAGAGAAAAATTCTTTGGAAATTGAACTAAATCAAACTAAAGAATGTCTTAAAGATGAGCAAGAAAGTGAGAAAGGCCCAAAGGAAGTGGAAGAGTCAAAGATTTACTCAGATGGTTCGGTCTTGGTGGAGAAAGTGAACAAGCACTTAGATCCAATATTGCAAGCACATGCTGCAAGGCTCAATAACAACTAAACTATGGAGAAAAGATTGATGACCTACCCACATCTGGAAGATAAAACCAAGAGAATGGAAGTATAAAAGAAACTTAACAAAGCTGCTCAATCCATATTACAATGAGAAGTTTTTGAGAAGTTCCAAAAACTTCTGTGGGACGTATGTCTAACCTCACCATCCTATCTTATTGCAGTATTAGCGAGAACCACGATTAAATTGTCAATCCATGGGACGAAGCTGGCTCGACTAGTGCATAGAAGCTACAAGAGGGTGTCAATCTCTCAAAAAACAACTAACAACTCGCATCTAATTCATGCTACACTCAAGTGACAGAAATCACTAAAAACCAATCGCTCATCGGCAAACAAATCACATCCGTTGCAGCATCAAATGACATCCAAACGTAATGAAATTTCTAGGACATGTTTATAGACCTAAGTACATATACTTATGGTCTCAAATCCCACTTTAGGTCAAGTGCCAAAATTGCGATTATTAACAGCAGTGGATTTTTGACCTAGTCGTTTTCGACCCAGAATGCATCTAAATGCTTAGCAATAATGCCCCAATACCCTGCCTATGCTTAGTTTTTTATTTGAAAGTGTAAATTCCTAGTTATGATGAAATTAGGCCGCGGTTTGGCGACACCAAAAGCTACAAATTATTGTGATGTTCTTATGTCAATGTGTAGAGCTCTTACCTGCGGTTGCAATGCAACAAATGCGATTGCAATGTGACAACCGGGGAGGGAGTAGGAAGCATGAGAAGGAGAGGAGTGAGAGCCGTTAGCTCATGCTGTGTATTTCATTATAAAAACTTTTGTATAACTTATAAAAATTGGCTTTTTTACCTTAAACAAGGTTTTTGGTGGTCAAAACTAATAATCTAAGAGTTCTACCAAAGATGGGTAATGATAGGTTGATACAGTCTGGAAGCTTGTAGCCTCGGCTCATTAATTACATAGTTTATCCGAGAAAATAGGAGTTACAATATTCCCAATTTATCAGAATAATAAGTGTTTTACAATGAGAACTTCGAAAAATGGTATCTATGTTAGCTTGCTGCTAGCATTCCCCCCCCTCCTCGCCTGTGTCGTCCCTTGACACAGCTTTATGGGCTGAAGTAGTCTTTGGGCTGAGGGCTAGCGAGGCGGTCTTTAAGTACACTTAGTGCCTTTTGGTATCTGATCTTCCTTTCTTTATCTAGCACTTGCAAAAACTGCATAGTTACTCTGTTCTTCAACTCCACTCGTGAGTAGCCTACAAACCTTGATGTGAGATTGTTGATCACTGGTGCAAATATCTTCGTTCGCCAAGTGAAGAATCCCGTGTAGAATGCTTCCTCGAACGCCAGCATATTGTGAGAAGGTAGAAACATGCATCTAGCATAGAATCCATAGAGGAATTCTTCGGAAGGTTGGCCACTAAGATCATAGCACAAACCTTTGTTACCCTCGAGGAATGACATCCAAGGGGTGCCTGCTTGCTCTGGCTCATTGAACACTTCGATGCATGTGAGCAAGATTCGGTAGATCTTATATAGCATAGCACATGACAAATTTGGTAGACTTTTAAAGAATGACATGGCGCCCTTTAGGGTTTCCACCATGTATTCTTCAGTCGCTGGTCCCTTTTCTGGAGCACGCAATCTGGGGTAATTCAGCCAAGTTGGTCGCTTATTTAGTAGTGTCTCATGTGCTATCCAGGTCCTTAATCTTAGTACAGAACAAAAAGTCGGATCTTTTTGCAGGGCTGCAGGTGCTCTCGTTAACAGAAATAAGTACCTTGGGTTTTTGTTCAGCCAGCTCAACCTCCACTTCGGGTGGTATTTGTCTGCACCCTCGACTTGCATGTCTGTGTAAAGTTTTTCTTTTACTTGTAGCAACTCAACTTTAATCAGAGGGTAGGGCAGGGATTGTTGGTGCCATTGTGCATTTATTTGTTTGGGAGTGAGTTGTGTGACATTGACAGAATGAAGTACTCTCAGCTCCCAATCCATTGCTGCCTTCCACTGCATCATCCACCTCTTGTGTAACTTTTTCTTTTAGTGCATCTTCTTCAGCCTTTGAGAGCTGGACCATGGGCACTGTGTCTTCTTCTGTAATGGGTACCTGAAAATCTTCCTTGCCACTCAGCTCTACTATGGACTGTGTCTCCATTTTAGCAAATGATACTGAGGGTATTTCTATATGAGGCTGCTTCGAAGTGCCTGCCTCTTCTTGAGTTTCCATCCTTCCCTCTCTCAGTAGCTGGTTGACTCGTTTGAGTTCAGTTATCTCCTTCAGCAGTTTGTCTTCTCTTTGGACCCGCATCAAGGCCAGGTCTCTGCGTTGAGATTGCTCTAACTTCAGCTCCAGCTCAAGGTCTTTATTTTTCTTTTCTAGTGCCTTGTAGACCTCGTATGTTCCCTTGATCAAGGCGATGGTGGGATTTTCTTGTATTTGCTGCAAGAATATTGCCTGATCATTGATTCTTTGTTCTGAGTACTGTAGAGAGGCATTAGCTACATCTAGCTGTACCTGGATTTTTTGAGCTGAGAGGGTGGTAGTTAGAAGCTCATTTGTAACTTTGGTCATCTGATCATCCTTGGCTTTGCATGCATCTGACAGTTTGGTAAGCAGCTCACCCAGCTCCTCCATTTCCTTTTGTTGCTTATTTCTTGCAAGCTGATGTTGTTCAGCTTCTGCTCTCAACTCCTTCACTTGACTCTGTAGATCAATGATGACATTAAGTTTGTTGTCTAACTCCCCTTGTAGTGCATTTATCACCATCTCTATCTCTTTGGCCCTGGTGCTACGGCCAAGCACTACTGAGCGAAGTCTTTCAGTCATCTCCTGCATTTGCTTAGCATATTTGTTAGCCTGCAGGATGACTTTGTCATTGGATTGCCAGTCTTCATTGCGTGCCAACTGACTTGATGTTTCTGCAACCCCTTGTGACTCTTTTGGTTGTGTCAGGACAGCTGGTTGTTGTTGTTCTTGTAGCTGTGGATGTTCCTTTTTCGTGGAGATAGAGGGTGGTGCATCGGCCTTCTTTGACTGTGCTGATCCAGAGGGTAGTTCTTCAGCCACTTGTTCTTTTGGATGCTCAAGCCTTGTGGTGTTCTCTTCTGTTGCAGAACTTGCTACCTTTTTTGTTCGTAGGACTTGCTGAAATTTCTATCTCTGGCTCTTTCTCAATTTGCTGCGTTTCAGTAGATTCAACTGCCTTTTCTGCTGATTCTTGTGTAGCTTCAAATGCCTTCTGCTCTTCAGGCTCTGTCTCTTTTGTTTGCTCAATGGTTGTATCTCTAACTGTTGATGATGGTGGTGGGCTCGGTATAGGTTGATCAAAGTTTTCAGATATAGGAGAAGAGATGCGGGGAGACACATCACCTTGGGTATGTTGTGCTTCTCCTTGTGTAGTGGCTTCCTCTGCTCTCTTTTGCATTTTTGCCGCCTCTGTCATTTGCTTTTCTGCCTCTTGTGCTTCTTTCAGCTTTAGAGATTTGGCTTCTTGATACATTTGTTTTAGCACCTCTGCAGGTTCTTCAACCTGCTTCCTGGTGTGATGCTTGGTCCTTGGTCCCTTAAGCCCACTAGGCACCCATTTTTTTGGGTCCTTTCCTTGTGCTTGTGGCTGCATTGGTATGCGTGTTCCTCTTTTCAAACCGGGCTTGCTTTTGCACAGGCTCTTCTTGGTGTGCTGCCACGGATTTTCTCTTCATTTCCTCCATTCATGCTCTCTTTTCTTCATTATCCGAGCTTTCACTGCTGTGCCTTTCCGGCAAGCTTTCAGTCGATTCTTCATCAGATTTGTAGGATCTCTTGGCCAATCTTGTAGCTTGAGGAGATGGTTGAGCTGACACTATCCAAGTGTTTTGGTATAGGGTAGGTGGTAGGTTGTCAGCCATGCCAATGGCATGGTATTCAATTCTTGTCAATACCTCTGGTGCACCCAGGTAAGTAATCTTTCCTTCTTTCTTTGTGCCTCTCAAAGTGGTGAAGACATTATTGTGCATGGTCCACCAGTTTCCTGGTTGTTGACTTGAGGACTTGCATGAAGGTGGTGGCAACCTCATGATGGGTGTGGTATACCTTGGTGGCATTTTAGCAAGGAAATGAAAGGGTTGGTGGTATAACCTGGCTGGATCTTCAACCTGTTTGTGAATAAGGTCGGCAAAGGTGGCTGTGGTAGTTTCTTTGGTGAAGTACCTGTCGTTTTCCTGTCCCTTGCCCTCATTGTCATTCCTTCTATGGGCAGTTTGAGTGCTTCTACCACTATTTCCTTGGTTATCACCACTTCAACTTTATTCCCCTGAGGTTCAAAAATCTGTGCAGTTCCATCTTCTTTGATCGTTGACAAAAGCTCCTAAGCTTTTTGGAAATCCACGCCGCACGGCTCTTGTTCATAGAAATCTCTGACTCCTAGCCTGCGGTTGGCTTCTTTGGTCTGAGGCTTTGCGGCGACATCGTACACTTCTTTTGGTAGGAGTTACAACTCTACTTGATGTCCCTCCTCACTCCTAAATCTACCGGTGAACACTGTGGTGTGATGCTCTTCGAGCTGTTCTTTTGAAAGATAGGCTTCCTTGGTGGCTTTGACTGAATCTGGATCCAGTTGGTATGCGGGTAACTCCTGAAACTTTTCTTTCTAGTTGAGCTTCTTCTTGGCCCTCTCTGTTGCTTGCATGGCTCCTGTTCAGTGAATAGAGTGTCAAAGTTAGCAGATTTGACGGATTTTTCTCTAAAATGTCCTTTAGTCTGAAATGCTGACAATTTTGGTCCAAGTTGCTTCAAATCCATTTTTGAACAAGCATAGATGCATAAAAACATGCAAGGAACAAAATTGTGAAGTCCACACAAAATTTTTCAACCAAAGTAAATAATCACGATTATTTACAGTTGAGTACTTTTTTGAATATTTTGCAAACTTGGCATCACAAGCTTGAAGTTTATATCAAATACATACTCTGAGTGAAATATGGGCTCATTTGGATGCATAGGGTGCAAATGGTACCAGATTTTGCTTTAGGTCTCAGAAACAATAGATATAAAGGACATTTGAGATTTTGAGCACACATGATAGGTGAGGTGATGATACAATTTCCAAGCAAAAATAATGCAAAAGTAAATAATCGTGATTATTTACAGCAATCACATTTTTTTTGTAAAACTTAAAAATTTTGACCTAAACACATTCTATACACCTAAAAAAAGTCCTAGATTGTATTTGGTCAAGTTTGGTCTTGCTGACATCACTTTGTGCTTTGTCGACTTTGAAATCACCAAGTTCTGTGACTACACTGCCTGTTGAGTTGGTCAGTCAATTTTGAGGCTTAGGACTTGTCCGCAACATAGTCGTGAAGCAACTCATCCAATTCTGGCTCATTTGGAGTCACTTTGACCCCGTATGTCGAATTTGACGCTTTGTAGCCTTTGAGCCATTTTTTGCTTTTCGAGGGCTTTGCTTGATTGATTTCACAAAACCAGTCATATACATTGTATATGAATCTCGTAGGCAAGTTGTCTGTGGAGTCAAATCGAAATTCTGGTATTTGCCAAAAACCTAGCTTTTCTACTGGGGACTCCCTCGACCCCTACCGAATGGTCAATCGATGATATAGAAAGGTTATATTCTGTTAGGGCATGCTACAGTTCAAATCTCATCTCATTTGGTTGAGCTGACAGGCCGCTATGATTAGTAGGTCTTCATGCACTGCTCAGTTTCTAGGGTTTTTTCTAGGGGTTTAGACTAGCTACCGACCGTACAAAATGGATCATTGATGAGTGAAGAACTTACCCCTCATGTCTCGTGTGAGACGGCACTGAAAACGGGCAACTGTAGACTCCGGAAAAGACGCACGAAAGAGGTCGAAAAAGCTCTCTCTACAAAGGCCACAAGTGGAAATGAGGTGGTTTTAGCCTACCTGGGATATCTATACCCGGACTTTCCGAACCAATTTCCCCCAGATTCCCCCGTTAGTCATACTAGGCCGTGAAACCTATGTTAGACTCAAAAATTTCCTTGATCGGATTCTTGTAGCTCATTCTGCAAGAATTTTGCAAAAGTAGGTTTGGCCGCCTAATTTAGGCTTCCCGCTTCCATCTTCTGATTTCATTGAAAATTTTTGTGCTTGTCCGCCTTGTCTTTTTTATCACCATCTTGCTTTCGTTTTCCATCTAAGCTTCTTTGCTATTTTTTATTACTTTTTGACTTGTTTATTGGAAAAAATCAAAGAAAATAACAAAATGCGCTAAAAAAGTAAAGTGAAAATCCAATAATTAAGAAAATCCATTGAAAAACACAGCTTTATTTTTTGTTGTTGGATTCCTCCATTTTTAAGTCTCCATATCGAGAAAAATAATGAAAAATAACTAGAAAGGACTATTTTTTGATGATTTTCTTATAGTATATACATTATTTACACTCATCGAGAAGATATTAGCAGTGAATTTTTCCTTGATGATGAATTATAAGGGCATTATTAGGTAATTTTGCAAAAAATTACACGTTAACATCAAACTATTTCTCCCTCTTCAAACATTGCCCTTAATTGCTTAGTGCCCTTCCCATCCCTCCTAGATGGCTAACTCCAGGACAACTGTGTGCATGGGTTGAACAATTGTGTCTTATTCATAGCCATGGTTGGCTCTACCATGCGTTGAAGATCAATGCAGTTCAAACCAATATGTTGTGCAAAAGATGGGTCTTGAGTAATTAACTCAAGGGTTTTTGATGTCGAGGTTTGCTATTGCTGTCTTCCAAAGAGCAAATCTTGTAGCTTGTGTGCTCTCTGTTTGATTGTGCCATCAGGATGCTTCAACACACTAATTTCTTGAGCTGTTGGTAGCACTTTTGTCTGTTGTTGAGCTTTTTCTCACCATTGGTAGCTTGGTTTGCTTGGTGTTGTATGGTGTGGTGGAGTCTTTTGAGACTTAACTCGCCATTACTTGATTGGTTTTACAGTTTGTGGAGAAGATAAGTGCTCCTTTTTCTTCCAAACCCATTTCATGTTGGGTTCCTTGCCCAGAGATGCTTGTCTCTGTGTTTTGACCTTTGGAACCTCCTTTGGTTTTGTCGGTGATGTTTTGGGCACCCATATTTGAATCGGCTTGTCCTTGAGCTGTGCTTTTGGTACCCAAATTTGTCTGACTCCTTGCATGCTACTTGTAGCATGTGCTTGTCGAGAGGATGGAGAAGTTTGATTACTTTGAGGTTTGCTTTGTTGCTGATTGCCTTTCCATTCCTCTTTGCTTGGTGCAATTGGAACAATGAGTTGTCCACCTTTCGGTGATAGCTTGAGCTGATTCGTATCCCAATCTAGTACTGCCTTATATGTCCGCATCCTGGGAATTCCAAGAATCATCATCTCATTCATGTGTTCATCTGGTAAGCATACAAACTAATGAGGACATGAACATCCATGTACTATCACGTTCAAGTTGACTACTCCCAATGTTGGTGTTGGGTTCTTGTTGCATCCTTTGATAGTCACTATTTCCGTCGTCAATGCTTGACTTGTTGCTTTCTTGCACGTGGAATAATTGACTGCATTTACTCTAGCTCCTATATCAACCAAAGCATTTGTGCTATGATTGTTGAGTTGTACTTTGATGTGTAGGTCCATTCTGTCTAACCATTTATCATCTATTGATATGGCATCTTTAGGCAATTCCCATTGTCGGTCACCTATTTCCAAAGTGTTGATGGGAAGCGGTATCTACTGATTCTTGAGAGTGGCTTTCTGTTTGAGTACCCAAAGCCGAGTTTCCTCTTGGGCTTCATCAATAACCTGCTATTGTTTAATCCTCCTTAGCTTGGCTGCATGCATTCTTTCTAGCAATTCATTGGCTAGTGGCAGATTGTACTTCTTTAAATGGCATCCACTAATCCAATTAGCCATTGTTTCACCATCTAGGATGGATAACTTCACTCCTCCACTTGGAGATACATTTTCAATGATAAATGATCCGTTTCCCTTTTTCTTAAACTTGGGAATGTGTTGCTTAAGGGAATAGACTAAAACTAAGTCTCCTTTCTTGAAGATTTTTGTTATTACATGGGAATCAAAAAACTGTTTCTCTTTCCTCTTTTTTCCATAGATATGAGCTACAGCAGTTAGCCTTTGCTCATCTAGCTTTTCTAAATCTTCAAGTCTTTCTGACAATTCATGTCCAGTCCACTCAAGATCCTTAGCTACCCTTAATGTCGGCAATAGAAATTCTATTGGCAGTATGGCATCAAGACCATAAAGAAGGTTAAAGGGTGTATCATTTAAAGCTGCTTTGAATGAAACTCAATAAGCCCATAGAGCTGCATGGATATTCATTTCCCAGTCTGTCCTCCCTGAACTAACCACTTTAGTCATCATTGAGCTAAGGAATTTTGTTCGTATTCATAGCTTGTCTATTTGCTTGTGGGTGATAGGGAGCTAATTTGTTATAGATGACCATAAACTCATTAAGCAAATACTCAATTACCTCATTGAGTAAATGAGTTCCCTATCACTGACTATTTCTATTGGTAGTCCATACCTCGTGAATACATACTCATATAAGAATGCGGCAGTGCATTAGGGCCAATTTGGATGAAATAAGGGCTTTTAGGGTTTCTTTATTCTTGATCTAAGGGTCAAGGAGGAGCCACATTTCCAAAAGCATGGCACTTTTGTACACATGTCAAGATCTCCTTTACTTACTTTTGGAATATTTTGCACTATTTTACCCATAACTTTTTCATATGAACTCCAAATCTAGCGCTCAAATAGTCCATGGGTGGCGCTTGATGATCTCTATCGAATGAGTACCCATGTTAAATAGTTTTGGTAAGATCTTCATGGTCTTTTTTAGGTTGCCCCTTTTCAGATCCTTACACAACCCTTTTTTCATCCAAATTGGCCCTAATGGATTCTGGCATCATTCTTTTGAGTTTCTTTAGCCTCGGCCCACTTGGTCAAATAGTCCGTAGCTACAATGATATATTGAGCTTGGTTTCTATAAGCAGGTGGCTATATTGGCCCAACGAAATCTATACCCTATTTTGCAAAAGCTCTAGCCCCCATCATTGGTCTTAAGGGCATGCTATCTACATGTGTTGGCATTTTTGCTCGTTGACAAGCATCACACCTTTGAACATATTCTTTGGCATCTGCAAAAAGTGTTGGCCACCATATTCCTGCCATCAAGATTGCTCTAGCGGTGGTCTCACTAGAAAAGTGACCTCCAGCTAATCCAGCATGTGCTTGTTCTATAATCGTAATATACTCGTCTTCTTTTCACAAAGATGCAAATGTTGATCTTTACCTCTCCGATACAATTGGTTCCCAATAAGAGCATAGTCTCTTGCTTCATTTTCAGTAGCTGTTTGACGGCGTTTACTCGTATCCTCAGGAAATGTTCGGCTTGATAAGTAAGTAACCAGATAGTTACTCCACTTAGGAACATGCGACATTTAGAACAATGTTACATGAGGTATGGGTGTTTGTCTTTAACATTAAGGATGATCCTTTACAAAATATCGAACATCACTCCTCATAGTCGTCCAAAATACTCCAAGTCTCAAGATTCTTTGTATAGTTTGGTCTTCTATAAAGTGAAGTCCTACTATGGTAGTATGTGCTTGACTTAGGTACAGGTTTTTCTCCTCAGGATTAATGCATAAGAGCAATATTCCATCTCAATTTCTTTTGTATAGCCTACCACTTAGTAATTGATACATAGCCGATTACTCGATTAATTCGATTGTAATAGGAAGTTGTATTTGTGAATCCACTTGAGCTATTGTCATCAATGACACCATGTTTTCCAACCATCGAGGTATCATTTCCATGGAGAACAAATAGGCATCTGGTAGATCATTGTCTAGCCCTTTATGTGATTCTCCTGAAACAATCCTTGACAAATGATCTGCTCTTTGATGTGTCGTGTCCTTTTTTACAACCACAGTGAAATCAAATTCCAGAAGAATGATGAACCATCTCACAATTCTTCCTGTCCTGCATGGCTTGTTGACCAAGTACAACAAATCTTGGTGGTCCACAAAGAACACAAACTTGTTGGCTAATAGGTAATATCTATAGTTTTTAACGGCATGGATCATTCCTAATCCTTCCCTTTCAGTGGTAGTGTAATTCTTTTCTGCCATGTTCAACTCTCGGCTAGCATAAGAAATAGGAAAGTCAATTTTCTCGTCTCCTGGTTGAGCTAGTATACAACCGATGGCAAAATTGGAAGCATCTACATGTATATGGAATATCTTATTCCAATCTGGTGTTTTCTATATTGGAGCTAAGGTGAGATATTTCTTAAGCTTTGTGAAGGATTCTTCACATGCCTCGGTCCACTCGAAGTGTGTAATCAAGCTATACATGGGTTTAACAATTATAGCGTACATGTAGATGAACCGTCTGTAATATCCACAATGTCCCACAAAGGCTTGAACCCCCTTGACTGTTGTGGGTCTAGGCAAATTAGCAATGACATAAATTTTTTCAATATCAATAGCTATGCCATTTTTAGACACTATATGTCCAAGAATTTTTCCTTGGCTACCCATGAATGTGCACTTTTCAGGATTTAAGAAAATCCTATAAAGTCTATATTTTTCAAATACCTTTTTGAGGTGTTCAAAATGATCAGCCCGGATTGATGAATGTACGCATAGATCATCCATATATACTTCTAAGAATTTCCTAAGATATTACTTAAAAGCATGGCTGCTCAACCTTTGAAATGTGGCTAGAGCATTAGTTAACCCAAACGGCATAACCCGACAGGCAAAAATACCCCATTCTGTTACAAAAGTAGTTTTATGCTGATCTTTTGATCAGCCAAAAGTTGATTGTATCCCAAAAATCCATCTAAGAAGCTGTAAGCTTCTTTTCCTGCAACTCATTCTAAAACATGCTCTCTTATTGGAAGAGGAAAGTTGTCTCTAATGGTAGCTGCATTCACTTTTTTGAGATTGACATACACTGGTAGTTTTCCATTCTTCTTGGGTACTACCACAATTAGAGACACCTAATCTGTGTGTTCAATTTCGTAAATGAATTCGGCTTCCTTTAGTTTCTCAATCTCCTCCTTGATTATCTTGGCAAATGTTTCAGTACATGTTTATGGCCTTTGTCTACTTGGTTTTGCATCATCTCTCATGGGTATGGTATGTTGACAAATTTCTGGATCAACACCCTTGAGATCCTTGTAAGACCAAGCAAAGATATCTCGGTATTCTTTTAGCAAGCTTAGCGAAAGCTCTTTTTCTTCCTCTGTTAGGTCGTTTGTAATGTAAGCAGCCTAGGTTCATATCCTAGTTCAGCCAAGTCTATCTTTTTCGCGTTCTTGGGCCCTTCGTAGGACTCGCCATGTTTCCGTAATTCCCTAACAAGTTGTTCGACTATGATTTTTCGATCTTGAAGAGTATACTTTTTGTAATGGGATGGAACACTCATTACATCCTTACCATCCTCTTCCGTGGTTTCCATTTTGGTCGTATATATCTCCTTTAGAGCTTTTTTCAACTCTTGATATTTCTTTTTCCGCTCAACTCGTATCATGATTATCTCCTTATCCTATTTGTTTTCTTGAGTATCCTTCCTTGTTGTTCTTGATGTTTTAGACATTTCTAGATTTTTGTTTGAAGGATATCTGTCAGTAATTTTTTCCTTGACATAATCATTTGCATCTATCTGCATCAGGAATTGTGCTCTACTAGAGACTGATGGTATAGGTTGTGTTTTCACATTTTTAGTGTCTCTTTTTCGTCTATACCATTTTTATCTTCTCAATTTTAGGTTAGGAAAGTCAAATAAAATTTCCTCCCCTCCTTTCAAGAGTAGCTTAGCTCTCACATGTTCTTTTTCTAACCCCGAATCTTCTGACGTAGCTGAGTTTTCATCTAGCTCATCTGTTGCATCATAGTAGAGGTCTAAAAACACTTGTTGAGCTTTCATCAAGTCCTTGGGTTCCTCATTTTCATCTTCAATGTTGAGGGTTGAAATCATTTGGATGGGAATGATGTCGTAGCCATCCTGATTGCAAAATTGAGTAGGCATAGACGTATTCACACATACATCCATTGTCGCTCAAATTTGAGTCCACTCAAATGGCTCAAACAAATGCTCTAGAAAGGGTTCAGGTTCATAGGCTTCGTGCAATCCCTTTCTAGAATACCTTCTTCTCGTTTTAAACTCCCATTTTCTGAAGCTCCACACATCCAAAGAGGAGTGTCCTTGTTTAACCATGATGGAAGCTTAGTTTCAGTTGAAGAGATTGAATCAAACTATTGTATGGGTGTTTTCATGATATCTCTATAAGTGTGATCTTTTAGATTTATCCTTGTTATAGATCCCACTTGCTTCAAGTACAGATAATTGTTTCCCCAATCTTGGATAAGCTGTACCTGTCGCATGAAAGGTCTTCCCAATATGATTTCATAATTGATTTTTTTCCCAAAGCCTACTATGGCAAAAGTGTGTTGATATTCAATCCCATAGAAATTGACTATCACTTTTTCAAGCAGCCCTAATGGTCTCTCAATGTGACCGTCAGCCAATTGCAATTTCATTCAAGTTTGTCTAATGGATGGTTGTCCCTAGGATTCCCATACTTCTTTTGTGGCTATGGCTATGCCTGCTCCACTATCCAGTATTGCCATGGTTTCCTTCTTCCCCTTTGTCATATTCTTTGACTTTGTTCATTGGAACAGATCGAATCTCTTTGTTGTCCATTTCGTGTCTCAATTTTCCCATTTTTTTGCGATAAGCCCCGTTATCCCCACCTTCTCTAGGGTTTTTTGTAGATCATTCCATAAATACGGTCTAAGTTTTAACATTTCTCCCAAGATAAGAGTGCATTGGATGGGTGTAGACATGATTGAATGAATGTTGTCTACTTCTAGGGTCTGTTCAGCTCTTTTTACTTGAGTGGTCTTACACACTATGGATTCATCTTCGTTATCTCACAAGTAAGAGGGTAATGTTTTCAAGGTCAATGGTTTTGACATTCCTGAAGCTTCAGATCCACAATACCCGTACAAGGATTGTACATCCATGTTCATATCAGGAGGTCAGTTGTCTAACCAAACTTCCTATATAGGAGCTGACTTTAGACTGAGGCTCCCATCATTGATCTCTCGAACCTTTTCCCACAAGTGTCCTAGCCAGTCTTCCTCTACGAAAGGAATTCCGTCTAGGGCATGTTTGTTGTCCGGCACTATAAGTTTTGGTTCTTTTGTTTCACAGTGGGGTTCTACCACCACTTCAAATTTTTCTTTAGTTTCTCTTAACACAAGCTCTTCAGGTTTTGTGATACTTTCAAGCTTGGGTTTTTGTTTTTCCAGCATTTCTTGCATGATTCTTACCAAATTTTGATAAGCTTCAAGCTTAGCTACTTCCATGTCTGGAGAGGGATAGTTTTTCCATTTGTTTTCCATGTTTTGGCCTGCTTTAAGTCCTGCTTGGTAAGATTCCGAGGCTACATTAATAGGCTCAAAAATTTTATCAACCAAAATTAATCCTCCAGATTTCACGGTTGTTTCTTTAATTTCGCTTCCAGTTTCTTTCACTTTTCCTGGAATAGCTAGTTTGCTTTCTCTTCAATTTCAGCTCGTTGTTTTTGTTTTCTCATCTCATACCTTTTGCTTCTGCTTCTTTTGTTCTTTTGAGATGCATCTTTTGTGTTCTCCGAATCATCTGAGGAGTTATGTTTCTTTTTCTTAGCCTAAGCTCTAGTGATTACCTTGATTGGAACAATCGGTTCACTCTCAGATGAGCTACTAGGTATCACTTGGATTACATTTACTACCGTTTTACCCTTGTTTAAAGGATTCTTAGGACAATCTTTTGGGAAGTGTCATCCCCTTTTACAACATTGTATGCAATAAGCTTCAATTGGTTTGAGGTTTTTGTCAGGCTCTGGACATTCATTCTATCATTTGCACCACAATTATAACAGTTTCCTGTTCTTGGCTTAATCATGGGTCTTACCATAGGAGGTTTGACACCTTGATTAGCTACGTAATACATTGGTGCAAGCTATGGTGGAGCATAAGTCACAGGTTCCTCCATTGGTAGTGGATGTGAAGTTATACCAACCTCTCTCTACCATTACTGTAGATGGACTGGGCTCGGCATAAGGTGTAACAAGCACAAGTGCTTGTTCATCTATGACTCCCTCTACATGCATGTGCTTTACAGGCACTGCATTATGTCATGGATACGGAGTTTGTTGACCCAACACGGGTTGAGGTCTTTCCATACCCATCGATGTTCTTTGAGCTTGGGCCATATTAGGCTGATACCTGTACATGGGTTGTCCTTGTGGCCTCATTGGCACGTACTGAACATTCCCATCATACTTTGGTCGGAAGTAGTACTCGTTGGTCTCATGATTGGTCCATTTACCCTCGATTGCACACCATTTTTGTGGCCTAATAGGTTGTTCCTATTGAGGTATCCCTTGTCCTGGTCCCCTCATAAGTGCTTTTTGCATGTTGTTCATCATGTCGTTCATCCTTTTGAGCATATCTTCTATGGTTGAAAGTGGTGCTAAGCAACCGTTCCCACTTGTGCTGGTTTAGTGGATGTTGTTTTCTCGCTTTAGTTATCTTTAGGGACATCTTCTTCGTTAAAAATATTGCAATTGTCTCCTAAGTCAATAGCATCTAACACACTCTTCTAGGGTTGTATGCTTCTTGCTATAGAGTATATCATGAAGTTTTTTATTTAGCAGTACCTCTAGAAACAAAGATACGAGTCGTTCTTCTGCAGGCATATCTAGCCCTGGGCATCTGGCAATGTATTGTTTCATTCGAGTTGCACAATCCCTAATAGACTCACCATGTTTCTATTTAAAGCTATATATTTGAGCTACCATATTATGTTTGATCCCCGTTTTGAAACAAGCAACTACAAATCCTTGAGCTAATGTGTTCAAGTCCATGATTGACCTTGGTGGAATGTTTTGCAACCATGTCAATTCTTTTCCTTCTAATGTCATTCCAAACCCCTCAAATTGAGTATAGAAATTGAATATACGTTTTTCTCTTAGCACTTGCATAAAGCTTGCTAGGTGGTCGTATGGATCCCCTGATCCACTGTATTTTCTGACCCATTTTTGAAAATCAGCTGGTCTGACGCGTCTATTCAGTTCAATTCCCGGTCTCTTGGCAGTTGGTCCTGTTCCCAGTCCTTCAAACTAGTCTGTTGGAAATATTGACTCATGTAGCCCTGGACTGGCCTTAGTGTCACCCAGTTTTCCACGTGATGAGGTGGTTTCTGGTTTCTTCACATTACTCTCAGATGATCTCTCATGGTGTTCATCTCTTGGAATGGTTTTTGGTCCTTGTCCAATATCCAATCCCTTATGGAATACCCTTGGTATTTCGTTTGTTCTACCTCCTCAGGAGTCATCATAACAAAGTTGTTGTTATAAAAATCCCTAAACAGGTAGGTTGGTAGGTCTGCTGATCCCTTATCTTTGATCTTGAAGATATAAATGGTCTTCATGGCCGTTAGTTGTCCTGGTTTGGCATGCGAAGTCCACAGAAGATCTTTTATGTTTCTATCTTCCCAACAATAGACTCCAATCCTAGGATTATCCGTACTAAGCCGTTTCAAAGGCTTCAAATCTACTTGATAGTATCCCTCAAATTCCAAGGTTAGTGGTCCTTCTTTCGCTGACATATCTGGGATTATGGTATTTACTTATAACCCCCATTTGTCTATCACGTCAGGGTTTTCGACTTGTACATACTGAGTTCCATTTTTGTCCATGTACATTTTTCCTTGTTTGTTTGCCCCTAATCTCTTCTTCGAACTTGATACCATGGTCATAAATGCGAATAGCATACTCATTGTTAAGATCCAGATAAACCTGAGCTCTATGGCGATTAGTCTTATAAAATGAAAGTATATTCTTATAGCGCACTGTCGTTCCAGTCTCCGAGTGAGTCGAATAAGAAGACATTTTAGATGTTGAGTCCGAAAAAGTGTTTAAGACTTCTTCTAGAATAGTGTGCAAGGAATTGCCTTGATTCACGCTTTCTTCGGTGGATACTCTACTAGAGGTTTCTCCAAATATGCCTTGATTTCCTAGTACTTTGACCAGATCTAAGGTTCATAAATATTGGTGAATCCCTGGATAGAGTAGTTGCCTTTGGATTGACTTGTCATCAATTTCCACTTGACTTGATTGCAACCTTTGTTGAATTGTCGATTCCTTGTCTACGACCTGATTCCTGTACAAATTTGTTAGCTATTCTTCTATAAAGACAATAGAGTTTTTGCTAACTGTTGTGATTGGTCTATGTGTATCACTTCAAGTCGAGCTATGAGAGTTAGCAATTGACTTTCAGATTCGACTTTGACAAAAAATCAAAGGATTAATCTGCAACTTGAAAACTAAGTAAACATGTACCAATTTGGATCCGATTGAACCCAAAATTGCCCGACGGCTTTGTATTATGCTGGTCTAACACTGTACAAGTTCAAATGTCAAAACTGATGTCCCTGTGTAGCAGTAGTAAATAATCATGATTATTTACTTTTACTAATTTTTTGCACTTTTTGGCTTGGTTTGGCAAGTATACAACCTATTGAAGTCCCTGGACAAGTTTCAACAAGTTTGGACAAAATCTAATCAAGTTTATCAACTCTTTTGTGTCCACAGACTCTGATTTCAAGAATCTGGCTTAAGTCTCACTTTTGTGATCCAAATTTTTCCAAAATTGATTTGTGGGGTCTACTTGATATGCTTAACCTTGTGGTATACTCAAATTTGCAAATTTGTCAGTTTTTGTAGCAGATGTAAATACTCGCGATTATTTACTCCAGCTATATTTTTGTAAATGTTTGTTCCAACTTTAACACATATCTGTTAAGCACCTCAAGTTAAGGTCCCTAGCCAAGTTTCAACAAGTTTGGACAATTTTTTATCAAATGGTCATCAATTTTCTGTCCGCAGACTAACTTTGCAAATTTGATCACAATTTCCAATCCAGTGATCCAAATCTTACCAAATTTGTTTTGTAGGCTTAATAAAACATGGTAAAACTAGTGGTATGCCAACTTGATCAAAACAATTAAAAAATGGGACAGATGTAAATAATCGCAATTATTTACTTCTAACAACTTTTTGCATCTTTTTTGGTCAAGTGATCATGTACACATGTTTATCACATCAATATAGGCTTATAAATCAAATTTCATCAAGTTTGGACAATTTTTTTCCCAATCTACACTCAAGTTTCAAAAAGTCGGTACAAACTTTAGTTTTTACCCAGTTTGGTGATCCAAATCGTTTGTGCCTTTACAAAAGTTGTTTGTACACATGCAATGAGTCAACGGTATGAACCTTGGACAAATCTGAGCTGAAAGTTAATAATCGCAATTATTAACTTCAGGCTTGAAATGAACACGTTTTTGCAATTTTTCAATGGACATTCTTTTCATGAGCTATTTTAAGCCTATGAATCAAGTCAAAACTTACTTTGGCCTAAAATGTTAAGAAAAAGTAAATAATCTCAGTTTTGGTCAACTCTTGAAATTTTTACCTCGTGTCCTTGAGCTTACCAACTGGTTCAGACAACTTTTAAGCTTACTCTCCAGTCGGATTGAGTGGTTTGGAGTATTTTCTTGCTATTTTTAGACATAGACCTGAAATTTTGCAACTTCCAATAACACTTGATTCTTTTAGGGAGAGCGATGTTCTGAAATCCACCTCGGATCCTACTTACCCTACTTCTAGATTCTCATGCAATGGGGTTGTGGAAAGTGTCCACAAATACTTGTTTTCTTGTCTTTTATGGTTTTCTAAGCATTGATCTTAAGACTTGTCTCGTCTACCAATCATCCTTAAAATCTTAATCTAATTTCTACAATCCTGAAGGCACTCAGCAAGTACGATTACCTCCAAGCGACCTCTTCACAGCAAAAGACGACAATCTTAGGCTGTGCGGTTTCTAAAAGAAAGTTTTTAACTCTAGGCAATCCTAGAGGAAGTTAAAGGATAACTTCACAAGACGCTCGTGTTTTTCTCTAGTTTAGGTCTCTTCGATCCCCGACAGCGGTGCCAAATGTGGGACGTATGTCTAACCTCACCATCTTGTCTTATTGTAGTATTAGCGAGAACCACGATTAAATTGTCAATCCATAGGATGAAGCTGACTTGACTAGTGCATAGAGGCTACAAGAGGGTTTCAATCTCTCGGAAAACAACTGACAACTCGTATCTAACTCATGCTACACTCAAGTGACAGAAATCACTAAAAACCAATCGCTCATCGGCAAATAAATCACATATGTTTGCAGCATCAAATGACATCCAAACATAATGAAACTTCTAGGACATGTTTATAAGACCTAAGCACACATGCTTATAGTCTCAAATCCCACTTTAGGTCAAGTGCCAAAATCACGATTATTAACAGCAATGGATTTTGGACTTAGTCGTTTTCAACCTAGAATGCATCTAAATGCTTAGCAATGATGCCCCAATACCCTGCCTATGCTTAGTTTTTTATTTGAAAGTGTAAATTCCTAGTTATGATGAAATTAGGCCGCGGTTTGGCAACGCCAAAAGCTACGAATTACTGTGATGTGCTTATGCCAATGCGTAGAGCTCTTACCTGTGGTTGCAATGCAACAAACACGACTGTAATGTGACAACCGGGGAGGGAATAGGAAGCGCGAGAAGGAGAGGTGTGAGCGCTGTTAGCTCACGCTGTGTATTTCATTATCCAAAAACTTTTTTATAACTTACAAAAATTGGCTTTTATACCTTAGCCAAGGTTTTTGGTGGTCAAAACTAATAATCTGGGAGTTCTACCAAAGATGGGTAATAACAGGTTGATACAATCTGGAAGCTTGTAGCCCCAACTCATTAATTACAGAGTTTATCCGAGAAAATAGGAGTTACAATATTCCCGATCTATCAAAATAATAAGTGTTTACAATGAGAACTCCAAAAAATGGTATTCGTGTTAGCTTGTTGCTAACAACTTTTGAGCCGATAGCGCAACAGATGAGAAAGAAAACACGGTAAAACAAGGAGAAACCAACACAGATGAAGGAAACAAAATCAAAGGATTTTGTGACCAATGCGGAAAAGATCACTTACTCATGAATTTTACTAAAAATCTAGATGATATAATAAAACTTGTGGAAACTAACAAAGAGGGGCCACTTACTAAGGGAATTGTTGCAAACACAATAGACAAGGGTAGATCTATGGAGGTGCAACAATTCTAGAAAGGAGATGAATCATGGCCGCAATCATTGTGGGAAACAATTCAAAATAGAAAAGACAAGAGTGCAACTCTGATATCAACACCAATCCCTAAAATAAATATGGATCATAAAATCTATCCTAATCAGAGGAATCCCAAAATCCGAGCCAATAAAAGCGAGCAAACCATAAACCGAGCAAAACTAACAATTTTTTTTGATATCCTTGTGCAATATATTAGTTGTAATACAAAATTACACAAACCATAAACTTTTTTTGATATCTTTGCAATACAAATTTTTTTGATATCCTTGTGCAATATATCAGTTACAATACAAAATTACGCAAACCATAAACTTTTTTTTGATATCCTTGTAATACAAAATTATGCAAACCGCAAACTTTTTTTTGATATCCTTGTAATACAAAATTACGCAAACCATAAACTTTGCAAAACTTACTATGTTTTTTTATATCCTTGTGCAACATATTAGTTGTATATATTGTGGTGTGTGGTTGTGTAGGTAGAGTCCGGCCACCTAGTGTGGTTAGACATGTTATGGTTGTAAATGCTTGATGGTAATATAAGGAGGTGCAGATGAGAGAGAGGCACACTTGGTTTGGTCGTGCAGGCAGAGTCGACAACACACCATAATATCTTGGATTTTTGTTGGTGGTTAGAGATACTCCCTACCTAGTTTCTTAACCTATTAAAATAATTTTAAATTGTTCTATCTCTAACACATGCCAAAAACCTTCCATCAACATTGAAATTAACCAAAAAGGTGTATTGCATCTACATATCAAAATGGAGAGTGCAACAAAAAAAATAATGCCGCACTAGAATATTTGGGGCAAAAGTTAATAGTCATAAGCACATATCACCAAAAAACCTACTTCTATAAAACCATAGCAAGGTCCACAAGCCTTTAAGGTTGCATCAGCACCCGTGAACCTCCAAGTGCTTGGACTAACTCCAATTTTGTTAAAGCCGCCTGATGCATGAACTCATGAGCATGAGGGTCAAGGCCAAGTACTTGCATAAATATGAAGTAAATGTGCTTACATGGCATATACACAAGGCGCTTGCTTTCCCGGTTTTGAAAATCCTCGCAAGTACATCTAGGAAAATTTGACATTGTCACAGAGTATGCACTCCCTTTGCACTTGACCCCACAGTATTAACATAGAAAACATGTGTTTCATTGCAAACCACAATGACCTCTCGCACCAACTCTGCTGCCATGGTTCTACCCACTTCAATCTTGCCATGAAACTCCTTTGTTAATTGTGATCTCCATTTCACAATCTTTCCATCTCTAAATTTGGGATGGATGCTGCTAGCAACTCTTTGGTTCAATGGAACTATTTCATGCATTCTTGATGCTGATGTAACTCCTGCTTGCAAAACAACACCATCGGCTTGCACTTGCGTTAACTCTTGAGGTTGCAAATTTGTGCCCTCTGCGACCACCCAAACACAGGGAGCTGGACCTGGTGGCCCTTTGACTATGATGTGAACCTTCCAGGTGTGCATGTTATTGGAATTACAAAACCAAATGAACCCTTCCACAAGGCCTCCCAATTGTGAACCAAATGGAGGATATTTCCTGCGACCCCAAAAACAAGGAGCTGGCACCCCTATTTTGGCATCCGTTGAACAGGCATTAATGAGCCGCCCACATTAATCTCCATCTTTTGACACCACACCAAAACAAGTCATCTTTCGCCCAGGTTCTGTTCTCCTTATTGCCAAAACTGACTTTGCTACATTTACTTCTGGATATGGGACATCCTTTGAAGCTTTTTTTTTGTGTTGAAGCCGACCAATTGAAGTTGTCATTGTAACATACTCTGGCCTGTGGCTATCCTCCTCCAAGACAATATTTGCATCAGCAAAAATTGGCCTCTTTTTTCTCATACTCTTCTCTTGGAGTATATTTCTATTCATTTCATGACTATTCCATTTCATGCATTGAAGAATGTGTGAGGTCAACTAGTTTCTTTCCAGCTGCCGCGGAAGCAGATGAAGGTCGGTTCATGAAGCGATCTGCCAAATCTTTAATGCCGAGATCGGTGGAGCTCCCAACACCTTTCAAATAGGCATTATATTTCACACTTTGAAGCACAGCTAAATCCATATCTGCACATGCTGCCTCATACAAGCTTATGTGATCCTTGTAACCAATCGAGGCACGCATACTAGCAAGCTTTGACTCAGACAAGTTTGTGTTAGGGACAAAGATACCTGCAGCATCTTATGATACAAATCTTTCCCCCCAATGAGGCACTCGTACATCCCACCAAGCCAACCATGTCTCCAATGAAGAAATCTCCCCTTCAATGGCCATTCCTGTTTTCCAAAATCTTCTAAGGTCTCCCTTACAATGCTCAACCGCATTCTCTGTAGGTGCAGTTCTCCACTTGTGACACAAAATCTTGTGCTCCTCTTCAAATGTCATACGGATGCACTTGACAGTATTTCGAACCATACTTTTCTCCCAATGAAACAAACATGATCTCTCTTTGTCTGGAGTAGACTTCTTTGCTCCTCCAAAATAAACAGTACGCACAGCAATCCAATTGGCACTGGCTTCATTTGCCATAAATTCCCTAAACTCTGGCTTATCAAAACCATGTTGCTTAACCACATTGTTCAGCATCTTCCAAAATTCAATATGAGCATATTTACTTTCCATGCTAAACTCAGCAGTTGCAATGGTGAGTAGCTCTTGTACATAAGGGTCATAGACATGCGTTGACATAGTCGGCCATCCTTGAACACGATGAACATGATCAAAGCTCACCCACATTTGCTCCAAATTACCTCCAGGACGTATGCGATTCACCCAATCAACTCCATTGCCCGGTCCCTTAATTGACATTTTAAATACATGAGGTTGTAATTTATCACCTAATTGTCCTGGAAAAAGGATCATATGGATAAAAGGATATATGCACTTGCTTTTCAAGTCAAGCACTGCCTCAAGACCTTTTGAAGTGATATTCTTTTATCTTTTTGCAGACTCCAAACTTCCTTCGACTCTGCTTTTATTTGACAGGGGAGTCATACTGTCAAGGAATTTAGCAAATTCCAAATCTTCAATCATAGCACTTGCAGTTGAACCTGCTCCAATAAGCTTTTCCATGATAAGATCATTAGTGGTGGCCCGCTCCAATTGTTTCGCAGTCACCAAAGGGTCCCGACTTTCTCGATCAAGCAACATTTCATCTATGTGACTTTCAACCATCCGACTCCTCCCTTATGCACATGGATGATTATGTTCTCCAAGATGCAAAGCACACCTAGTACAATTATGCTTATCTCTAGGCAAACAATAATAAATTACTGCAGGACATGTAGATACACATTCGAGAATTTGTCCACAATGAGCGCATACCAGTGTGCCATACTGAGAAGAGGTCAATCCTTTAGGACTGGATTTAACAAGCTGACCTCGCCATTGAGACTCATTGAACATATTTGTGCACAAATAAAATGGACAATCAATGTTGATGCAGCACAAATGCCCAGAGCATCTACTAAATCTGACAATGCCATTAAAACTATCACTACTACAAGTGACATACTCTGTCCACATGTGACTATCATGTCTTTGCTCCATACTACTCATACCTGAAGAATTACCAGATGGCGGTAATTCAAAAGCAATATACCCATCATAATGAGCTGGTAGCTCATCAGTACATACCACTTTCTTGGCTTGATGGAGGGCAATATATAAATTGCTTTGCAATGGCATGCACTTAATCATGTCAATAACACTCGCATTGATCTCAGAGAGAGGTACTTTCTTGTCTTTCATGTCTTGAGAAACTCTGCCAATGCCAGCTCATCAATGTGATCCTCACTTCTCATATCCACCTTGTAGAACTGGTGTTGTTCATGATCAAGCATAAAAGTTTGCTCACCATCTGATGATATAGTAGCTTCTACCTTGACTTGCGGTCTAGATAATGTTAGTGGACGAAGACAAAAATTAGAATCACGAAGTTCAAAATGTTCTTGCAAAGAAGCAACTATCAAAGAATTAATTCTGGTATCAAACATAAGCACTAGCTTCTGTCCACGCCGTGGACCAAAAACTGTTATGCATCTCCCCATGGGTTAATAGTGTGTTTAGCAGAAGGTAAGAATATCAAAGAGCAGTGGCATGGTTCTGATTGATACAGCGGGTGTAAATAGAATAGATTGATATCCTTAAAATTCTACCATAACCACAAGCCACTAGGAATATTGCACGTTCGTATTCCCACGAACAACAATTATTGTTTTATAAAATATATATTAGAAATAATAATTCACTATATAATATAGTCAAAACATGAAATATAAAGTGCTCAAAAAATGAGCCTGCTTTTAGTTTTAAAAACACTAAAAAAGAACCTGTTTTAGTTTTAAAAACACTAAAAAAACGAGCCTGATTTAATTTTTTAAACACTAAAAAACGACCTGCTTTTAGTTCTTTGAGTTTTACGATTTTCAGTCAATCGAGCATATTAATGACAATCGAACTTCACCTACCCAGTTAAATGTCCCATGCACAATATCCCATGCCGAAGTTAAGGGTGTTTACACACTGCTGAGTGTTTTTGGTTTATTAAATTCTAAGATACTCAAATTTCAAAAATTCCCAAAAAATCCCTAATATTTTGTCACAAATTCCTAAAATTCCCTTCAAGTTTTCCAAAATCCCCAAAGTACCCCTTGTTGTGAGATTAAATTTCTTGAAAGGAAAAAAAAATTGTAGCTTTTCATAAGAAGACTAACTGTCTATCAATACAAGTTGCTTAAAATAGAGTTTAGGTATGTTACATAGGCTTTGGAGAGTAATTGCTTTTTTATTTTTAGTTATAATTACCCTTTTTGCATGGTAATTTGTGACAAATTACATGCTAAGAAATTAAAAATGGATCTAAATTGTCAAATAAGAATAAAGGTTAGAAAATCTTGAACAATCCAATCAAAATAGATGTAAGGGTATTTTGGTAATTTTTTAAATGGGTTGGTCATGGTTTCATACTCTTTAAACAATCTATACGCGGGCAACTCGACGCCATCATTAATACGTTCAGTGCAGTAATGAAGCGAATGGGTGCATCTTTAGGCGCGGTGTTCAACTGTCAATCACTACTACTATTACCTCCTCTGAGAGAGAGAGAGAGAGAGAGAGAGAGAGAGAGAGAGAGAGAGAGAGAGAGAGTAGAGAGAGAGAACGATCATAATATGAAAGGGGCGTGTAGGCCCCTACTGTAGTTTTTTAAAGCAAGTCACACCTAACTTTAACGCTTCTGCGGCGCCTATCTCTCAGCTCTCTCTGCGCAATTTCTCATGCCGCTTGCTACGTTTTCTTGAGCCTTTCACGCCTCTTGCCTACATGCTCACACTCCTTGTCAACTACTACTTCCCTGCACCTTTCAATATCCATATTGCCTGCACGGTCCTTGCCTGCACCCACCGTGAGGCTTTCTTGCCTGTGCCAATTGAGTGCACCCATTGACTCTTTCTTGCATACCGGCCTGCTACATATCTCTCAAGTCTAATGAGTTAATCTCTCAAGCCCTCAACGTTCAGCCGCCTTCACAACTCGAATCAAGCTCGGAGATGGGAGAAGGGAGAAGGGAGTCTACCTTGGCCATGGGGAGAAGGGAGTCTACCTCGGACCGAAAACCTCCTGCCAGGTGGAGTTGTAAACTACCTGTAGCGCGTGGATGGCTACAGGTAGTTTTTTTTTTCAATGTTTTAAGGCTATGTTTGTAAGGCTTATGTTTTAATTAAAACGGGAAGCCTTCTGTAAATGTAACACTCTCTTTAAAGGTTGAATTGGAATTGAACCCTGTAAAGCTTCAATTGGAATTTGAACCCTTCTATAACTGTAACGCTCTCTGTAAAGCCCGAGAGAGATGTTGGAGGGGTAGTGCACCCCCTCAAAGAGAGAGAGAGAGAGAGAGAGAGAGAGAGAGAGAGAGAGAGAGAGAGAGAGAGAGAGACCTTCTAGCTAGTTTATAGGAGAATCATGGTGGAAACTCAAACCCAAGTGCTTGTGTTGGGATAAGTTGCCAAGGCTCTGCCAGGACTTCTGTGTGGCTTTCTTATCATTATGATTCTAAGCCTAAACTACCTGTAGCCATCCACGCCGAGGTGGATGGCTAGAAGGAGTTTTGAATGTGAAAATCTACCTATTTATAAGCTCTCTCTGAGAATCTTCAGAGCTGCATAGATTCTCTTAAAACTATCTGAAGCCATGCACGCCGGCGTGGATGGCTAGAAGGAGTTTCTTGCGACATTGGTTTAGGAGTAGTGATTCATTCTTGCATTGAATTTAATCATGTTTTATTAAGCTCAGTAAGCTCCCTCAAGCTATCCACGCCAACATGGATGTCTAGAGGGAATTTCTCAAGATTAATTTTTATAATTGATCATGATTTTTTTTAAATTGTTAGCTCCCCTCTAACAATCCAAGACGACATGGATGCTTAGGTGGAGATCAATAAGATAAAGTTTTGATTTTTTGAATTACCTCTAGGTATCCGCGTCGGCATGGACGCCTAGAGGGAATTTTAGTGAAGTAATTAAATTGTTTTTGGTTTTGTTTTGCAAGTCCTTCAATTCGTGGACGAGGTCGCAGAGGGAGACGGCTTTCTTCAACTCAAGCTTCCAGTATCTTAGAGAGCAGTGATCAAATAAGTGCAGTCTCTGTCACAGATATGACAGATGGTTTGGAGACACAGGAGGAGGAGATGCAAAGTCAGGACTTGGGGCTTGGCTCCATAAATTAAGTTGATGAATCTCTTGCCCCACAAGAGGCATGTTTTCAAATAGTGCCTTATGTCGTAAGAGATGAAGTAGCAGTAGAGACTGAGACAGGGGAAGAGCAAAAACTTTACATGAATAGACGACAAGATATTCTTCAATGTACTCGCATGTTTAGTTGTTTTGAGTGTCCACCAATTCCTTTATGTCGATTGATCCCTTATGCAAGGGTGAGAGGCTTACGAGATGATGTTAGTGGATTGAAAGCTGCTTTTGCAAAGGAGGGCTACATGCAAGAAAAAGGAGCTTTTATTGTTTCAGTTTGGAATTGCAAGAAGGAGGAAGCTTATGTGACAGATATTTCATTTCTCTGCTTTGTTCTTTCCTACTCTCTGTTTCTGTGGTGTTTTTTGTTATTCTCATAAATAGTAGTTGAGTGTGCTTTTTTGCCTATGATTATCTTTTTTTGCAAAGGACCTTCTTACTTCATGGGACCCAATATGGGTTGATATACATAAAGAGTTTGAAATTGAGCTTTCTAAAAGACCAAATCTTTAAGTTATCTCTAATAAAATGTTCTATGTTTGGGAGGGTAATCATAGAACGGTCGCTTGGATGGCTGCTATTAAAGAGAGATTCTTCGTTGATCAAGAGAAACATTGTAGTGTGCTTTGTACAGTTATTGATCCTACTCGAGTGCCAGAGATAGCTCTGCTTAGTAGCTTGCAAAGAATGAATTTGTAAGCTTCATGACTTTCTATATATTGTAGTAGAAAATTTCTATGTTGTGTTTCTGACTTTGTATATATTGTATATGACCTTGGAATAGCATGAATACACATGCCCTTGTAGTCGCGCATCTTAGGGATGAGCTTGTCAACTGCTCCCACATTTGTGCAGCAGATCATGAAGCGTATATAACAGGTCTACCAGAAAAAGATCAAAAGTTGATTGATGCAGTTCGTAAGAAATACTCGAAGGGTGTGGAGCCTTGGTATCCACTTACTCAACGATACTTGGGAAAGCTCTTATACGATGTGAGTGTCTTTGGCTTGCTTTTTTGGAACGATCTTATATTTGCTTTTTGTGAAAATTACATATATTAAATTGTGTATTGAAGGATAAATTAGGCACAAGGCGGGTGTGTGCAGCAGTTGACATTGATGACACTTTGATTTCAAATTATGTGCAACCATTATTTCGCCCTAAAAAGCGAAGCAGAGAGGGAGCCTCCACCTCTCTTGATGATGATGATGTGGGTGACATGCCTTCGCCCTAAAAAGCGAAGCAGAGAGGGAGCCTCCACCTCTCTTGATGTTGATGATGTGGGTGACATGCCTTCGCGTGTCAACCCCTTTGATCACTAGTGAGAGTCCACCTTACACTTCATTTCCCCCACCTATTCTATGTTTCCATCATACTTTTATGCTATTTTGTCACTTTTTTGTATCATTGTTTAGTATTTGAAAATTATGGATAATGATTCAAACAACAATTTGATATTTCTTGTGCTTTTAGGATGTAGATTTTTTATTGCTTGCATGTGGATTGTGAGACTTTTCTTTTTCTTTTTATATGGAAGTGTGTTGCTAGTTTATGCTGAGGGGATTGTAAAAACCATGGTTGTTGATATACGATATGATTTTGACACCCACAAGAAGTGTGAGAGACGCAATGTTTTTATTGATGACGAATGTGACTCTTCATAGTCACGAGATAGACCCATAGCATTTCTTGTTGTCATTAGAGTGCAGAGGCACGACATGCTATTCTCTATATTCCACTAAATTTATCTTACAAATCTAAAGAAATCTCTCTTTTTTTTGTATAAGATATGGCAATTCTCTCTTAGTACAGTTTAGAAACTTTGTAGATGTATGAGCATTGTTGACTTGCATTAGATTGCCTCGAAAAATTTTAAGTTAAAATAAAAATTATGGTGTTGAATGTAGTTGTGGATCATTGCATGGTTTGTAATAGCTTTGCTACTAGCTTGGGTTTCTCATTGCTTGACATCAAGTATCAACTGCGCAAAAGAATCTAGAGTCTAATTTTGAACAATCATATTGCTACGATAACTTAGGGATTCAAGATTCTACTATTATTAAAGTAGGATATTCATTCATGTTTCTTATCAAAGCCCATTTGGTTTCTTTATTCATTTGCTCGGATTTTTCTTCGCTCAAAAAATCTCGCTCACCACACGGTAAGACTCTCCTAATCATTGTATAGAGATGCACAAACGGAGGTCTTTGTAGAGAGCAAACCGGCATCCATAAGAACTTTAATGTCCTTTGTAGGGAAATATGAGACTTAATTTAGATTTAAGGTTCTACTATCCAAGTGGAATCAATTCCACGGATGAAGGATACAAAGAGCTTACATGATCTATTGTCTTCTCCTATTAGGTACACTACCACTCGCATGGAGCTATTTAATATTCTACCCTATCTATGGGGACAAATGAGCAAAAACTTGGAGAACATGGGATTAAAAATCTAGCCAATAGATGATCTCATGGAAGAAAACAAGAAAACAAAATATCGTAAGAAACCAAAAGTGGAACCTATACTAGTAAATAAGGTAGATGAAGGTGAAGATGAAAACAACACCTTACCTATATAATATAAGGTAGTGACCACCGTTGTGATACTCGATAGTGGGGCAAGAAAAGCCATCGCTACAAAAGGACATTGGGAGAAAATGGTGAAGACCAACTCTTAGAAAAGCATGTGTGTGAAATTGCAATTAGTTGATGGATATGTGGAGAGACCCTTGGGTATATTGGAACAAGTAATAGTATCCTCATGCTGAAGAGAATATGAGCACACCTTTACAGTGGTAGATTTTGGAAAAGGAAATAGCTTTGAAGCTATTTTGGGATGATCGTTTATGCATCAACTCAAAATGATTCAAGATTCGGGCATTCTATTTACGGCATAAGGGGGTTATGACCAAGGTAAACACCACATTTTGCGACAAAGGTGGTTATGATATAAGACCCTTTCTAATGGTTTTGTCGGTCTAAGAAACTGAAAACCTTTTGAAAGCTACTTGAACAGAACAAGTAAGAGACTGTAAACGAATATTTCTATACATGACCTTTCACATGATGATAAAGAAGAGTACCACGACTTGAGGAGCTAGAAATTAGGAAATGATATAGAAGGCAAACTCGCAGGTGATTCAGAACACAAAATTGCAAAAAAGGGGGACGAGCCAATTTTCTACAAATTTCCTAATCAAAAATTGCAAAGATAAGAGAGATATTAGAGAAAGTGAACAAATAAACAACAAAACAAAACTCAGAAAAAAATACCAAAGTTGATGATTGTGATGTTCGAGACAAAATTACGAGAAAACAAGTGAAATAGACAACTTCCTAGGCAAGGTCAAAAAAACAGAGCGAGAAACAACCAACAAACAAAATAAAAAAATTACCAAAAATATCCAAAACAGAGCGCAAGAGTGAATACCAAAAATTAAAACAAACATTGAAAGACGTTTGGACTACATAAATGGAAACTGGGGGGGACTCTAATTCAAAAAAAATTGACGTATGCTCTTATTACAAAAAATATACAATTCAAGATCAAAGAATTGTGGTAGAAAAACCAATGAGAGCCAAGAGAACTAGGAACATCATATGATGGACCTAAGAATGCAAAGAAGATAGATTTGGCAGAACCAAGAGAAGAACCAAAACCGGCTTACATAGGTACAGATCTTACTAAGGAAGAGAAACAACTATTGATAGCTACCCTCAAACAATACAAAGATGTATTTTCTTGGTCATACAAGGATCTTAAAGGGGTAGATACTAGTATTTTCCAACACACGATACCTCTAAAAAATGATGCAAAACCGTGTTGAAAATTTTCATGCACTTACAATGACACTTTTGTGAGAAAAATTAAGGAAGAGATAGACAAACTGAAAGAGGCAGAATTCATCTATGAGATCAAACACATGGAGTGGGTGTCACCAATTCTCTTGGTGCCTAAAAAGAATGGTAAATTATAAGTGTGTGTAAATCTCAGGCAAGTCAACACTCCTAAATCAAAGACAACTATCCCTTACCCATCACAGACTATGTGACGGGTAAGAGTTTTTGGGAAGGAGGCATACAACTTTCTAGATGGTTTTTCAGGCTATAATCAAGTCATGACCAAGCTAGGGGATTAAAAAAAATATCTTAGCTATAGAATGGGGTATTTTTGTATATCAAGTAATGCCATTTGATCTCATAAATGCACCTGCCACATTCCAAAGGCTGACAAGTCTTGCCTTCAAGGAATATCTGAGACAATTTTTAGCGATTTATATGGATGACATGTGTGTGTACTCTCTTCACAAAAGTGAACATGTTGAGCACCTAAAGGTCTTTGAGAAATGCAAGATATATTGTATTTTCCTAGACCCTAAAAAGTGTGTTTTCATGGTTAGAAAAGGCAAAATTTGAGGATATATTGTGTCCAAAAATGAAATTTCTAATGATCTTGAAAAGATACAAGGGATTGTTGTCCTTCCAAGACCAAAAAACATTAGAGAGGTACAAGCCTTTATGGGCCGTTATGAGTATTATCGTAGATTCATTTACATGTACGTTGTCGGAGTGCGCGTCTCTCCAAGGTCGATCGAGAAAGCATCGGGCTTCTGACTGTAGATAGAGAAGCAGTGTAGATGCAAACCAAGCAAAACCAGTGCAGTTAGGGCCAATTTTAGTGTTAGTAAGAGTATATAGCGATGAATACAGAGCAATCGAGGAAAAAAATCACAACTCGCATCACTAATACCAGCCAAAAATTAATTAAAACCAATTATTTACACTCAATTCATGCTGACAATCAAAAGATGCTTCCAATTAATTGATATCTGGCACCCAATTGCATACACCATTATCGGTATGCTGATTGATTTGCAAACCCATAGTCAAAAATCCCCAACCCTTGGAAGCAATCTATAATTGCCAGGTAAACCCCACCTTGTATAGATCCCTTGCTCCAAAATTTTCCCTATCGTCCTCTACTCAACGATTTTTTCCTGCTTTGAAGCTCTTGCCCCTCTTCGGACCTCTCCTCTATCATCAATCCATGGCTCCCCTTTCCCTTCTCCAACTCCTCCTCCCTCTTGCAAGAAGTTCCTCCCTTTCCTCCCTTGTTGCCTCAGGGTTGAGAGAGAGAGAGAGAGAGAGAGAGAGAGAGAGAGTTCAAGAGATATTAGAGCCGCCTTCAGCCCTTCAACAAGTCACGAGCCCTCCCTTAAGGGACTCCTTTCACCTTCAATTCCCTCCTTATTTTGATGTCATCCTCAACTTATTCTTCAAATTGAGCACCTTCTTGAGCCTCTTCTCCTTTTAGCCTTTTCCTCCTTGTTCCCTGGTTCATATTCTTGCTCTCCCGTTGATGCCCTTGGCTTACACTACCTTCTTCTTACCCTTATTCCTTGTACAAGCTCTGCCCCTTGATAGCCCTCCTTTGTCATGGCTCGAGAGAGAGAGAGAGCAAGAAACTGGCTTTCCCTCCTCCAGTTTCCCTCTTCCCCCATTTGAGCTCTCCCCCTCGAGAGCCCTCTCAACTTCCCTCGTTCCCTTTCCCTCCTGCCCTCATCGTTTTTTCCTTATCCTTGCATGCCCCAAAAAAACTCTTTAAAAATAGCCCCCTCCCCCACCTAAGCAATGACGACGCCGTCATTGCTAGGTGTGGGAAGCGGGGTCATGATGTGGGATGGCAGATTTTGAACATCCCTTTCACAAGCATGGTACCAAACAGGGGCACCTTGCTGAGCTCGTCACTTGACATTTCATTATCATGCATGTCCAAGCACTACAACGGCTAGTGCGAGCTTGTCCTCCTCGCTCTCCCTCCCTGCTCGCTGTTTTTTAACATCGCCCCTCTTTTTCCTCTCTTATCCACACCCCATTAAGGTCACAATGGGCGGTCTTTTTTTTCTTCTTTATAATGGGAGGATCTCCTTTGTTTAAACACCACATTAGGCTTATACATCAAGCATGGCACCACATTTAACATCCACATCAACCAAGGCATTGCTCACTACGACATACCAGTCAAAGCAGCCTTGACTATCAATATCATCGTGAATTTTATTGCCCCTTTTTTATTTTCTTGAATAGTGTCGCCTGCCATTTGGTGCACCCAAACCTGGTGACTGAGCTGCGACATCCCATTGTAAATTCCCATTGTCGACTTCAAACCTACCCAGTTCCACCGACTGAGCCATTCAAAAAGCCAAAAAATAAAACCAGATTACACCTAGTCAGCCACCACCGTCAAGTTTCAACTACTACTATAACTTGTCCGTCCAGACCCGTTTAAGACGTCGTCTCTTTCTACTAACTCACCACAATGCATATTATGCTCCAAAACCCTCCAAGTCCCAAAAAACCACTTGATGGCACGCCTTTTGAGGCGGACCACCTGACACAAACCTGGCCCCCGGCAAAACTTTGATCAGCCGTATCTTGGCATTTAGGACTCCGATTGAAGATTTGAAAAAAATGGCATGCTCCGTGAATCAAGCACTCACACCCATAGCTCCAAACTGGCTTGGACTACCTGGCATCACTTGGCCTATCCGTCTTTAATCTACAATCACTTCCAATTTCAAACTGCCATAACTTGGGCATCGTGGCTTTGTTTGATGAGCCGTCTAGACCTGCTCTTTCAGCACCTCAAGCTCTACATAACTGGGCCAAAAACTAGCACCTTGAACATTCTTCACTTTCCACCTTGTCAGGCTCTATCTGGAGCCTTTTTGGTCTAAAAATCCACATTGAGCATATAACTCTACCCTCTTGCTGACATAACAGATGTTAATATTATTCATAAGTTTGATGAAACCTTGAATACGTATGTAAATTTGCATCTTTCACCCCGTGCTCGCAAAGCGGCACGACAACATGATCATTGCTAAACCTTTCTATGCACCCATCACTAAGTTTGAGTGGAAGAAGAAGTGTGGGGAATCATTCCAACAATTAGAGCAGAGACTTATCATGCTCCAATTTTGAGGGCTCTTGACTCGAACAACATCTTCCATATCCATATTGATGCATCGTCTTATGCTATTGGTTGTATCCTGGCTCAACCTGGAGAAAAAAATTGGATTTTCCAATCTATCAACAGACAGCTAAATAACATGGAACAAAATTACACTACCACAGAAAGAGAGGGCTTGGGACTGATCTACTCTATAAAAAATTTCAGACATTAGTTGCTCACAAACAAATCTGTGTTCTTTGTGGACCATCAAGAATTATTAAACCTCCTCGATAAACCTTGCAATACAGCTCACATCATTCAATGGTTTTTCATATTACTCAAGTTTGATTTCACGGGGGTGGTCAAGAAAGGAACTACACATTAGAGAGTAGAACATTTGTTGTGAATGCTACATGGAGAAGCTCCTACAAGTGTTGAAGATGATTTGTGCTGGGTGAAGAGGGGGAGATCGACCGCTTAAAGTACTCAACATAAGCTTTCAAGCCATCACCATCAAACTGTCCACTTCTTCTTCCAATTTCCAAGCACACACACACACACAGTAAACAGAGAATTGATATAGACAAGCTTGTAAGGAGGTGTAAGAGATATGTAAGAGATGGGGACTAGATTAGAGAGTACACAGCAAAATAACCATAGCTTAAGAGAGTAGAGAAGAGAATCTGCAAGAGAAAGGCCTAAATCTAGCCCCAAACTCCACGGCACCTCTCTTGTGGAGTTGGTATTTAATATATTACTTTGAGTTTAAGGTGCCAAAAATTGAGGCCCCTCTTTTACAACCACTTTACTTTTGCAAATGAGTGAAGCTCATTAGTTCTTGCATGACCCATAAGGGGAGTTCCCACTACAACTATTTACAGAGCCATAGTGGCTTATTGAAATGATGTTCTAAGATACTGTGCAAATATAAAATGGCCAAGAATAATTGTCGTCGCCTCTTCATCAACTCCCCGCATTCCACTCTACAAAATCATCATCAACTCAATTAGTAAAATAAATAGACAGCACATAATTAACCATTACGCCCAGCTATCCCAATTGCAGTTAACCACTACAACAGGAGGGTGCCCAGTCTCGTAACATCCCTCCCACCAGGGATAGCAACTGTCCTCAGTTGCTCAATAGAGAAATCAACTGGACCGTGAGTGATGGAAAGTGTGGAGAAGGTTGGGAAAGTTGCGAAAAAAAAATTCAGGCATCCATTTGGCATCCTCTCTAGGGTAGCCCTTGAAAGTCAAAAGGTAACGGTTATAAACCATTCCAGTGCGTGTAGTGGTGGTCTCATGGTCAACTATTTTGTCAGGGATGAGTTGCTCTTGTTGGTCTACAAGTGAAGGTGGGTCTTCGTAAATGTGGTGTGTAGGTAGGGGTCCTCTGAATGGTCGTAAAAGACTAATGTGAAATGCATTGTGAATGTGCCAATGTGCAGGTAATTCTAAACGAAAAGAAACATCATTAATGACAGCTGAAATTTTGAAAGGTCCATAAAAACGAGGAGCAAGCTTAACAAAGACATTAGTATCAACACTTTTGATCCTTCGTTTTTCGATGCGAAGTAAAACATGATCACCTTCTTTGAATTGGTGTGCCTTGCGGTGCTTGTTAGCATGCTTGGTGTAAAGTTCTTGTGAGTGTTTAATGGCAGAATGCACACTTGCATAAATATCATGAAAGTCAGTAGTGAAATCATCAGCGGCAGGCACAACATTAGAAAGACGTGAAGCAAGAGTAGGAAGTGAGTGACCGTATACAATTTCAAAGGGAGATTTACCCGTGGCAGTGTGAGTGGTGTTGTTGTATGCAAATTGCAAAATA
The DNA here is from genome assembly GCF_014529385.1 of Adiantum capillus-veneris. Classification (NCBI taxonomy): domain Eukaryota; kingdom Viridiplantae; phylum Streptophyta; class Polypodiopsida; order Polypodiales; family Pteridaceae; genus Adiantum; species Adiantum capillus-veneris. Next base: position 11,623,974 of record NC_140955.1, read on the forward strand.
TGTAGGTAGTCATCCCATTTCTTAGGTTGAGAGGAAACATAAGCCTTCAACGAGTCAATAATAGTGCGGTTGGTGACTTCGGTTTGACCATTAGATTCAGGATGAAATGCAGAAGTAAAGTCAAGTGTAGTGCCAAGATTTTCAAATATAGTAGTCCAAAAAGCACTACAAAATTTTCAGTCTCGATCGGAAATAATCACTTTAGGCAAACCATGATGTGGAAAAACAGTCTTCAGAAACAAAAGTGCAGCTTGATGTGCTGTGAATGTTTTCTTACACGGAACAAAATACGCTTGTTTAGAGAAACGATCAATAATAGTCCATATCATGTCATGTTTGTGCATTGTGAGTGGGAAACCAGTAACAAAATCCATGGAAATATGTTCCCAAGGTCTTTCAGGAATGGGGAGAGGGTGTAAAAGTCCCAATTTCTTACCTGTAGCTGCTTTGATTTGTTGACAAATCAAACAAGTGGACACATACTGTTTAACATCCATTCTCATAGTAGGCCAATAGAAATCACGACATAAATTTTGAAAAGTTGCAGCAAATCCTCTATGTCCAGCATAAGGTGGTTTGTGCAATTCTTCAATAATTAATGTACGAAAAGATTTAGTCACACACAATTTTTGTTTGAAATAAAGGAAGTTTTCTTGAATAGTGTATTCGAGAAATGTGTGTACAGAATTATCAAGCATGTGCAACCATGTTGTTTTGAAGTCATCGTCATGTGCATAAGTGTCAGGCATAGTGTCAAATGAAGTTCCCGTAATGGTTGATAGATGATTAAGTGAGGGTCTTCTACTCAAGGCATCAGCTACAACGTTTTCTTTACCAGGCTGGTATTGAATGTTGGGCTGAAAACTTTGAATAAAAGTGGCCCACTTAATATGTCTATCATCTATTAAAGGCTGAGAAAGTAAATATTTGATACTTTGTTGATCAGTTTTAATGATCAAGTCAGTACCCATTACATAGTGTTTCCAGATTTTCAATGCATGTACCACAGCAGTCAATTCTTTATCATAAGTACTGAACTTTATTTCAGACGGTTTGAATTTACGACTTTCGAAAGCAATGGGATGGTTATCTTGCATAAGGACTGCACCGATACCTTTACCACTAGCATCAGTGACTACCACAAAGAATGGTCGTTCAAAATCAGGCAATTGCAATACAGGTGCATTAGTCAAAGCATGTTTAAGTGCATTAAATGAGCTTTCTTGCAAATCAGTCCATTCATAAGGCGTGTTTTTCTTCAACAAGAGAGTCAAATAATGTGCTTTGTAAGCAAAATTACGAACAAATTTCCTGTAATAGCTGCAAAGACCAAGAAAAGATCGTAGCTCATGCAAGTTTTTGGGTCTAGGCCAGGATTGAATGGCTTCAATTTTCTTTGGATTGACATGAATTCCTTTACCCGATACAATATGTCCCAAATATTCAATTTCAGATTGGAAAAATGAACTCTTTTCAGGATTCAAATACAAGTGATTTTGTGCAAGCAGATCAAATACACGTGTTAAATGTTGCTTATGGTCTTCTTCAGATTTACTGAATACCAAAATGTCATCAAAAAATACAATCACAAAATCTTGATGGTCAATGAAAATTCGATTCATCATGCGTGTGAATGTAGCTGGTGCATTTGTCAAACCAAATGGCATGACAAGAAATTCATAATGCCCAGTTTGTGTTCTGAAAGCAGTTTTGTAGACATCATGTTCAAACATTTTGACTTGGTGATATCCTGATTTAAGGTCAATTTTGCTAAAGATGTTTGCCCCTTTCAGTTTGTCTAGTAGATCATCCACTCTAGGAATAGGAAACCTATTCTTAATGGTGATCTTGTTTAAAGCCCTGTAGTCGATACACATACGAAAGGTTCCATTTTTCTTCTTGACAAGAAGTACTGGAGCTCCGTATGGTGAACTACTAGGTCGGATTAGGCCTCGGTCAAGTAAATCAGTGATTTGAGTTTGTATTTCCCTGTGTGCGGTAGGATTTACACGATAAGGTGCTCTACAAGGAGGTTCACTACCCGGTATGATGTCAATTTGGTGGTCTTCTGGGCGTGATGGTGGAATTCCATGTGGGAGATCATGCATGAAACAATCTTTAAATTGTGAGAGAAATTCATCGTGTGTGGAGTTACGTGAAGTTTCAGTTTCAACAGAAATTTGATTTACCAATACTAGATATGTTTTCCCCTGTTTTCGAATTGCTCGTTTGGCTTGAGTGTGAGAGAGGAGTGGAAATTTTTGATGTTCCAGTGTTGCTTGGATGGAGAATTTTTTTATTATTATGAGTGAGAGACATTGTACGTGTTTTATAATTAATCAACGGGTCAAATTCATGACGAAATGGCATTCCCAAAATCATATCGAGTCCATGCAATGGTGCTACCAAAAATGTACGTGCTTGTGTGAATTCACCAATGCAAACTTCAACAGTGACTTGAGTTTTACAATTAAAACATTGATTATTAAAAACAGTTTTGACCTTGTGGGGTGATGAAATTTCAGAGAGTGATAGTTGTTGTGCCAATCGTGTGGAAATGAAATCATGGCTACTACCATCATCTAGCAGAATGGTGACATTTTCACCCTTAACAGTGCCTTGCACTTTAAACAAAGTGTGAGGAGATATAGGAGTACCTGAGGATGGGTTGTCATCGTTATCATAATCAGGATCATATCCCTCACCGTAGTTAACTTCCACTTCATTGTCGTCGGGTGTAGCATCTTCGATGAGGTTAAGAGTAGCTCCGTTGGGGCGGTTGTTGTTGAAGGATTTTTGACTTGAATTCCTGTTGAGTCCATTTGAATGGCCATTGGATTGACCATTGCCCTTAGCATGACCATTTGGGCACTTATCTGCATAGTGACCATATTGAAAGCATTTAAAACACTTCACCTTTTTGTTACCATTAGAATTTGGAGGAAAACGCTGGTTGAAAGGATGTTGGTCGCCTCGTTGCTGAGTGTTGTTGTGGTTGTTGCTCATATGAGGTTGAGCAGTGGCAGGAGGATTGTCAAATCTTCGTCTTTTGAAAAAGGTACAGCTTTGGTGTTTGCTTCTGTCAGAGTTAGGAGAGAAGGGAGGTCTCTTGTTGCGGTTAGTGTTGGCAGGTTGATCAGTGTGAGAGGAATGTCCACCTTTCTTCTTTTCTGCGTTGAGAGCCAAGTTAATGGCCTTTGACAGAGAATCTGGTTCGAACATATCTACCTCAGCACTAATTTGTAGTGCCAAGCCTGATATGTACTTTCGCTTCAATTTCCTGTGACTAACATGTTCAATAGCTTGCAATTGAATTAGACAATTCCAAAAACGGTCAGTGTAACCCTGTACATCTTCATTTCTACCCTGTCGAATTAAATCCCATTGACGTCGTGCTTTAGCTTTGTACTGTGTTGGCAAAAATTGGGGTAAAAACACTTTTTTGAATGCATTCCAAGTGCGTGGTCTTCTTCCATGTTGTTTGGCGGCGTTCCACCACAATGCAGCGCTGCTAGTGAGATGATTGGATGCACACTTTACCATTTCACGCTCGGGAAAGTCTTCATCATGAAAGTAGTCATCTAACCGACTAACCCATGCTAGAACCGTGCTAGCATCTTTAGTGCCATCAAAATCTTTGAAAGTGAAGGCTTTTCTGCTAATTTTGTTTTTCTTGGGTGCCGGTGCAGATTCGGTGCATGCAGAATGTAATAATTTATCTTCAAGTTCTTGCCTTCGCATGCGTTCATATGTGAGTGACTGCTGCACATTTTGAAGTTGCTCTGCAATCGTGGGTGCATGAGGAAGATGTGCCATGATTGCGTGCTTTTCTTTTTTTCTTTTTTTTTTCTTTTTTTTTTCTTTTTTTCTTTCTTTTTCTTTAAAAAAAAGTAAATAATTAAATGGTAATGCTTAAAAAGGCTATTTGGTGATATTCACAGATGCAATATGTGGAATAAAATAAAATAAATAACAGAAATGTAATGTACTTAGCTGAAAAAGAGCGGTGGCGTCCAGTCCAGAATGGCGATGCGCTAGGAAATTGCCAGAGAATAGACAGTCCGACGGTGTGTCACCGAGCCAATTGAATTTTGTGGCACTCGATCTGTCGTATTCCCAAAATTAATGGTATTACATTTGGTAATTTAACCATCCAATTAAATTGAATGTTATTTTCGAGTTTCCTGTATAGCTAGGCCAATGGAGCAGGTATTGTTCTTTTTCTTCTTTTTTTTTTATGCTCGCTTGCCGGCTTAGGACAGAGTGACCACCTTCTTATGCACTTCAACCCTTGAGTTGGCCAAACTTTGTAAGGAATGTCTTCTAAGCTTAATGTTCAATGGCACTCTTTTTTTGTTTTGTTTTTTTGAAGCTTAATGGCCTCACTTTTTAAAGAGGTAAAGTTTTCAGGCTTGAAGCTTAATAGCCTCACTTTTTAACACGTAAAGTTTTGAGGCTTTCTTAATGGCCACACTTTGACTTAAAAGGTGTGAATTGCAATTGCATGGAAAAAGTTGAAGACAGCGAGCTCTCTCAAGACAGCTTGGGCGTCCATGTTGATAGCAATTTCGAGCTTTTTCGAATAGGTCGATATAGAAATTTTTTTGTGTGTAAGCAAGGATTTCCACATAAATTTCTCGCCTTCTTTCTTCTCTTCGTTTATGCCTTCAGATGCCGCTTCCCAATGACAAGCCGAATCGATGTGACTCAAATTTCGCTGCTTGCTTTGACTCTTGCTCTCTCTTTCCTTTAGTAAACCATAATCCGCCTTCTCGTTCCCAATTTCAACTTCTCTTTCAAAGTTGTAATTAAGCTTTTCGACTTCTTTCAATTATGCGTCAGCTCACTGTCTTGTCCGTATCTTCATGTATACGCAAGGTTAACTAGTGCTTAAATTTAACCACTGAACATACCCGTTCTTGATCGTCTTGAAGCCGAATTTCAAAATTGATTGCCGATTAGCCACCAATTAACAATCGAGTTTTTCTTCTGTGAACTCGATCAATTATACTTCGAATTTTCACGAACCCTTGAATCCTTGAATTGCAAAGTCGATGAATTGCAATTGGGGTTTTGTCGATTATAGAAAACTCCTTCTTATAACTGAAATCTGGTGCCGATTAATCCTCGAACCTAAGGCTCTGATACCACTGTTGGGTGAAGAGGGGGAGATCGACCGCTTAAAGTACTCAACATAAGCTTTCAAGCCATCACCATCAAACTGTCCACTTCTTCTTCCAATTTCCAAGCACACACACACACAGTAAACAGAGAATCAATATAGACAAGATTGTAAGGAGGTGTAAGAGATATGTAAGAGATGGGGACAAGATTAGAGAGTACACAGCAAAATAACCATAGCTTAAGAGAGTAGAGAAGAGAATCTGCAAGAGAAAGGCCTAAATCTAGCCCCAAACTCCACGGCACCTCTCTTGTGGAGTTGGTATTTAATATATTACTTTGAGTTTAAGGTGCCAAAAATTGAGGCCCCTCTTTTACAACCACTTTACTTTTGCAAATGAGTGAAGCTCATTAGTTCTTGCATGACCCATAAGGGGAGTTCCCACTACAACTATTTACAGAGCCATAGTGGCTTATTGAAATGATGTTCTAAGATACTGTGCAAATATAAAATGGCCAAGAATAATTGTCGTCGCCTCTTCATCAACTCCCCGCATTCCACTCTACAAAATCATCATCAACTCAATTAGTAAAATAAATAGACAGCACATAATTAACCATTACGCCCAGCTATCCCAATTGCAGTTAACCACTACAACAGGATGGTGCCCAGTCTCGTAACAATTTGCTAGATTCTTATCTCTTCAACATCGAGATGGTACCAAGGTAAAGAAAAGAGATCATACCCTTGCTCACCATAGGTTCACTGCAAATCAAGAAACGACCATCAATCATTGAGCAATCTTGCACCTAGTGCTAATTACAGGATGATTATATAAACAAGGACAAGATGACATACTTAGGTTATGCATTGAGCCGCATCTGCAATTAGCTCATGTGTGAAAAATAATTTGTATCTACAACAAGCTCATGTTAAAATTACAGGCATACATAATGCCAAATCGCAAACATATTAGAGACTGATGCTTCTAGGGGTAGATTGGCCCAACATGAAAAAAAGTGTACACGACTATGTTTGCTCATCTAATGTTTGTGCAAGCAAAAATCCAATCAAGCATGCTACATTGTTCAAGATGGCAATGGCACCCAAATGGTCAAAGTACCTCGTGGAGTACTTAGAACAAGAAGTTCTACTAGAAATCCTGAAGAGAGCTAAAGTACAATTGATTCACCATGAAGCCAAAAATTATGTTATAATTGCAAACCAAATTTATGAGAGAGAGATAGATGAAAACTTGAGAGTTTTTGCTATAGAAAGCTAGTACTTGCCCATACTTGAGCATGCTCATGCTTGTCCAGCAGGAGGACACTTTTTAGCTAAAAAACCTGTAAAGGAAATACTCCTAGTAGGAGTTTGGTGGCCTACTCTATTTATCAATACGAAACATTATGTGAAACATTGTGACGTGTGCCAACAGTCTAAAGTACTGACACAACAAGATAACATGCCGCTGAGACGAATGATCGGAGCAAGTGCTTTTTCCGAGTGGGGATTAGACTTTGTGGGGCCTATCTCTTCACCGTCATGTAGAACACATGCTCAATCTATTATAGTGGCAATGGATTATTTGACCAAGTGGGTTGAGGCCAAAGCAACCCCAAGGAGTGATTCTCGCACCACAACACAATTCTTGTGCAAAAAACATTTTCACGTGCTATGGCCTTTTGATCAAAATTGTGAGTGATTGAGGCACGCATTTCCTCAATGACATTATTGAATTCCTGTTGTATGAATTTATGATCATTCATTCTAAATCAGCTCCATATCCCCCTCAAGCTAATGGAGAGGCTACTAAGAATACCAACAAGGTTTTGTGCACAGTACTCACAAAGATTGTCAATGAATCTAGGACTGATTGGGAACTCAAGCTACATATATCCATACGGGCATATCATGAGCACATAAAACACCACAAAATACAACTCCTTTCAACTTACTGTTTGGAATAAATTCTATACAGCCGATAGAGTTCTTGATTCCTACACTATACATAGTCCAAAACTTGGAGTGGACGTGACATGAGTTGTCTAACAGATTGGACCAACCAATTCAATTAGATGAGATCATACTTCTATCCGTTGTAGCTACATATGTGCACAAACGACAGGTTAAACAGTTCCATGACCAATATGTAAAAAACAAGGAATTTGAAAAGGGTGACTACATGTTAGTCTATACCCTTAAGCAATATTCCAAGAAACTTAAAAAGCAGGGTAAACCTCCCTTTGTGATCAACGACATATTGCCAAGTGGAGCCATCCTACTTGCAACATTAGAGGGAGAAGTGATGTCTGACTAGATAAATGGGTAGAGATATGCTAAAAAGGATACATTTAGCTAAGGAGAAAAAAAAGAAGGTTCAAGCTGTTAAAGATCAGGCATAGGAAAAAGAAACATTATGGAGCTTGAAGAGAAAGAATAAACAAAACCCACCTACTATCGCAACAGTTTAGGTCAAACAAACTTAGCTTGGTGGAATGGATGTTTTGAATCAATGCCAGGCTAGCTGATGGCACAACAAAAAGAGCGCTTGTGGACACCACAGCATGTGTAAATGCTAAGATGTAAGGTTTCTAGTTTTTGAAACCTTAAAGATTGTATAAAGCTTAATCAAATTAATACAATTATTGAAAAAGAAATGTAGAATTGTCTGATCATGGCAACTATTGGTATTTTTGGAACCGTAATCACGACTTTACTATGGTTAGAAATTTTCAAAACTGAATTTCGATAAAAATGACATAGTTATGGCCACTGGAAGTTTATATTGTTGATTAAATTAACTAAATAAATTGTAAGGTTTTGGTAATCATGGTGTAAAAGACTTTTATCATAAAATCCCTAGACATTTACAGATATTTTCAAAATTAATCATGAAAAGGGATAGAAAAATAGCAGGGTCAATTTGGTACATTTGGGGGCTGTGTGGAGCAGTAATGAACCTACCCATGCCTAATTTAGTAGCGAGTGGCATTAGGGGGAATTTGGGGGCTGCCTTCAAGTGCAAGAAACTGCCAGAAACAGCCTATGAGCCCTAAAAAGCTATAAAAAGGCCCCCCTCTTCACAATTGAACTCAGACTCGGAGTCCTAGCCATTTCTCTCTCACCTAGAGAGAACTCTACTCAAAAATCACTAGGGAGCAAAAACTCTAGTTGATTATCCACAGTAATTAAACTAATCTCTTTTTAATTAGCAAAATTATGTTAATTTATCTCTTTTTTTAATTAATCTAATTAATTAAGAATATTATTTCTCTTTATATTATAAGCTACTATCTTAACTTTTAATATTTTGCTGATTACTTAGATTAAGATTAGAGATATTAATCTAATTAATTATTAAGTCATTTTAGGACTGAAATTAATCTTTTTGGTCTTAACTTAAGGGTAGTTATACTAATTAGACTTACATTAGTATAAGATAATTATCAAAACTCAAATAGACTGCCAAGAAGCTTAAAAAATTATCTCTTAATGCTTTTGTTTAGATTTTGTAATTAATTTAGCAATAAATTAATTATTTTTAATCAAAAAATTAATGGAAAACCTAATTAATTAGCTCAAAATTTCTTAAGTTAATTATCACAATTAAAAAATATTGTTGGAAACACGAGGTAAATTACTCATTAACAAATAATTAATGGAAATATTTAAGTAAGCTAAAATTAGCTATTTTTAGCCATAAATTAAAGAGAGAAATTAGTAAATAGTATTAGATAGCTATGTACTATTTATCAAAGCTAGATTGCATATTAAAGAAGCCATGATAATTATCTTAAGGCTACAAAATTAATATATCTATTTATGTAAGTAAGATTAGACTAATTCTAGCTGTAAATTGAAGAGAGAAATTAGCTAAATCACCTAAATAATTATACAATAATTACCAAAGTTAGAAACCACTGTTAGAAAGCCATGATAATTAGGCCATGCACAAAAAATTAGTTTAGCTAATTAATTAGGCTAAAATTGTATGTTTGAAAGCATAAATTAAAGGGGGAAATTAGCTTAATTACTTAGATAATTATATAGTAATTATCAGAGCTAGAAAATATTGTTAGAAAGTTAGAAAAATTAGGTCATGTACAAATAATTAATTTATCTAATTAATTATGCTTACTTAGATAACTATATAATAATTATCAAAGGTAGAAATTACTATTAAGAAGTTGAGATAATTAGGCCATGCATAAATGATTAGTTTAGCTAATTAATTAGGCTAATATTATCTAATTTTGACTATAAATTGAGAAAGAAAATTAGTTAATTGATTTATAAAATTACATAATTATTACCAAAGATGAAAAATAGCATAAATAAGTCATGATAATTGAAATTAGTAGATCATGTTAGATAGCTATATGCTATTCATCAAAGTTAGATTACATGATAAAGAAGCCGTGATAATTATCTTAAGGTTAGAAAATATGTATAGATATTTATCTAATTCAAATTATACTAATTCTAGCCAAAAATTAAAGGGAAAAATTAGTAAATCATGCTAGATGGTTAGATCCTATTTGTTAGAGCTAGATTACATGATAAAAAGCCGTGGTAATTATCTTAAGGCTATAAAATTAGTACAGATATTTATCTAAGTCAAATTATACTAATTTTGGTTGAAAATCAAAAAGAAAAATTTTAAATCATGATAGATAGTTACATGCTATTTATTAGAGTTAGATTACATGATTAAGAAGTCGTGATAATTATCTTAAGATTAGAAAATATGTATAGCTATTTATCTAAATCAAATTATACTACTTTTAGCTAAAAATTAAAGAAGAAAATTAGTAAATCATGCTAGATGATTACATGATATCTATTAGAGCTAGATTACATAATAAGGAAGCCGTGATAATTATCTTAAGGCTAGAAAATTAGTATAGATATTTATCTAAGTCAAACTATACTGATTTTAGCTAAAAATTAAAGAGAGAAATGAGTAAATCATGCTAGATGATTACATGCTATTTACCAGAGTTAGGTTACATAATAAAAAAGTTATGATAATTATTTTAAGATTGAAAAACTAGTATAGATATTTATCTAAGTCAAATTATACTAATTCTAGCTGAAAATTAAAGAGAGAAATTAGTAAATTTAGTTGAAAAATTAAAAGACCAAAGGTCACAAATATCATTATCTACTTGTGATAATTATACCACAATTAATTAGTCAATTTAGAAAATTTTCTTATTGACCAAAAGTCTTATTTTGAATAAAAGACTAATTAAAATAAATAGACTTTGCGGTTAAAAGTTTCTAAAAATATAGTAAGTGTAAACCAGTGATATAAAGTTAAGGAAATAAAATCTTTCAAAGAAAATAAATAGAATAATTACTAAGCTTGATAAGCAGATTACAAGCTTAAAATTCGATAAAAATTTTTAAAAAAAAGATATAGAAAATTATAAGAAAACTAGGAGAGCTTAGAAAACCCTTAGAGAAGCTTTGGAAAAAGTTATCATATCTATATAGACAAACAAGAAATTACTAGCTCAAGAATTACCAATTAAGACTACAAGTTTAACCTTGATTGGGTTACAATTGAATACAAAGGTTAAGTTTAGCTTTCAAATAATTTACTTAATGATTAGACGCCTTTTTTTATAAGGATAATAATTTATGGCATCCACAAGAACCCGAGAAAATCCTATATCTGATGATGAGGACGGAACTCCGAAAATAAATAGAACGTCGCATGACGACGAAGCCGAGCCTAGTATTAGGCCTATTGATGAGAGTGTACAGGTCCCACTGCTACAACAAATGCCAAATCAGTCCCAGGTGGGTCTTCGTTATAATTAAGCTTAAATAATTTAAGTTTTTCTTAAGTATTAACATTGCATACAAAAAAGAGGAGTTAGGAATTAGGAAAGGTAAAACTCACTTAAAAATGGAAGGCATCTTCCAAGAAACCAACGTGCATTTGTTTATGAAGTAGGAAAGAATGGTTTGGATTAAGGCGAGTTGAATTATGAAAGATATGATTGATCATCCTTAAGAGAGCTTGTCCCAAGACACCTCCGAGTCCTTGGTATTTTTTGATGATAATGATGGCTTTCCAGCCACGGATAAGTGGTTATCCCCATGAACGATGAGTGTTTACTCCGTGTAATGTCTTGATGTTTCTACATAAGTTAGGATACCGTTTTTATCCTAGAGGAGCCGCCCGGTTGTATGGGCAACTGGTTTATTGTATGGGCACCCCGGACCTTGGGTGGGGGTTTATCCACCCCGGATTGTGAACAAGGAATGGGTGCCGTTTTTTCACCCTTAGGTGGCCTTGAGACAAGAAGAGTAATGGTCATGGTTATTATGGACAATGTTTTGATTGACAGTACCCTCTCTTAAGTTTAAAGATGTTTGTTTGCTAAAAAGAATGCTTTTCAATGTTGTCATTAATATTTGATTGAAGGAATCAGTGTGACCAGAAGTTAAAAGAAACCATTATTTTAAATATTAAAACAATGTGATAATAATTAGAAAACAAAAGAATCATGTGTGAGTGCGAGGTGGTAAGTGGGGATTGACTAAGATTGTCAATCATGGATGGGTGGACCTGATTGGTCAAGTAACTATCCATCCCCGCGCACTAAAAACGTTTAGAAAACTTCTTCACTTGGAAGAGGAGTCCACCAGTGGCTGTGCCCTCACATATGTTAGGGGTAAAAAAGCGTTGGTTGAGGATACCTTAGCCCAACTTGTGGAAGTTATACGGCCAAATAGTTTTGGACTTTTAAAATGTTGTCTCGTTCCCACTGCGAGACAGGAGTAGGTTTTCTTTTGACCCAAGCCATTATAAATGGTAAAGGTCTATTCCTTGGATTTTTCTTATTTAGAGACTCTAATTTTTATTAGGCTTAGAGACCTGTCAAGGATCCCATCCCGATTTTGGTGTTGGCGGGTTGGGAATCTCACAAGTGGTATTAGAGCATGTGTTAATTAAAGTCTTGTACCTAGGGAAAAGTTTAAGGTGTTAGGTTGAAGTAAGTGCTCTTTGACAAATTCAATCAAAGACGTATTTAATTGAAAAGAGGGAGAGAATAAAAGAGAGAGAATTGTCCCCATCTTTACAGGAAGATTTCCATTAGACCTACCCCAAATTCATGGACTTCAACATTAGGTTTATAAGGGACGTATCGTTCAATAACTAGGTAGTTCAATGAAGATGGAAACTTCAAGCAATAAGAAAACACTTATAAAACACAAAATCAATTCCCTCACGATCTCAGACCCAAGACCTCACCCACCTTTGAAGATGGTGAGAGCTAGCGGGGTATGAGAGTAGATTGAGAGGAAGAAGGAGTAGTCTTACGATAAAGAAGTATATCTCCTCACATAATCACTCATAATAGCTTAGCATGGTAGAGGAGATGAGCATGCATTGAATCTTGGCTCTTGGTTGGATTTGCATCACAAGGCAAAGGGTTGTTAGTGTAGGCCTCCCTTCTCACAAGCTTGGAGTAGATGATGAGCTTTCCATTAAAGCTTGAGAAGGAGAGAGTCTTCTTGCTTCACACATGAGATTGTGTGTGTGTGTGTGTGTGTGTGTGATAATGCCTTGCCAAAATCAGCCCCCTCTCTCTCTTGGTCGACCCATTGGACCCTGCAAAGCTTAGCCAATCACAATTTAGAAGCATAAGTGATAGCTTTGTGACATGTGTTCCCTTTCCCCTTTTTTGAGAGCTTTAGGTAATTAAATAATGCAACTAAACTCTCATTGGACCCCTTGGGAGACTGTCCAATAGTCTTCTAGAGAGCTTAATTCTTATTGGTTCTTTTACTAAGTGTTTTTAAATGAATTAAAGTAGATTTACTCTAGCCTAATTCTCATTGATCCACCTCTATGGCCATCCAATAGGATTTTACTGCACCTTGTAGGCAACTGAGCTAGGGAGCGGACATGTGTCCCCTATTCCCTTTGTGTAAAGGGAGCCTGTGAGTGTAGCTGTTAAATCTTAGATAATAAGACATAATTGAATTTTTACATTCAAAAGACAGTTGGCAATGGAACAAGGAATAGATATGTATAAAAACAACTCAGTATTGGAATCATTTAAGTACAATGTTTGTAGGAAAGAGATCCCTTTTCAGTATGCAGAAAGTAAAAGAACTTCCCAAGTCATCAATGAGTGTTCCATCCAAAGTAGGGTAGCTTGCCAAAGTAAAAAAACCTTCCAAGATAAGATAGAGTCCTTACCTGCATCCATCCAAACAAGACAACAATTCAGTTAGCCTTGGATGTGTTTTACAAGTATCAATGGACCATACCAATTGTTATCCATGTCCATCTTACAAAACTTTTTTACCTTTAACAAGCTAGGTCCACAGTAAAACCTTTTTGTATATAAGTTTAATTATCACTTCTGATCTAAGTGACAGATTTATCCTTCTAATCTGAGTGGTATATTCCCCTAAGAAAACAAACTTCATGAGTTATTTATATGTCATATTAGTGAGGTTCTATCAGTACACAAGCATAGATATTTCCTTCTAAGTATAGAATTATATTGTTTTACTGTTACAAATGGAGTCCAATGCAATCTATTCTTATAAGTTACAAACTTATAGCTAGCCAAGTGGTAGAGCCTAGCCCGTCCAAAAAACAAGGACAAACTATGAATGCAAATGCTGCAAATCATTGTCGCAAACAATCCAAATCATAACGATCATGTCCTTCATAGAATGTAACGGATCATATTCCTTCCCATAAAAGCAACATAAACTAGTACATGGGTCCGAAAACTGTGGTGCAACAGTTTAACACTCCCTCCATACGGAAGGTTTTACCGAGTGACAAAAGCGGTAGACAACATGCCATCCATTAATACCAGCGCGACTGAATCAGTTGTAGGAATCCATCCTTATCCGAGGTATAACCTTTTCAGAGCTCTTGATCGGTTTCTTTCCATATAAATGTTTAAGCCAAAATTGCCATATACTTACCTTCAAAAAAAGTGAACAGAGAACCATTTCATCTACCATTAGCAAGCCCAAAACAGTGGGTTATACCCAGCTTTATTGCCAAGTATAAATGATGTCCCTTTACTCAGAATGTGAGTACACATAGTATTACAAAGTACCCAGCACCTCAGATGCTACAAAGGCCAAGAATAACCCCATTTTTTTAAAAAACCAGTTATGCCGAGACTAGGTAATGTCTGCAGACGGTAATACCCTACAGTGGCTTTGAAAAATCCCAAGTTACATGATCATAGCAGTTTATAGCCATGCTGCGCACAGTTTCCTTTCAAAAAAAAGGTAGGAAAAAACCCTTTTTATACCTCGAATGAAATCAAGCAATAGATGCCAATCATTTTTAGCAACATATTCCTTGCTGAGTACCATAATAACCTATTGTTCATGATTAATACACACAGTGTACAAGAACCACAGTCATCCATAGTTGTAAAAACCAATCACGACCGCAAGCAGCAAAACAACCACCACAATGCTATTGAAAAGAATTTTCCCTACTGTGTTAACAAAATAGCAGAGTAATGCTTACTGCAAAGAATTCCAACATAACCGGCAGCGAGGCAAATTTAGGGTAGAAAAAAACCTGAGATACTTGAGTGGTGAGCTCCATAGCTCTATTTGTGAAGCAGGCACTAAATCCTCTCAAAAAAAAACACAACAAAACAATCACTGGCTAAGTGAGGGGCAGAGGTGTGCCCTCACCTGTTTAAATAGAGGATGGACTGCCAGTCCTCTGAGCGGGAGTAATGAGTGAGCCGAGCCACCCTCCTTTGTGAGTGTGTGGTAGCATCAAACAGCACGCAGATACCCATGAAAGGGGAGATCCGTAGCCAGGGAGAAGAGGCCGCCTTCTCGAAGTAATGAGGACAGAGACTTTAATCACGCTCGACACACCAGAGGCCGTAATGAGGACAGAGACTTTAATCACGCTCGACACGCCATGGGAAACATTTTTAGCTTTATTACTCAAGGGCTGGGTCCCATGGTCTTTATATGGAATATTTTGAGAAGTATCACTTAAAGTGTCCCAGCAATTTCCGGGCTAGATCAATGTGGGGTGGGGTGGGGGGGGGGGGTTTGTATTAGATTATAACCAAAATACCTATAGTACCATGGTGTGTGTGTGTGTAGTTGTTTAAATCTTAACTAATAAGACATAATTGAATCTTTACATTCAAAAGACAGCTGGCCGAGGAATAATGAACTGATATGTACAAAAATAACTCAGTATCAGAATTATTTAGGTACAATGATTGTAGGAAAGAGATCCTCTTTCAGTAATATTAGTAGTAAAAGAACTTCCCCATTCCTCAGTGAGTATTTCATTACAGTAAGGTTGCTTGCCAAAGAAAAGAAAACCCTCCAAGATAAGATAGAGTCCTTACCTACATCCATCCAAACAAGACAACAATTCAGTCAGCCTTGGATGTGTTTACAGGTATCAATGGATCATATCAATTGTTATCCATGTCCATCTTATAGGATTTAATTACTTTAGACAAGCTAGGTTATTTATTAGAACTTGTATGTTAGCAGTCTTTTCTTATTACAAAAAAATGAGTGGTTCATTTTTACTTTCTAATGCGAGTGGTGAAGTCCACCAAGAGTCCAAACATTTTAAGATCCATAGCTCGGTAGCTATGCTTAAGCCCAAAAATAGCAACCATATACTTACCTTCAGACTTAGCAATCCCATGGTATCACTGGTATCCCTATAGACAGAGATAGGTCATGTCCGACCTTTTCTGTATAAGATGCCTAATCATTTAATTTCTATTTTTTGGCAAGAGACGGTATCAGCTGAAACCACTAGTATAGCCAGTTAGCAGGGTAGCAAGACTCCCTCTTATTAATATGGAATCCCATTTTTTGAGTCATAGATTGGAAGCTATGCCAAAGCTGAAAATACCAGCCATATACTTACCTTCATAATGCCAAGATATCCACAAGTCATTATCAACTTTGAAAGAACGGTAGTGTCCGGCCCTTGGCTGAGTAAGATACCTTACTTGTTTATCAACCAGAGGTGCTAGATGCAGTGAATAACACCCCAAACATTTGTTTTATATGAAATTACAAGTGCCAAGCTGGACTTAAGCCCAGCAACTTATTACGCCAAGCTAACACAAATTTTTTTTAACACATAACTTCCAACCCTGCACGTCATGCAATATGTCATATTGCTTTATTAAAGAGAGTAAATTAACGTCCTGCAATGGTTAAGAACAGAGCCCACTCAACCAGTATGCGTACAAGTGCCAGTATTACAAACAGTAGGCACAACTTGTAGAGCCATAAACAACCAGTAGCTACAAACCTGCAACTGCTCGAGAATGAGCCGGTACAACACCTAGTAGTAAGACACAGTCCATGCATGTATTTGACAGCAACTCAGCCCCATTCTATGCATACAAGGTCTTAAGGCACATTCTAAACATGCCCCGGCCCAGTAGTTTAATTCAAAAAAACCAGTTAACCGTGTTTATATCAATAGGCTCCCAATTGAAGCCAACCATGCCAAAATCCATAACCAGGTACTTTACTACAAAACGCATAATCAAAAATCCATACTCAGGTACCTTACCATGAAACGCAGGTAAGGTCCTAATGCGGCAGAAAAAATCCAATATGGCTATTTGTAGTTCCCTCAGGTGTTTATCCCATTGGTACAGTCAACAAGATAAGCACAAAAACAATTGCATTTTATGCACAAGTAGTCCCAAGGCCCACAATAATGCCCATGTATAGTGGTTATGATTATGCAGTGGTTTTTCTCAGAACCGACACCTAAATTACATGCAGGTGCTTAAAAAAGCTCATTATTTTGCTCAAATGCTAGGCAAAAAAGTTTGTCTCTCTAAGTCTAATACATATACACAGTGTACACGACATCTTTTTTCACTTACCATTCAAGGTACTGCAACAACATTTAAAAAAACCGAAGCTTTGTAGTAAGGTACCTGTGTTTCTTGAGCTGCAAGCTCCATTTTAGCAAGTTCAGACAACAGCAAAAAAATGAGCAGAAAAAAGACGTACTCCAAGGCTAAGTGAGGGCTAGAGTATGCCCTCACCTCTGTATATATAGGATGTCATGCACGCTCCCAGAGCCATTAGTTTGAATGCAATCGGCCACCCTCAATCTGCGCGAGCCTGTAGGCGCCATAGCCTGGGGAAGGTGATCGAGAGTGGACAGGGGCCGCCTACCCCATGTAATGATATCACTTCACGCTTTGGTTTAAGCGGGGACCAAGTCCCAGGTTGTCTTTATTATGCAACCATGGGGGGGGGGGGGGGGGGGGGGGGGGGGGGGGTTGTTTTTTTTGGGAAGTTTTTCTTTAAAAAATAACTTATGACCAGTATACTAGTGTGTGTGTGTGTGTGTGTGTGTGTGTGTGTGTGTGTGTGTGTGTGTGTGTGTGTGCGCGTGCGCGCGCATGTGTGCGTGTATGTGTGTGTGTGTTTCTCTCTCATCCCCTACTTATAGGGCTCGCCCCCTCCTATGTAGGAGTCTTGAAGACTTTTGTGTACACTCACAAAGCATCCAATTTCCCTAAGATTTGACCATTGGACACAACCTTTGAATTTGGAACCTTAGCATTTTGGAAGTCTTAATGGGTTGAACCTTAGGGTCTTTAAAGCCCATTGTTGCACATTGCTCTTTTGCAAATGGCCCCCCCTTTGGATCCATATTTTCCCTCCTTTGGATCCCTACTGTGGCCAGCCTGCCAGCTTAACCAATATTCTAGTTTTTTCTCCCCCGGTACTTCCCCATATTAAATGATCAGTTTAACATAAGAAAATCATTTAGGAGAATTAGATATTAGTTAATATGACAGTGTTTATGAGTGTGAATGGAGTGCTAGATGGTAAGCTGCTTTCTATGTGTGTGTGGAGGAATTGGAGACAGAAAGAAAGGGATTTTGTTATTTTTGTTCACCAATAGTGCCATAGAGTTAGAGAGAGAGAAATTGACTTCGTTCAAGCTTGAGTGTGAGTGTGGGAATTAGAGTTAGAGAGAGAAAAAATATTTTTTGTAGCGTTATTTTCTTGAGAGTGAATTGGTTATCAGAACAAGAAGAGAGAGATTAAGAATATGCTTATAATAGGGTGTGTATTATCCTCTGTGTGTGTTTTTCCATGGAGTATGTGAGTTAGAGAGAAAAGGAGTGCTTCTGCAATAGTGTTGATTGAGAGAAGTTTAGGAGAGAGAGAATTCATGAGTATGACTTACTGTGAGCCATACACAAAGAGTGAGAGATAGTGCTAGTGGAAGGCAAAGAGAATTATTCTATTGAGAGAGGTTATTGAGAGAAAATTCAACCCATCGAATGAAATTGACTATTCGGCATCAATGGCCGCGGCAAAATGAACATCGTCAACGACTAAAAGAATTCTAAAATATCATCGATTAGTTACCATCGATTATTTGAATTTATTTTGTACCTTAAAATTAATCATGCAAACAACTTTAAATTACTCTCAAATTGATCATAAACTAATCTAAAACTAACCAACCCTAAAAGAAATCTCAAAATTATCATAAACTAATCAACCATAAAACAAACCTAAAACTAATCCTAAAGGAACCATAGACTATATGGAATACTAGTAAACGTTCTTGAAACTTTTGTGATGGTCTCTATAACTCTGTAATCTCTGATACAAAGTTGTAGAGCTTGAAAAGAGCTAAATTTTGACTGAAACAAGGTTTTGAAATCTGACATTCTATGAGCGAGTGATTACCGATTTAGTAATGACTACTTTTTTTCCCTTTTTAAAAATAATGAATTTGAATCTCTATGAGGAGGTGAAAGAGTTCATGGTATAGGAGTACAAACAAGGAGATGTGGTCTCTTTTGAGATTTTTGAAGAGGCAAATAAATGTTATAATCCCTCATATCCATCCACATGCTCTTCTATCCACTTTGCCTCCTCTTCTTACTCACCATAAGTTGTATTAAATGTTGTTTTGGAACAATCAGAAACTCATTTGAGCCTTGTAAAATTTTTGTGAGATCTTAGAAAAATTTTCATGCACATAGAAATTGACATCCATCTTCAGCACTTCATTAAACATGAGTACAGTTCTTTGCATACCTCATTGTCCTTCTCTCTTTAAAAATGACTATATTTAGAGAGAAAAAACATGTCAAAAATACATTAAATTTAAATTTTGATAACATATCACTCCTTTGAAATCATAAATGTCCTTGAATCTATATAGATCAAATGGAAGGTAGCCCATTTTTACTTGGGATCCACATTTACGCAAGAATACTTTCCCTAAGCTAAATGGAAAATCTAGAAGGAGTTTTGGTGAAGTAGTCATTGCAAAACATATTCTTTGAAAACATTGGTGTGCACAAAAAACCATTTTGATGCACATTGAAAGAGATTAAACATTGCATTAAATCGTCCAAAAAAAAAATTATACTGATATTTTAATCTGCATTTAAGCCACGAAGAAACTTATAGTCTTGCAATAAAGAAAGAGAATCCTTTAGCCAAGGTTCCTACATCAACTTAGCATATTCAAGTGGCTAATTCATAAATTTAATCAAATACCTACATATTACTTTCACTTTTAGAATGTTGTCATTGTGTTCAAGGATATCCTCAAGTTATATGATCTCCTTTTGTTCATCAAACTCTAGGGGATCCTGTTTAATGGGGTCCATTGATTGTGTACCCTTAAACAACTAAAGTAGATTCACATGAAATGAATTATGTATATGTCAGTGCTCAAGAAACTTGAATCTATAAGTTGTTGTAGCATTGATTCTTTTCAAAATCTGAAATGGAACCATGGTACCTCTTAACAAGTTCAATATAGAACTTTTGATAACCTGTGGGTTTGCCTTGCCAATTTTTGCTATCTTTTGAGATAATCAAGCCTTAGAAAATTTAAGCAAAACCCATTCTTCTTTCTTGAACTCTAAAGGTCTTCTATGCCTATTAGCATTCTTTTTTTTCTTTTACTATATAGCTTTTTTTATGTTTTGAAAATCTATTTTAATATCATGCACATTGTCATCAAGTACAGATGCATTTTTTTAGATATTTGGAGTCTTGAGGTGGCCTTTAATTATCTCAAATGGAGACTTGCTTATAGAAGTATGCATCATGTTATTGTATGAAAACACTACCAAAGTAAAGTATTTCGCCCATTGATTTTATTTTGGTCAACCGTTTGAGTGTGATGTGCTGAAGAGAATTTGAGAGGTGTCCATGTTTTCAATAGCCCCCTGCAAAAGAGACTTTTCATATGTGGATCTCTATCAGAGACTATTGAACTCTGTATACACTAATACTTAAAAATTCAAAAAATGAACAAAGTAGACATGTGATGCGATTTATAGTATTTTCAATAAGAATACAATGAGCATGTTTACTAAATCGATCAACTATTGTCTAAATAACCGTATTTCTATGTATGGACTTTGGCAACCCCAAGTTAATGTCCATAGAAATACTCTCCCATGGAACTCCTGGAATTGACATATGTTACAAATTCCATGAGCTATGTATCTTATCATATTTGACCTTTCAACATACTATGCATTGCTTTACATAGCTTTGAATGTCATGTCCCATTGTGCACCAATGGTGCCTTGCATAAGAAGGTGCATGTGATTCATGTATAACTTTCTCATGTAGATTCTTTGTTATGCATAGTGAACCATGCTATAAAAATCCATCATTTAGTGAAAAAGGGTCATGAGTCTTTTCACTCTCTAACAACATACTATGCATTGCTTTACATAGCTTTGAACTCATGTCCCATAGTGCACCAATAGAAATAAGTTCATATTTCTTGGGTTGTGGCTTAAATTCTAGGGTGCCTTGCATAAGAAGATGCATGTGATTCATGCATAACTTTCTCATGTAGATTATTTGTTATACATAGTGAACCATGCTATAAAAATCCATCATTTAGTGAAAAAGGGTCATGAGTCTTTTCACTCTCTAAGCCAGCCATAATAGTTACATAGTCTCCATCTTACAAATACTTTCATGATTCTAAGACTTTTGATGGTCCATTTGTGTGACTAAAGGTGTTCCTAGCAAGTAGTGCTTCCAATCATGATTCTAAGGTAGTACTTGATACTTTTGATGGTCCATTTGTGTGACTAAAGGTGTTCCTAGCAAGTAGTGCTTCCATGAATGTAATGCATGAATAACTACAAGCATTTCTTTCTCATACATCCCAAGTACATGCTCTTGTGGGTGTAATCAAAGAGTTTCATAAGCGATGGGATGTCCTTCTTGGAAAAGGACTACCCCAATGCCATCTCCGCATGCATCGCACGACCTCAAAAGACTTATAAAATCTGGTAAAACCAAGAGTGATTTTGTCATAGGCTTTTCTTTAAGCTCAGTATATAAATGATTCTCTCTAATATTCCATTAATATTTTCTTAGTTAAATCATGGAGTGGCCCGGGTATTATAGAGAATTTGTCTGTTAATCATTTATAGTAGGAACACATGCTTATAAAGCTTCTTACCTCATGTAAATTCTTTAGTTGTGGCCACTCATTTATTACTCTAAGTTTGTCAGGATCCATAAAAACCTTCTATAAAGATAATATGACTCAAAAATCATCTCTCATATAGAAAGAATTCACTTTTCTTTCCATTCCCATGTAGCTTACTAGCACGCACTTCTTCAAAAAATGCCTTTAAGTGTTCTTTGTGCTCTTCCAAAGTCTTGAAGTAGATAATTATATCATCAAACAACACTCCCATCAATAGTCTATGCTCTCTAAGGAGTCTTTCCATGAATGCAGGAGCATTGGTAAGGCCAAAAGTCATTACGAGGTTACATCTTAAGAATTACATCTTCATGAAGCAAAGAAGATACAAAAAATTCTTCTTGGTCTATGTAGTCCTGCACGTGGAGCCTTAACTTTCTAAGTAATGGTGTAGTTCAAACTTGTTGCCTTTTAAAAGCTCCAAATGCATCCAATGCCGATCCCAATTATTCAATTCTTATGTCCAACTTTTGAGCTAACTCAACCAAAATCAAGTTATAAATAGAGTAAGAATCGAAGAAGACACTTTGACCCCTCACCCTACCCCATGCATAAAGTAGTAAAATAGCTTCTTGATTTTCCCTTATGGAACAAGAGACATATAACATGAAGAGAGTTTTTATTGGCATTCCTTATTGGACATACATGATAGATGTGTCCTTGGTCTTCACATTTAAAACACCGATTCTCTTACTTATATTTCTCGAGCTCTTTAGGTGAGAACTTTTTTTGCTCCTTGTACATACCCTTTTCTTTCTTTTTCTTGTTTCCCTTGCGATCTTCAGAAATGTGCTCATTGTAAAGATCCTTCTCACTCCTTATCTTTAACCACCTTATGTTTTTTGTCATTTAATGAAATAGCTTAGAAGCTAAAGAGAACTTTCCCTAAAGAGTATATGACAGGACTCTTCTCTACCTTATGTAAAGGAGAGAGACTGATGCAAAACCAAGCATTATTTGCACATACATAATACTAGCATACTTAAAACCAAAATTAAGAAAAATTTATTATTAACATGAAATGACATAATATTGAGGGCCCAATTTCAACTTGAAAGCCGATCCCCCTCCCCTCCCCTCCCCCATTCGCCTAAAAGGCCTTTTAGTACTCATGCTCTTGGATCTCTTTGCAACAAAGAGAAGCTTGAATATCATAGAACCATGGAAGCTAAGATCTCCATGACCAAAGTAATTTAATAGCTTCCTTGATTATCATATGTCATTCTCCTCTTCTTCAAGCATCAAAAAATAATCAATAAAAGTATTTTGTTGAAGGTTCCTAAAATTCCTAATGGTCTTTGTTCAATCCTATCGTATGACCTCTATAATCTGTAATTTACATTTCAACTTATTCTACAAAAATATAGAGCTTGAAAAGAGTTTTTGTTTTTGTTTTTAGTTTTTTTTGGGAGGGTTTGGGGGGGGGGGGGGGGGGGGGGGGGGGGAACCCAACTTTTTTTTTCTTTCCAAAAATAATTACTACTTTTTGTTCTTTTCAAAAATAGTAACTTTGAAATTTGAAGAGATGTGGGTTCAAAGTATGGGAGTATGAATGTGAAGATTTAAATCCTTTGGTATTTTTGAAAAGGCAAATGAATGCTGTAAACCCTCATGCCTATCCACATGTCTTTCTAGCCACTTTGCCTCCCACTTCCAACCATCGTAAGCCATATTTTTCCATTTTTTCGATCCGAAACATTTGAGCTTTGTAAATCCTTGTGAGATCTTAGGATAAACCACTTAAAAGTATGTCATCTGCCAACAATTCCTTTGCCATGAATTCACTTCCTTGCGTCCCTAGACATGTTCTTTCTTGTGCTCTCTCCTCGTCATCTAGATCTTTAAGGTCTCTTGGGATAGTTTCCTACAACGTTAAAACTCTCTTCTTCTCCTTCTCCTTTTCTCTCTCTCTCTCTCTCTCTCACTCACTCACTCACTCACTCACTCAGCTTGAAATACATCAAAATTAAATTTTAATGACAAATACAAGCATAACCATTGATATAAAAGAACGTAATGGTCAAAAAAAGACATGTCAACCTGGTTACTTTGTACTAGAAAATGAAATTGGTACATTGAGATTGACCTTGTTATTTGAATTTCTTTTGTGTCTATGGATAAGGGGTATTTTTCTGAAGAGGATTGTGATCACTACGTCATCATCACACAACCTCCAGCAAGGTTAGTAGGTTGCTAGCTTCATTCACAAATCCTGGTCGATTGACACCATACAATGGTCAAATCGATATCATTTCATGCAAGAGAGAATCAAGATTTGGAGCTCTGAGAAGTTTATAATGGAAGTAACAAGACCAGGAAAACCTGTCACACGCCATGCATCATCCAAAGGAGAACATTTCTCAAACTTGCAATGAGCATTTCAATTGTATCCCTTACACTCTTGTAGTGACTTGCAGATTTGGCCGCAAGCATTTTTGCATATCCCAAAGGAGCTTCAATCTAAAAAAGCCTAAATACTTGTAGAAAGATTGGCTACTTAGAATTGTCCGAGGAAGGGGGAGTCGTTGAAGCATGCCATAGCTTCACTTAAAGACAAAAGACCTTGTAGAGAAAACTCCTTTTCACCCAAGCTTGTTAGGCGCTTGTGTTTTAGAGAAGCTCACGGATTGAAACATGGAAGCTTGAAGCACGCCAAAAAGAAATCGCGAGAACTTGGCTACAGCCATTTTTGCATATCCTTCGAGGAGTTTCAACCTAAATTTTTGTAGTAGGATTCACCACTTAGAATTGTCCTTGGGAGGCTGTCGCAGACAAGAAAACTCTCTTCTATCAAAGCTAGTTAGACACTTGTGTTATAAACTTAGCAATTGAAGAATGGAAAGCCTCACAAGTTCTCATAATGCAAGCAATGTTAATATTTCTTAAATTTTTAGTATGCCAAGCAAAACCAAAAAGAAAAAAGAGCTAGGCCATCTGACAACTACAACACCGAAAAGCACTTAACTAGCAATAAACATCAAAGGGCTTTCGTTTATACAAACTTTGGAAGTGAACGAGCTGTGGAGCTGAAAGAATGATGTGCAAGAGTATACCATCTATAAGAGCTTGATGCACCCACCCCTTTGAGGTAACAAGCAAAAGACCTAATTGATTTCCCGGTACGATCTTTAAAGGGGGGGAAAAAGATCTGCAAAGATTGTTTACTTCCATTATGGTTACTCTCTCCATATCATATAACATTATTCTCTTACAATTTAAAGGCTCAAATGTGAGTCCAAATTTGGCCTTGTGAGTATCCATAGACTGAAATTAATACACTCAATGTTAAGCTAACAATGACAAAGGAACTTGACCTAGTTAGGGTGCATTAGTTCTTCTTGGGTTGGCATAGACACTAAGCCCCAAGTCTGAATCGAGACTACCTTTTCGAAAAAGTTACACTAAGCTATGGGCACTCCATCCATCAATCGTTGACTTAGACGTCAGTCTGTCCGAAATGCTTACCACTGATAACCCAAAATCCAAGATCAACATACGCAGGGTAGGTTAGATTGAGCGAGCCATACATTTCATCCCAAAAAAAAAAAAAAACCTTACCTGCAAATTCCTCTCCCTTCATTAAGATTCAATGTGTCTGTATGATACATTATTCACGTAACTGCTTGTGCTAGGAGTTTCAAAGTTCAACTCATCAAAAGAGAAGAACAAGGACGAGATCATTAGAAAAATCAAAATCAACAACAGACTCCGAGCACAAGATGAGATACATCATCCAAAACTTACCAACTTTTGAGGCTAAACATTGCCCCAATCAAGATTTTTGTTGCACAAGTCTAGAGTCAACCTCTTTTTCCTAAACCCTCAACCAACACTTGTTAGGGGGAGGAGAGGCTATGACAACACTAGATTGCCACTTAGCTAACGAAGGTAATATATAGAACAATATTCATAAAAAATCTCACTACGGTTAGCAAACTCTCTCTAAGGGGAGATCTGATCTCTGTCTGGAGGAGAACATCATCCTCGAGAAAGAATTAGCCAAACCTCATTCACGACCTTAACTTGAGGGGAAGATTCTTGCTGTAGCGTGTACTCATAACCATAAGTCATGCCTATGAGGCATACAATCAATTAAACTCAAGTCCATGTGAGCCCGTATAAAGTCATGTAAGATATCACCCGTCACAAAGATGCCTCCCGTATGCCAATACAAGAGGAAATCAGACTCATGGTAAGCAGTCAGAATGCTTCACATTTCACAACGCTTACACAAGTTGGTACCAATCAATCTAAGGCAGGTACGTGCATAGCCATGTGATCTAGACCAACCCTATGAACTTCTTTCACAAGTACCTCTCAAAGTCCCATAGCCATAAAGTTAGAATTCTCAAAACAACAATCCAACAAGCCGCCTAAAATACGGCAATCCCACAAGCTGCCTGAAATACCACAGCAAACAAAACTTTCACCATTTGCAATTTTAAAATTGATAGCATAATAAACTTTGCACTTCTCCATGACATCCAAAATCTTCCTGCTGGAAAAGAATCCTCACATGGCCTCCACAAGCCCAAGCCTCTAAAGGATACCAATTATCCAATTTAGAGGAAGAATTTGTTGAAATATTAGCTTAGTTATTGGGCCACTGCGAGTGAACATTATACCCAGAGTGCAATCCATCTTAACACTCTTCAGACTCATTATCCTCAAGTAGCCATGTCATCACGACGCTTGGCAGTGTTAAACCACTACCATTGGTTAGATTGTAATGTGTAAAGATAACCATAAAGCCTAATCTAATTTATGATGCAAAGAGAACCGTACTAGACTTAATCGTAACGATCATTTTGGATACCTTGAAAACTTGATAGCTCCTGCCATCCAACAAGTTAAGATCCCCCACTCCCAAACTCCCGCATACTTAATCCTAATGCAGATTAATTTGATAATAATGTAAAGAAAACATGCCATACTTAGTCCTAATTATCATTTGGATACTTGAACAAATGATAGCTCATGCCAACCAGCGACTTAACTGCTCTATCCCATGCTCAATTCAATGATTTAAGCAAGATTAAAGAGAATGGGACTGAAAAGCTCACAAGCCTTGCAGCACAGCACACTAAATCATGCAGCTTCATATTGTCGGAAGACAGGACACACCAATGCACAATGCTGGACAAAACACCAACCTGTACTTTAGAAACAGTACATGAATGGAATTTATAGTGCCCCTCCAAAAGCTGTCGCATATAGAACTTACCTGCAACAATAACAGCCACTGAATATGAAATCTAACTCATTGCCTAGCAAAACACAAAAAAAAATCAGCTTATACTTCGTACAAACAAGAGAAGATAATCGTTCCCTGCTAGAATTGCACTGCCACTTCCAACTCATTGCTTTGCAATACACAATAAAATCCAGCTGTCCTCTGCATCAACAAAAAGCAAAAAACATGTGACGATCAGAAATTCCATGCCCATTCACATACCATTGAAGCCAAATTTTCCTGCAAAAATAACAAGAATACAAGAGTGATCAGAAACGTGCTTTGGCCAAAAGAGATGGTTACAAATGCTTCTAGCAATTTGGAACTTTGCGCTGAACTAAGTATAAATTGGTATGAATGAGTTCTGGTTGCACTTTAACTTTAAAAAGTCTACTTTGCATACCAACCTGAGAAGCTCCATAACACTAGAATAGTTTCCAGAATTCTCCTGCCAGCCAGCCAGCCAGCCAAATCAAATGCAAAGGATCAAAACAACCTGAACAGCCGTTGTTACTTCTCCTTTACCTGGCGCTTCCAAATAATATTGTCACAAAGCAAGATACTGCAAAGCTCCACAATCCAGACTGCCAGATAGTGCAGTCAATTATAATAATTCAACAGCTACATTTGGCCAAAGGCCAGGACAACTTGTTTCCACAGACAAGACAAAAATAAATTGTAAACTTTGCAAAGTACCTCCTCTGCACTACTGACCAGTACTCCAAAGGAGTGAATAGATATGCACAATGAAAAACATAGCTCATTAAGCTTTGCAAAATACCTCGTGTGCAATGTTATTAACATACCCAGACCAAACCACCAACATTCCAAGGCCAAATCTCAATGGCAAAAGCTCTTCCAGAGCAAAAAACTCATTGCTGAACAAATCTAACGAGTTAGGCCCTTAACTCTACAAGATCCAAAAAAATTTAGAGGTGAGGTAAATAATTTGATCAACAACACATCACACGGATGCAACAAAAAACCAGTATATCGAAATACACAAGCAACCTGATGCTATGTTGTTTAAAGAGAAATGATTCATCCAAATACAAGCACGACATACTGATAACTTGATTACACTCAATCTCAAAGACATAATTCATTTTGAACATATGCCCGAGTTACAAGTATCATCTGTGCAATAGTAGGATCACTTTGAAAGCCATAACAAGGTTCCACATGCCATACTAGATGACAAGGAACAAAGCACTGGAAGAAACGTCAAGGCAAACCACAACTACAAAAAGAGTGTTAGCTTAACATCTTCTGTATCCTCATCAGGGGGAGGAAGGTTAAGATCCAAAAATGGTCTTCGACACAATGGATCTTCATAAAGTTCGAGAGGGGAAACCTCATCTGTGTCTAAAATGACAGAAGAGGATGAATCACAATCACTTTGGTAGCCCATAGGCTCTACTCTTGTATTATTTACATTTGCCGAAAAGCCATGCACACCAACACCAAGAGGCAAAGTAGTTGCACATCGTCCCCTTCGCCTCTTTTTCTGCAATCCATAGATAGTGCTAGCATCATATGGTACTGCCCTTTTGCGCTTCATTGATGTGCCCCTATCCTCATCCCGGAAGGATCCAAACCCAATACTGTGAAGCTTAACATCCGAGCATCCAGGAGACTGCATATGCGTACTCTTCGGCGTACTTGAAGACTCAACAGTGCTACTATGGCTTGTGCTTTGCTCATCAAAAGGAAACGGAAAATTGGTCTTTGCTTTGTTACCTCGTAGGGCTCGAGCAGCAGCATCATATGCTCGGGCTGCATCCTCTGCAGTATCATAAGTACCTAGCCAAACTCTTGATTTCTTTACTGGATCACGGATCTCTGCTGCAAACCTCCCCCACGGTCTCTTACGCACACCTCGAAATCGCTGCTCTGTGGGGGACGTCCCTGCACAAGGGCCATCCTGCACTCCCATGATAGGGCTCGGACTGGCGAGCTTGTGCTGTTGCATACCTTGCAACTAGATTCGTCTAAACACCGCCCCTCTTAGGCGTAGCAAAGATAAGCCTGTAGATGCTCTTCCTGTACTACCAGACCTGCTTGTCCCTTGATCTTGCCAATCTCAACAACTCTGTTCAGGAATGATCAAAATTCAGATTAGATCTTTGAAAAAAAAAGAGACCCAAAGCCACGGTCACTCTACGACAGGATTGTTAAGCCTAAGGAAGAGCTATCACAAGCACATCGAGCTCTTGCTCGGTGCAACCCAAGAAATCAGCTATGGCGATCAAGCCTTGAGATGGGAAAATATAAAAAAGCGCAGTGAGAAAATCCACGCGCAGACAACGAAGGTGACTAATAGACGAAGATGGGCAGGATGAGGACGCGGAGTGCCTGCAATAGAATAAAGAGAATTCCTAGGGTTTGCATAATCAGATCAGCACCGCCATAGCTTTCGTCCACACATGCAACCAAAGAGGAGGAGAGGACGGGACACGTTTGAAGACGTCCAGGCTCTCACAGAAAGAGGGGACGTCGCCGTCAGTGCGCCGCTTGCGCTTCCAAAGGCACCGACTTCCAAAATAACGGCGCCGTTACTTGCCACGTCGAGACCGGGCTCCGCCAACTCAGCCTTTGGCGCCAACTCCAAAACCGCGTGGTCCTCCTTTGAAACCGCCGCCTCTCTCCTCCACTCTCCCCACTCACCCACCCACTCCCAAGCTTTTTATGTGCTTGTGGTGCTGGACAATTATGACACACATATACCTGCCAAAACACATGGAGACTCGAGAGAGAGCCACTACTAGGATATAAGTAACACACAGTGTGAGAGGTTGAATGGCTAGGTAGATCCGCATGGCACCCGTGGATTGACACACACAGAGTTAACACTTACCTTTGGAAGTTTTGATGAAGACAACCCTAAGGTCTTTTGCTCTATTGGTTAACCTTGCTTTTGATAGACCTTTTCTCATTTGGGCCCTTTTTACCATTGGCTCCATGCTGAAATAGATCTATAAGCACACCTATATCTTAACCCTTGTTCCCGTTTATTCTCCCAAATTAAGTGATCAGTTTAATATGACAAAATCATTTGGGTTGAATTAGATTTTATGACATCTTATGAGATAAAGTCGTAGTCATTAGTCAATTTTATTTAACGGGTAGAGGATCCCTTTTTATCCTACGACATCTTTCCAAGATGGATGACTAATCCATTTGGTGCTTGGGAGATATAGCTGCCACAAGCATGTCTTCTCTTTAGTCCATTTCATTCTCCCAAAGTAAAGTGACAAATTCTACTTGGTGTTTGAGAAACGTCATCGTCACAAACATGATTCTAAGCATGCATACTATTTAAATTTGTGCACAATAAAAAGAGAATTAGTTTTATAAGACAAAAATATGAGTCATTCAAAAGAAATTTGTACATTTGCTTACTCCAATGTAGCATTGTAAGCATTGACAAGGTCCATACTATCTTTAAGCTGTATTCCTCGCATCCATCTAGCATCTTCAAAAGGATAATTTTTGAATTTAATAAGATACCGTCCAGTAATCTTACCATGTCTTAGTACCTTGTCATCATGCCGAAGGATAGCTTCGGGTTGTAGCACCTCTTCTTGGTCTTCAACTTTGGGTGGATCTTCAATAATTGTTTCACTTGGAGTCTCTCCTTTATAGGGCTTAAGTAGGCTCACATGAAAAGCATTGTGTATGAGCCAATGGTTGGGCCATTTGAGTTGGTAAGGCGTCTCATTGATAGGCTTCAAGATTTGGAAAGGACCATAGTATCTTTTTGTTCGCTTAGCATAATACTTTTAATGGCCCGTAGGATTTTTGCCCATCGTTTGCCTTAATCGAGCCTTAGGAAACTTAAGTAAGATCAATCATTTTCTTAGAATGTTAAGGCCCTTCAGTGCTTGTCATCAACAGTTTTTTTCCTTTGTTGAGAGATGGATATACCTTAATCTTTTGAAAAGATTCTTGTAGGTCATGGATATACTCATCGGCGACGAAGATCTTCCCGTGTACTTTAAGTAGCAAGGGACTTTTTGGTCTTCCCTCAATGATCTCAAGAGGTGCCTTTCCCGTAGAAGCATGTACAGTAATATTGTAAGCATACTCTACAAGTGGTAAGTACTTCTCCCATTGTGAGCGTTGATCTACTTCTGTAACATAAGTCTCTAGTAGATCGAGTATTGTAAGATTGGCTATCTCACTTTGGCCATCCGTTTGTGGGTGATAGGCCGAAGAGAAGTTCAATCTTGTTCCTAGATTTTCAAAGAGACCTTTCCATAAATTACTGGTCATTCTAGGATCTCTATCTGACACGATGGATGTGGATAATCCATGGTGCTTGAAAATCTGAGATATGAAGAGAGTTGCCATTTAATGTGCCTTAATAGTCTTTTTCAAAGGAATAACGTGTGCTTGTTTGCTAAACCTGTCGACTATTGTCCATATTCCCGTATTTCCATGGATAGACTTGGGTAATCCAAAGATGAAATCCATGGATATAATCTCCCATGGTGAATTTGGGATAGGCAAGTAATCCAGGTTGCTTCCCTCTATCATATTTGTTCTTTTGGCATACTACACATTTTGAAACATACTCTTGTATATCCACTTTCATGGTAGGCCAATAGAAGTATCTCTCTACTCCTCGGAGAGTAGGTTGAATACCTCTATGCCCCGCATATGGAGGAGCATGGGATTCATACATAACTTTGTCACGAAGGGAATGTGTGACACATAGCCTATTGTCGTGGAGAAGATAACCATCTTGCAAGGTGAATGGTTCCTCTTTCTTCCCCAAAGCAAGGGCTAATATTATGTCTCTAAATCAGGGTCAGTAGCATACTCATCTATCATAGAAGATAGGTCATTGTGAGTAGCAATAGACACTACATTAACTTTTGGTTGTCGTGAAAGTGCATCACCAACTTGATTGTGCTTACCAACAATGTGAGCAATATGAAAATTAAACTGCGAAAGAAAATTTGCCCACCTCATTTGTTTGTCGGAGAGTTTGGTTTGCGTCATGAAATACTTGAGACGTTGGTGGTCGGTTCGCAGAATAAATGGAGTCCCCCATAGGTAGTGCTTCCATGTGTCTAGGGCATGTAGAACAGCTAAAAGCTCTTTCTCATAAATGCCCAAGACTCGTTCATCAGTATTGAGTCGTTGGCTTTCATATGCTATGGCATGCCCTTCTTGAAGCAAAACTGCTCCAAGGCAATCACCAACTTGAAGGAAAAATTCGCTTTCTTTTGGTTGAGGAAAAACTTATTCTCCCTCAATGCTTGAAAAACCATTTGGAGATGCTGCTTATGTTCCTCCAAAGACTTGGAGTAGATGATGATATCATCAAAGAACACTCTAGTGAATTTGCGATATGGTCTAAAAGTTTCTCCATTAGACGATTGAATGTAGCTGGTGCATTAGCCAAACCAAAAGGCATGACTAGATATTCATAAAGACCAAACTTTGTGCGAAATGCGGTCTTTAAGATATCTTCATCCACTATACTTATTTGATGATAGCCACTCTTAAGGTCAATCCTGCTGAAGTAGATAGAGCCTTGTAGCTTATCAAACAGATCTTCTACCCGAGGCACGGGAAATCTGTTTTTGATAGTGATATGATTTAATGCTCGATAGTCCGTACACATGCGGTATGTACCATCTTTCTTTTTGTGCGCTCCTTGCCGCACTGTCGAAGCAAGGGACTTGCCAATACACCGTATGCGAGCCACAAACGGCTCCAAGCACACAACAAGCCTAAACTAGCAAGCTCAAGGAAACAAAGGGTGTGTCACTCACCGCTCTACGCTCGCCTTCGTGGTGGATTCCTCGCCGCGATGAAGAAGAAGCTGCAGTCGTGCCGCGCTCAACCGCTTCGCCGCCGTCGTGCCTTCGTAATGCTCGATCGCACACTCACTCTCCCTCTCTCTCTCTCTCTCTCACACACACACACACACAAAGAGGTGAAGAAGAAGAAGATGGAGATGGAGCAAGAGCACTCTTCAATTGCACAAATGAGAGAATGAGTAAAAATTAGGTTTAGTTGGCTTTTATAGGAGCTCACCCCATTCACACTTGGGCGCCCATGCTTAACCAACTAATCCCTTGAATGTCCAAGTTAAAGTGCGCCTCTCATCGGCGATCACTCTACCTTTCCCTATTGGACCGACAAGCCCGGTACCTGACTCTACCAAATACATAATACACGTCCGTCGTAGGTGATGGGGTGTCCGTGTGCCGTGAGGGTTAACATGCCCCCCTTCCTGATGTAGATTCCGTCCTCGGAAGCTATTGAGTTGAAGCTGGTTCGTTGAGGTGGAAGAGCATTTGAGATGAATGTCCTTAGCCTTCTTCAGTCACTGCAAAATCAAACAACATTGGCACAGTAATTGCATTTTCTTAAAAAGCATATGCAGTTTTAGGTAGACAAATTGATTGGTAAAAGAATTTCAAACAATTTGTTAGCAATGAACATTAAATTGCAATGTAATCAAATGCATAAACAGATGTACAGGTAGAAAATTAAACAAGTCTGGGGTTGCTAATTTGACGGTCGAAAAGCACTAGAGATCGAATATTAATACCATGGGTAAGCTTCTTAATTTTCAGTGGTCAATTAAGTTGTTTAATCGCGAGAGCCAAGTATTCATGTTCGAGGGCTGACTAGAGGCTATATCTAGAAAACCTTGTAGTTAAGCTACCATAAAAGGAATTTCTCATGAAATCATCGCCTGACTGATTACTTTTTCTTTGACCCCCCAAGGTCTTTTCACATTGATTCAATTATGATGTGTGTGCTTATTTTGTATGCCTTGGGTTTTTTGCTTTTCAAGGAAAAGCGCCCACACTGGGAACCTCTAGGGCTCTAGTACCATAGGCAATACATGTGAGTGAAGTACCAAATCAAGCTGAGATTTCTCTTCCAGCTTAAAATTTTACATTGTGGCACTTTGATTTTTGCTTGTTCATTTTCAGCATTTAAATTTTGTAACTTTGGGGGGTCATATAACATTGTTACACTCCCCAGGCTCATCACATTAGTAAACTCCCTTTATAATACTTAAGCTAAAGGTCAATAGGGTTAAGCCCACTAGAAAGCCCTAGTACATTTCACACAATGCTGCCTAAATCGGATTAAGAACCTAAGTAACCATTGTTTATTAGGAAGGCATTCCCCATGGTATTAAGAGAAGATTTCTAATACCTAGCTTGGTCAAACTAGCTTAGTCGGACTGCTTGATTTTTACACCTAAACAAGTGATTATGACAAAACATTACATTGAATTAAATGTTTGATACTAAGCCAATGCGCTGAATATTATGCTACCAATCACAATCAAAGTAGACAAACATAGATGCAAAAAAGATAAGGGCAATGCTAATGGACAAGAAACACCTGTTTGTGTTGATGGTCGCGCTTGATCTGAAGGTTCCATGAAGGTCCAAATCCTATCAATAGCAACACGCTCCTGTACACACTAGGAAGCAAAAGGAATACCTCCAGGAGGCACATCAGTGGGAAAAGAGATCTTTGCTAATCACTCAACTCTAAAACAGAAACACTCCTATCGTACTAATCTTACCTACCCTCCATCACTCAAGTGATGAGGATCAAAAGGTGTTTTATGGCATAGGTTTCTGTTTCACTGTACCAGATGTGACATGTGTAGGTCTGAGTCAATGTTTTGACTTTTAATGTGCATACTCGTTTGCTAATTGCTCTTGCTCTTCTTTTTTTTTTTTTGTGAGTATAAAGCTTTATATGTACGTTCCCTAAGATTGGTGATTGAGAGGTCAGGGAAAAAGGTTGAGAGGGAAACAAATGAATGATGACTGTCAGCAAACACTCCCCCCTTCCTTGGGTAGATCATACCGTTTGAAATGAGCTTGTCACCCTTTGAAACCAATTGTTCCAGTTGGTAATAGGTGAGGATTTTTGCCAGTAGTTTGTTATTACCCTAGGTGCCTTGTCAAGTTGCAACGGTGGTAAGGTACTCTCCCAGGATCGAACTTGAAGTGGTTCATTAGGTGATTCTTGAACACTGGGAGGTGTGGATTCTTTTGTAGCTTCATGGAGGTCCACTACTATAGATGGAGGCTGTGTAGAAGCTTTTACCTCTATGGATGTATTACATGAGGAGCTAGAATCTTCATGGGACTCCCCCCTTCCTGAGCTAGGTGGAACAAATCGTTCTTTCTTTGGTACCCAAACTAGCTCTAGAACGGGTGTATAACATTCCATGATTTTTTCCTTTCCGCGATTTTCAATTTGTTTTGGAGCCACAGGATTGGGCTCACTTGGGTCAGGTGATAGGTAAGAGCACAATCTACGTTTTGGCACCCAGATTTGATCATTTCCTTGATAGTAGCCTTGGGCTTCCAATAGTCGTTTAGGGATCCATCGCAACATTTTCTTACTTTTCTTGGAGCGAGTGGTACGTTTCTTACAAGGCTTCTGTTTTTTAGCACTAGCTATGGTCACTAAAGAAGCTTTAGGGACCCACTTGTATGTTTTCTTTGTTACCTTAGGATGAGTCTTGTCGGAAGCGATATGCATTGCTTGTAGCATATTTAAGGGTATAGGCATTTCATCCCCCTCAGGTGTTACCCAGGTCGTCCCCCTATTTCCCCAAGTGTCTATGGTTGATGCTAGGTGGACCCAATCCACATTGTCCGACTCAGTCATCCCAGGTAGGATATCCATATAAGGAGAATCTTGGCCAATGTCTGTATCCTTCTTACAAGTGTAACAATATTGTAGTGGGGCCGAGTGAACTGTGGTGTCAGAGCGATGATCAATAATGGTTTTACTCCCTAAGGGGTGTACCTTACCAGTCACCAAATCCACTCTAAGGACAGAGTCTTGGAATTGCAAATAGACATGATTTTTAGACCAATCGTGAACCATTTGTGCTTCCCTCATGAATGGTCGTCCTAAAATCATTTCATATGACATAAGGTGTTTAGAGAAATCCATTACAATGAACGTATGTCGTACCTTGTGTCCTAGAACTTTGATCTTAAGATCCTTGAGCATCCCCATAGGTTTGGCTATGGTACCATTTGCCATCTTTACCACAATGTTAGTAACACTGAGGTGGGGTTTTCCCATGGATTCCCAACAATCTTTTGTAACGATGCTAACTCCCGCACCACCATCAAGAATTCCCTTTATAGTTAATCCCTTGGTAGTGATGGGTAGGGTCGCATTAGACTCGTCGCCTTCAAAATACTGCCCTAATTCGTTAATGGGTACCTCGATCACAGACTCGTGTCCATCTAAGTCAAGTGATTGCACATGATTTTCCTCATCAATCATAATCGAGTCAGGCCTATTTGGTTGCGCAAACTGCGGTAATCCCGTTCGTAGCTCTCCGTTAAGGAATGCTCGAAGTGCAAGGAATAACTCAGGATCTCCATACAGCTTTGCTATGATCGTGGTTCGGACCTCAGAAGACATGAAGTCCACTAGTTTGGCAACATTCATTGGCGTTTTGCAGGGTGTAGGTCCTTGACTAGGAACTGGTGAGGATGGAATCTCATATTCCTCAATGGGATCAGGTATTCCTTCGTTAAACATCCTTTCCAACAAGAAAGGTGTATGCTCACTTTCTGATGTCCCGTCCTCACTCCCTTCTTGGATGATACTAGATATGGCTAACGGTCTATGGTTCATGTGGGGTGGATGAACTTGCGTGGGAAACACTGTGTCATGAATTTTGACCTGCATGGGTTCTGGTTCTAGTTTCCTTTGAGTCTCCTCCACTAAACCTCTTAGATGTTTCACCTGCTTAATCTCGTCTACTGGGTTTGGGTACGTCCCAATCTTCTTTTTACGATTCTTCCCTTTTTGCCCCTGCGGTTTATCTTGGGGGTCTTGGATTGGATTTGGAAACACTTGTGGTGTTTTCAGAGGCTCTTTATGATTTTCTCTTATTCGGTTTTCATTTGGTTCCATGTTACGGTTTTCTTTGTCGGTCTTTCCCTTTGTGGTATTGGTTCTAGTCTCCATTGTCTCGACTGAATCTGAATCATCCTCGAGGTCATTCATATACACGGGGTCATCTCCTGTTCCTATGTTTGTTTTGGAACTTGGCTTTGAATTTTCCGTATTCTGCGACTTCTTCCTTCGTGTCTTCTTTTTCTTTGCTTGGATAACTGACGCGGTATCTCTCTCTTTGAGGATATGTCCTGGCCCTTGAAGCATGGACCGTGTAATCGCATAAGCGGGTGCAACGGGTGGTATTGGCGATGTCACACTAGCAATTTCGACCAAGTTCAGGGGTGTGATTTTAGGCGCATTTGGGTTATAGGGGCATTGGGCAATCAAGTGATCTATGCCACAACGATTACATGTGAGTATTGGCATTGCAGACGTGCTCCTTTGATTCACTTGCATCTGTGCAGTATTCTTTTGTAGCCTAATAGGGCACTCCGCTACTCGATGTGGTCCACCACACTCGTAGCATTGAAGAGGTGGCCTCCTAGCCTGGGTGTTGATATTTTGACCTCTGGATGCAAGAGCAGCAGCTTGATAAACCGGCTTGACTTGTCCCCAACAATCTTCCATGTAGTATATAGGACATTCTTCCAATGTATCAAGTCCGTAGGCAATACTAGTGTCTATTTCCTCCTCACAGCCATCTGGATAAGCATTTGATGGCTCGCAACCCACTTGGTTCATAGGGGCGACTCTTGGATGCGGGGGCTGTGGTCCTAGCACAGGAGGTGGTAGCGGTGTAGCTTGTACAACATTTTGAGATCTAGGGACCATGTGTTGCGGTAGTTGCTCAACAGGTGGAGTAGGCATCAATACAGGAGCTCGAGGCGCATCCATCCAGGCTACAGGTGGTCTATTTGCCATCATACGTTTGATCATTAAACAATCCTTAGCTTGGTGACCATACCTACCACATGCGTTGCAAGTTCCATTAAATTTTACTCTAAACGTAGGGCACTCACTAGTGCTATGTGGACCTAAGCAAATGGAACACCATTGTTGCTCCCTTCTTGGATACATGTGACTATTTTGAGGGGGTCGATTATCCTTAAGAGACTCTTGGATTGCCTTGGTGAGGTCTGTCAAGAATGTCTCAAATACCTTTGGCTCATTGGCAATGGGCTTTGCAGTCATGGGTTCATACTCAATGGCTTGTGAGCTAGTGGATCTCGTGTCAGTAGACACCCTCATGCCTGCTATCATCAAGTTGTCCTCTAGTTGGATTGCATTGGCAGTGACATCTTCCCAGGTTGTGATACCTCTAATCACTAGTCCATTATAGATTCCTTCATTCCTCAACCCTCGAATGAATCGATCAAGCAGTTGGTTATTGTTGAAGCGCTCATTTACAGGGCAGCGAGAGTTTAAGTGCTTTAGACGACTAATGAAGTCCCTTACTGACTCTCCTTCCTTACGTTCGGCCTTCTGTAGCTGAGATGCTACACCCCAAAGCACACCTTCTCGTATGTACTCCTTTAGAAACAACCTTCGAAGGGTAGGGTAGATTGTTTTCTCGTCCACCCTTAGGGTCCTATACCAATCTCCAGCCTTCCCACTTAATGTCAAGCTTAAGGCATTGCACTTATGTAGTTCGTTGCGTTCCCCTAAGGAATCACATACTTGTTCAAACACTTCAATGTGTTTCCTAGCATCTTCGTCCCCATTGAATTTTTGCGTGAGTTTGGCAATTTGTACTGCCTTACTTCTAGGCTCTCTATCAGATGCATGACGCATATTTTCTGCGATAGATCGACCTATGGTTTGAGCAAACGCTGCCAAGTCACCTATGTGAGGAGGTAGGGCCGGTGGAGGTACTCTTGGAATCATATGTGGGAGAGGAACGGGTGCCGGTCTTGGCATATGTGTGGATGATGTAGGATATGGAACATAACCGGGCATAGGTCCACTCGGATAAGGGCTAGGGAGCGGCACTCGAGGAGCATAAGCAAGTGGTACTATTGGAGGTGTGGGGGCCATGTGTGCATAAGGGGCTAGAGGCACATATGGTCGAGGCCCCATATTAGGTACTACGACACTAGGTAGTGGCACTGCGCTAACCGTAGATGTCATCGGTACATTCTCTGTCAGGCTTATCCCTGGAGTGAGCACTGGGTTTTCCTTAATAGAGAGTTGAGCCAAGTTAGGGAAGCTAAAGTTTTCGCTCGGAGGCTCAGATTGCATAGAGACCCCAGGTGAAATGACGTAAGATGGGTCCATGGGGCTCATTAGAGGAGTCTCCATTTGTGATAGAGTAGGCTGTTGAGCCTTGCTCGTATCCAGAAATCTCATGGGGCCAGTTGAGAGTATATTTACCCCTCGGTTTTGCCTTTCTGATTGAATAATGCCATGGATAACATTACAGATCATTTTCTGTTGATCTTCGATGCTCGTGGCACTAGAGGTGGATTGTACAATCTCTATCCATCCTACATGGTAGGCGTGGCCAGAGTGTAGATCCGTCAACACCTCAGTGTGGAGGTCGTATGTCCAATGATCATTAATGAACAATCCTTCTAGAGTCGACGTGTTAATGGTTTCTTGTGAGGTAGAAGCAATGTTGCTCCCCGTGGTTTTACTTGTCACCAACGGTACTCTAGAGGGAACTTCTGAAGGAGGCAGCTCAACAGGGCCTTCTTGGTAAGAAGTTGGCAGGATATCCACATGGACACTCTTTGGGGGTGTGGGGTCCACGTGCGATGTGAAAGGAGATTCCACTTCCCCACCCCCTTCGTGTGCTTCATTTGCATCAGGTTCCGAGCGAGTAGCTCTACCTAATGTTTCCATGAAACGGCTAAACATACTAGTACTAGGCTGTGGAGCTTCGGGAGGTGCATGGTCTTCTCTCTCAGTGTTTTGGGTAGGGTATGCTTCCATGATTTCTGAGTCGGAGGAGGAATCACTAGCGGCTATTTTAGGGTCTTGGGTGGTGCTACCTTGTGTCCCCGCTGAGGGTCTAGAGCTTATCGTGGATGGGTAATGGGTGTCCGTATGAACAGAGGCACCCTCAATATGCTCGTGTTCTAGCACCCGCCCAGAGCGTAAGTGCATGTGCTTTTGATACCCTAAGGTGTCAAAAAGCTGCTCTAGGAGGCCTTGTGACTAGTTTTTAGCGTGTTTTTTGTTTGTTTTTTTGCTATATTTTTTAGAGCGTGTCGTGGAATGGGCCGTGTGATAGCTCGAAACGAGCGTATCGGTCAGAGGGTCGTGCCGTGCTTTACAGCCCTCCGTTTGGTCACTCTATGCCCTCGGAATCCTTAAAGCTGTCAATTCCCAGTAGGGAACTAGGCCCAAACTAGAAAGTCTAAGGGTGCAAGTGGGAAGAGAAAGGAGGAGAGTGGAGGACTTGTCCCACATGCTCTCATTCTCTCTTGAGGGAGTAGGGTATATATATAAGAGTGAGTTTAGTACATATCATAAGACTGGGGACTGAGGCCTGGGCCTGGGCTTGGGCTTGGGCTTGGGCTTGGGAAAACGATCCTGATCTATCTTTTATACAAACCAACCCGTCCGTTTTAAGAGTCACGTTTTTTATTTTCAAAAAATTTAGCCGCCCGCTCGCTCGCGTTTTTGATTTCCTTTTTTTTTTTTTTTTTGAAAACGCAGATATGCAAAAAATGCAGAAAACGCAGATATACAGAAATTGAAAAAACGCAGATATGCAGAAAATTGAAAAACGCAGAAATGCAGAAATTGCAGAAAATTATAGAAATTGCAGAAAAAAACGCAAAAATTGCAGAAAATGCAAAAATTGAAAACGCCGAACTTGAAAATGCAGAAATTACGGAAATTGAAAAAACGCAGACAATAGCAGAAATTGAAACTTGATAGCAAATGCAAAAAACGCAAAAAACAAAAATCTCCACACACTCCTTCCCTGCCTTTCCTATGATAGAAATTGCACCACAAGGAAGCGTAAAGTGCTAACCGAGCTTAGTGTAAGGCATATCCCCGGCAGCGGCGCCAAAAATGTGCGCTCCTTGCCGCACTGTCGAAGCAAGGGACTTGCCAATACACCGTATGCGAGCCACAAACGGCTCCAAGCACACAACAAGCCTAAACTAGCAAGCTCAAGGAAACAAAGGGTGTGTCACTCACCGCTCTACGCTCGCCTTCGTGGTGGATTCCTCGTCGCGATGAAGAAGAAGCTGCAGTCGTGCCGCGCTCAACCGCTTCGCCGCCGTCGTGCCTTCGTAATGCTCGATCGCACACTCACTCTCCCTCTCTCTCTCTCTCTCTCACACACACACACAAGGAGGTGAAGAAGAAGAAGATGGAGATGGAGCAAGAGCACTCTTCAATTGCACAAATGAGAGAATAAGTAAAAATTAGGTTTAGTTGGCTTTTATAGGAGCTCACCCCATTCACACTTGGGCGCCCATGCTTAACCAACTAATCCCTTGAATGTCCAAGTTAAAGTGCGCCTCTCATCGGCGATCACTCTACCTTTCCCTATTGGACCAACAAGCCCGGTACCTGACTCTACCAAATACATAATACACGTCCGTCGTAGGTGATGGGGTGTCCGTGTGCCGTGAGGGTTAACACTTTTACACTAAAAGGACTGGAGAAAAAAAGGGAGAGGAACTAGGCCTCACCATCCCTTTGTCTACCAGTTCCTACACTTGCGTCATGATACCCTCTTGTTGAGCTTGTGAGACTCGATGAGGAGGGTTGTTAGGTGGTGAGCTTCCGGGAAGGAGCTCAATGCGATGGTCATCATCCCCTCGTTTTGGAGGTAAGTCCATAGGGATATCATCGATGAACACATCTTGGAATCCTTTTAGAAAATTAGACAAGTCTAACTCTTCTTGATTCCTACCATTCACTTTTGATGAAATATTAGGAGCTTTTGGAGACTCTTTGACAAAAATCATATACGCAGAAACTGAGCTCTTCATTGATTTTATCAAAAGCAGGAGAATTTACAAGTGGAATAGTACGACCACGCTCACTAGCATCTATATACGTATTCTTTTCCCTGTAAGTGAAGGAAATTCTCCTTTCAGGGAACTTCATATTGGCAGCCACGCGATCAAACCATGGTGCCCCTAGGATAACATCCTCAAGTTGGAGAGGAGAGATGAAGAAGTCTTCTTTATCGACATAGCTTTGGACATGAAGCCTCAACTTCCCAATCAAGGGAGTAACAGAGGCTTGTTGTCCCTTGAAAGCTGCGTCGGTCGTTACAATATCTCCCATCTCGAAATCTTGAATGCCCAACTTGGTGGCCAACTTCGTTGATATGAAGTTGTGAGTAGAGCCAAGGTCAAACAAGATGAATGGATCATGCTCTCTTACCTTTCCCCAAGCATAGGAGAGTGATGAGCCTTTGCAATGAGCATCCTCTTTTGGAGCTTTGATGGAGGAAGCCCTAGGAGTCTCATTGCGAGTATTCTTCTTGGGGAAAGAACGATAGCCGTGTCCTTGCTCCCCACACTTGAAACACTTATGGTCCTTGCGAAAATCTTCAAGCTCTTCAGGAGAGAGTTTGTTTTTACCTTTGTAAACTCCGTTCTCCTTGGACCGATTGTTGTTGTTGTTGTTGTTGAAAGTGCCTTGGGAAGAATTTTGAGCATTGGTCTTCCCCTTTGCATCATTTTTGCCTTTGTTGTCCATGGGTTCGACATTACGTCCAGCCCCTTGATGGAAATTGATACGTGAAACAATCATGGTGTGATGGATTACTTCGCTAATAGTACCAGGCCGTCGAGAGTTGATGTATTCGGCCATCTCTTCAGGTAATCCACACAGAATTGCTACCTTT
This sequence comes from Adiantum capillus-veneris, assembly GCF_014529385.1. Lineage (NCBI taxonomy): Eukaryota > Viridiplantae > Streptophyta > Polypodiopsida > Polypodiales > Pteridaceae > Adiantum > Adiantum capillus-veneris. The sequence goes on from NC_140955.1 coordinate 11,666,620, forward strand.
GCTTGACAAAGTCTATCTTTTGAAAGACAGTAGCCTTGAGACGTAAATCCCAAAACTTGTCTACGTATTTGTGGATAGATTCACGGGAAAGTAGATTCAAGCTGCACCATTCAGTAAGCACTTTGTCATTTGCATCACTTGCAAGGAATTGTCTTCCATGTCTTTGGGGCTTTGCCATTGCCACGAAGGCTGTCCCACCGTTGACGAGCTGATTTTTGAAAGTGCATAGCTACATGGCGTAGCTTGGAGGACTTTGTAAAGCCCTCGTCTCCAAAGGCCGCATCAAATTGCTGGATGAAGGCCAACCCTTTGTCGGTAGCACCAAAGGTGCCATCATAAGTGAGAAAAGAGATACTCTTTCCTCCCTCCTTAAACTTCTTTAACTTTTGGGACCTTCTCCATTTAGGGAATGATTTGCGATGTCCTCCCCTCTTGTATTCTCTAGGAGAATATCCATAGGTTTCATCGGAAGAAGAGGAAGGTGAAGATGAAGGAGAAGGAGAAGAGGGTGACCTCTTCCTAGCCCTTTTCTTCCTTTGTTTCCTCTCTTCTCTTTTGGAATGACGAGAAGGAGGACTGTGTGTTGATCTTTTCCTCTTGGGAGGAGTAGGCGATCGTCAAGACCGCTGTCTTTGTGGACCACATCTTCAGAGGAACTTAAATTTTCATTGCTTTCTTGCTCTTTGGATTCCTCCTCTCGTATGGGAGAGAGTCTTCTTTTGGGGGTCTCTTCAAGAGGCCTCCTAAGCTCTCTCTCCTCTTGGAGAGGAAGGGAAATTCCATAAGAACGAAGTTGTTAACTTCAGCTTGCAAAGCAGGGTTGCCCATAGCTTGCTGCAACCTAGTGACTAGATAATTCACAAACATGGGAGCATCATCATTAGCACCTTCATGTGCAAAATTAGAGCTATCAATGTTCATTCTACTCTCTTAATTATTGTCAGCCATGTTAACAAAATTTATGTATGTACTTAGTGTATGCTTTGGCAATTCAAAACCTTAGTTGCCAGTCCTCTTAGCCTTTGAAAATTGGCTCTTAAGTATCTACACCCACGGCTCAAAGTGGTTAATTATAGAGAGTAGAGGAGTAGGTCTAACATAGCAGAGTTGCCGAGGGCTAGCTCCTTTCGGACTTCCTATGGCTATAATGGTAAAGCCGTAGGCAAGTCTAAAAAGACTCCATTATTAAATTTAAAGCTCCCGAGGTGTGCACCATATCCCACATAGTGGGCTCAACAAAACCGATAATAGATCCCAGTTCCACTTACCCTAATATAATTAACAACATCAACCATTTATAGGCTACTTAAGGACCTCTCTTCTTAAGCAAGAAAAGAGAAACCAAATGCATTGATACCAATGTAATGGAATTAGCCTTTTAACTTGAGTTGGAGCGGAAAGTAAATAACATATTGAGCATTCTTTTGTGTGTAGATGTATAGTGAGAAAGAAAGAGCTCGGATGGAGAGAGCAACACTAACACATTACTTCATTAACATGGCATGAGAAATACTTGTAAAAGAGAGTGAGAGTTTAGATAAATTGACATCAATAGAGGACCGGATTAGTTGGAGCCGGTCCCCCCTCCAATAGGCATTTGTATTATAGATTTTTCCATGATGGAAGACTTGTTTACAATACAACTGTTTGTGTTCCTTGAGACCTTCTTGATGAGATGAAGATGGTAAGCTTCACTCACCAAGCATTAACATGCTAACAACAATAAACATGATTAGCATGAACTTGGAAAATGCACAGCCTCAATCCCAAGACCTCAAACACCATGAAAGGTGAGGAGAGCTGGTAGGGAGTGAGAACGAAGAGAGAAGTAGAAGTAGCTCTACGAGAAAGCAATAACCCCTTGCACATAATCACTCATAGCTCTTGTAGCATAGCTTAGCATAGTGTTAATGGAGATTACAGAGATTGATAAGCAAGCATAAGCATTCTCTTGTGTGGATTTGCATCCATAGCCAAGAGCTTGTGGTAGTAGGCACTCAACTTCTCAAGCTTGGAGAAGGAGATGGAGTTCTTGCTTCACAAGAGTGTGTGAGGGGAAGAATGAGGGTGAGAGAGCTCGTGGGATGCTCAAATGAGAGGGAGAGAGGGCTAGCTAGGTCGACCCCCTTCCCTAAGCTTTCCTTGAAGCTTATTGGGCCATGTAGCCCTCTAGCCAATGAGAGCTTGGCTCCCTTTGGGACAAGATGTGTAGTCTCTTGACAAGTGTCCTTATTTCCCTCTTGTGAGGTTAAGCTAGCACCCGCCTTGCTTAAGCACAGCCCTTGCTTAAGCAAGCTATCCCCTTGCCTAATTGAGTAATGTGCCTCTACACTTGACATGTGGACCCTTTCCTTTCATAAGAGTATGGGTCATTGGTGAGGTGCTCACATACTATCCACCTCCCTCCTTTGTAGGGCTCGCCACCTCATTAGTAGCAAGTACTTTGAACTTGGTAAGCAGGCAGGTGTTAAGCACAACCCTAGCTTAAGCAAGCTGTCCCCTTGCCTGCTTAGACCTTAGTGACTAAAGAGTAAAAATTGAAGACTATATCTTTAAGGCTTACCTTTGGAGGCTTTAATGAAGACAACCCTAAGGTCTTTTGCTCCATTGGTTAACCTTGCTCTTTGATAGACCTTTTCTCATTTGGGCCCCTTACCATTGGCCACGTGCTGAAATAGACCTATAAGTACATCTATATCTTAACCCTTGTTCCCGTTTATTCTCCCACATTAAGTGATCAGTTTAATATGACAAAATCATTTGGGTTGGTTAGATATTAGATTTTATGACACACACACACACACACACAGAGAAGATAATAATTCCGAAAGAGTATCAATTTGTCGAGTCTTGGCCAGTCAAATAATCTCAAATCTCATCGCAACACAGTTGTCGGCCTGCCCAAAGGGCTAGACAATAGAGGCAAGTCATCGATTAGCTACTGAAAAATAGGAAAAATAGTAAAATCGTTCATTGGTTGAATGTGGCTACAAACACTCATTGACAAGGTGAAAATTTGCAATCACCTACGTAAGAGGAAAACAAAAAGACAAAGGCTAAAAATGATGGTGCTTCACCTCTACCGTGTATGGGCATGCCAATTCACTCTTCTCTTTCGAGAAGCACCACTTCACAATGATTAAAGTCTTGAAGCTCGAGGAAGTAATGCTTGAAAGGTTGTTCGTCTTTATTGTTGCTATGGGAAGCACCCTCAATAGGGGATGTTGTGTAGGAGAGAACCCTTAAAATTGGGTTCATAGACCTTTGACAAAATTCCATGGGAGTGGCCCCTTGGGGCCTTGCTGACTGCGCACATCTGTGGGAACAAGAGCTTACTAGGCTTGAATGCTTTGCTTGCGGCTTGTACTCGGGGTTGTGGGACAACATCCATACGACTAAGTGTGGCTCAAGACAAAGATTAAAAGGTGCAAGGCCGAGGAGGTGTGTGGTGTGGGAACATGGGCGAAGTAACCAATATGTAGGTTGTTGACAAGTGGGCGAATAGCCGAGACAAATGAGGCCAGTAAGGATGACGAGCAGCCGAGGGGATGAGCTACATGTGTTTTTCAAATAGTGAGTATGCAAAGGGACAGTGCGTGATGATGATAATGCCAATTGGTGAGGCATTGAGGTTGCAAGCATAACGTAGTGTGGGTGAGCAGCCAGTGACCAGGAGGATGACGAATTAGCGAGGTGAGGAAGCATGCGCACGCTAGCAAATGCATGCACAACACGGGCTTGAGTTGCATCCAATGCGAGACGATGATGTGACAGCACGACTTGGCACTTGGCAAGTTGAGCAATGGGTGGTAGGAACCAACAGGTGACGAGGGGCTATTGTGGACCAAGACTTCGAGAGGCTTTTTTGCTTGATAAGGGTGCTTTATAGAGACACGGGATGTGAGGCTCAAGTAGTTTTATAGCTTGGTGGCGAGGTATATTACGTGGACAACGCAAAGAAGCAGACCATTGATGATGCAACAGAGCAAAAGGTGCCTAGTTTTGAGTGCAAGGCAGGGAAGCCAGCTATGCAAGAGCAATCAAAATAAATGAGGTGATAATGTTGGGGATGACTTTTTGCAGACCACGCACGTGGACAAGCGGCAGTTTGGTGGGTGTCAATAATGTCGCAAGTGGGTGTTGCCCTTGTGGCCACTCACTCTATTATTGGTGCATTGCCCAATGCCTTGGCCCTTTACACATAGAAGATACAAAAAAATAATAAATCTAGGTTTGACAAAGTCACGCGCGCGCACACACACACACACACACACACACACACATTTGAGGCGTGACTAAAATGGCTAATGATGGCCCAAATTAATGATTAAAGAGTCCACATAAAGCTAAAAATGGAGGTGTTCTTGGAGCTCTATAGGATGGTCAATGATATGCGGTTTTGGCAATTGATTGCTATCTGGAAAAGGCCTCAAGAAGTATTGTGCACACACACAACTTGCCAAATGCAATGCAGGCTACAAAGAAAGATATGATGCAACAAAGTTGGTTGCAATTAGCATGATAAGATGCAACCTAATTGAAAATGTACACATAATAATGAAATGCCACTAATCACAATGCCATCAATTGAGAAGGGTATTAGCTCATCGTTGTTGCCGAGAGCATGCCCAAGCTTAACTAATGACACTAGTAATTAGGGGGGAGAGACAACTAATGGAGAGCATCATTGTAGCTCTGATACCAATTGAAAAGGATTGAATTGTGCTCTCCAAGCTTAAATGGTGAGCTAGCAAGCTCATCATGGTGCTAGGGTTATGGTTATAGTAATTAGGGTTAGGCTAGTGCTTAGAGCAAGAGCATAAAGGTAGAGTGTAGACACAATGATAGTAAAATCAAAGTGCAAATCATTAGCCTCTTAAATAGGGTTAGTGCTTTACATCCATTAGCTAGTGCCATTTCATCTTCTTGCCATTGGATCATGTTATCATCTCATCCTTCCTAGGTGGCTAGAGGGGTTTCCCACACAAGCCACAAGTTCGGCTCACCCCAACAAGATCGGATAGAATTTATCTACCTCTTGCTATTGATTGGCCATCTCATGATTTGCAAGTTCACCTTTGGCATGCGCGTTCTGTCTCTAATCACTTACCATTATTTTTGTATTGCACAATCCGTTGATTCTTATAATCTAAAACATGTCTTTTTTTAAGTTTCTAATCTTTAATTCTCTTACTTTGCAAAATGCGTTCTTGGTTAGTAAGGTTTGCTTACTCCTAGCTAAGTTGATACATTAATATTTAACTAGTATTTCTGTAATGGAAATGGCCTATGAACTTTGAGAATAGCGGAAGGAGAATTAAAGAGAGCATTTTAGTGAGATTACTTTGAGAACATAGAGGGTGAACTTAATTGATGGTAGCAACATAAACATAGTACTTAATTAACTTGGCATGAACAATACTTTTGCAAGAGAGAGAGTTTAGAGAACTTGACAACAGTTGAGGACCGGATTTATGTGGAGCCGGTCCCCCCTCCAATAGGCATTTGTATTATAGATTCTCCCATTAAGAGAGACTTGGTACAATACAATCTTTGTGTTCCTTGTGACTAGGTGATGCAATGAAGATGGAAAGCTTCATGCATCACAAGCATAACATAAAATTTGTAGAAAGCATTAACTATCCCAAGCCTCGGTCCCAAGGCCTCAAACACCTTCAAAGGTGGAGAGAGCTAGCGAGGAACGAGGGTAGGGAAGAGGAAGAAGAAACATTCGATAGGAGAAAGAAGTAGTTCCTTACTTATCATCACTCTTCTTGCTAGCATACATAATAGCATAGTAATGAAGATGGAGAAGATGGCAAACTTAAGCATTGAAGAGTGTTAATGTAGGCTCTCAACTTCTCTACCATATTGGAGAGGGAGATGGAGCTCTTGCACTTTGCACTTCACACAATGAGAGTGTGTGTGGGTGTGTGTGGGAGAGTATTCCCCCCAAGAAACCCCCCTTCTTGCTTTGGTCGACCCCCCCCCCCCCCCCCCCCCTGGTAGCTCATTGGACCCCTCCAGGGCTAGCCAATCACATGCAAGAGGCATATCAAGCAACAAGGGTAATCTTGGGACAAGTGTCCCCCTTTCCCCTTTAAGAGAAAGGACTTGATCAATGAAAAATCAATTAATTAAATCAACTAAATTATCATTGGACCCCTTGGGAGGCTATCCAATAGGATTCAGACACACCTTGGAGGGCAACATGGGTAGGGGCTTGACATGTGTCCTTGCTGCCTCTTGAGGCTTGGGCTTACCTTGTGTGTGTGTGTGTGTGTGTGTGTTCTCTCTCATCCCCCTAGCTTTAGGGCTCGCCCCCTCCTTTGTAGGGATGGTGTTGACTTTTGGAACACAAGCACCTTTAGTCAGCAAGCACCTCAAGCTTGGGTAGTGTTCTCACAAGCACCTCAAGCATCTTAGTCAGCAAGCATGACAAGCACCTCAAGCTTGGGCTGGGTTCCCACCTCAAGCACAACCCTAGCTTACCTAAGGTCAAAGGAATTTTAACCTTAATCATTAGAGGTCTTTAATGAAGCTAACCCCAAGGTCTTTAATCTCCATTGGCTAGCCTTGCTCTTCGATAGACCATCTTTCATTTGGACCCCTTTACCATTGGCCCCATGTTGAGATAGACCCATAAGCACATGTCTATATTCTAACCCTTGTTCTTGTCTATTCTTCCACATTAAATGATTAGTTTAATATGAGAAAATCATTTGGGTTGGTTAGATATTAGATTTTATGACATTACCTTTCTCTTGAAATCATAGTCGTCCTCGACTATGAGGTAGAAGAGATACAGTCAAGTCATTAGTAAATGTTTCTTAGCGGGTAGAGGATCCCTTTTTACCCTACAACATCTTTCCAAGATGGATGACTATGCTACAAACGGGAGCGTGGAGAGCCCTGCAGAATACCAAAACTAGATACTATAGACGATGAAACACACAAATCTGCATACCTGGAAACCATCCTTGCACACGAGCAGAAAGAGACAGAGAGGGAGATAGAGCGAGAGAGCACCCGCAGGCGCACCTCCTAAAGCGGAGTGCTACACCTGGCACGGCGAGAGAGAAGAGAAGAGAGGGGAGAAGAAGTACACAGACACTGGGTGCAATCTCCCCCCATGCAAGAGTGACCATTTCCCTCTTGCACGTATTTCATTTATAGATTTCTTGAATGGTCAAATTGGTTACAAATTGGCCGGCCGATCATAAATGGCCAAAGCTCATAAAGAGCACTTGAATAATAAAATGTACAATATACATATATATCCATTCGCATAGGCCTAGCTCGGTCTAGTCTTTTCCACCTGTTAGTTGCAATAAATCATAAAATATCATTTCTACAACATACCTCTCCGTTGGAAAGCAACTGTCCTCAGTTGTGAAGATAAATATCTGCAAACAATACTTGTCAAAAACAGTGATTAGTATGTCGTTTCAAAAACATCACATAATATATGAAACTAAACAACATTAGCTTATGCCTGCCGTCATCCACATACTACCTATTCTAGTGTCCCATACTACTAGAATAAGCAGTATATGTCATACCCTGTTGAATCAAGATATCATTGGTCACACTCATCATTAATCTCATAATGTCAAGTCTCATCACATACACACTGTCGTGATAAAATAACCATCAGATACCAAATCCCAATCCAATTCCAATTCCACAATATAAGTCCAAATCCAATTCACTTTCATTATGTACCCGGGTAACAAAATCAACCAATTGCAATGGTGGCCAGCCACTACAGCATGATTTTGTGATCGGTGTTGCCTAAATCGGCGAATCTACACTAATAAGACGTGCTGCCTAAATCGGCGAATCTGCATTTGATACTGTTTAAAAATCATGAATCTGCAATTTATCAATGTACTACCTAAATCGGCGAATCTGCACAAAGATGATTATCTACACACTGCCTAAACCGGCGAATTTGTGTGTCTGTGACCAATGGACTAGGCGAGACATAAAAATATAACATTTATCACAGGTGTAACATCAATGTGGAGCGTGTTTGAGTAGGAGGGTACTTACAAACTGTTGTTTACTATCCCAGAGTACCTTAGCTCACATGAGTAGCTGCATAGCTAAATTATCTCAATGAAAATCCCAGGAGGGTATACTGTATTTGAAAATATATATACCATTGTTGGCGCATGGAGAGAGGTACAAGTGCTGCAACTAGCAAACTTACATCAAAGTATAGCTAAAAGTTTCAAAATTTGTTAGCGTGAGGTTAATAATTGATCATGAACTTGCAATGATAACTATAGAAGGGATTAGTAGACAATTAAGACAAATGTGAGGCAACTGAATGGAAAGGAAATTTTTGCAGTTCTAATGAAATAGCATAGGTCAACTAGTGTCACTAACCAAAAAATACAAGAACGAAGTGCAAGTTATTGGAGAGCAACTTGTGCTTAGGCAGTTGTAGACAAGAAAGTTAGCATACTTAACAAATGAAGTGCTTATTAAGAGGTTAGGTTAGATAGTACCTTCTGAGTCCACGAGTCTTGGTTCTTTCTATACAAATGTAGACCTTGACATATAAAAGTAGGAAAGGACTTATCTTGCTCGAGAGGGTGGTCTATGGTACTGGGCAAGGATTGAGGTTGAAAAGTTAGCAGTGTCACTACCTGTAGCTTTTGAATCGTGAAATAAATAATGACAATTGTGTATACTTTGGCAAGCTCTATCAAAGCAATCCATTGAAATTTAGAAATATAACAATGATAAGAAGTTTTGGACTATCATTTGTAACAAAATGTAATAGAAAATGAGTATTTGTGCCCATCAAAGATAATAACTTTACGTTTAAAAGCTTTAGTAAAGCCTTACCATGGTCATATTTGATCGTTATTTCATTGCATTTTTTATTTTTTATTGGTTGAAGGTCAGCAAATATGTTGTGATATACCATGGACTCACTAGCACAAACAATTAGAACTTACCAAGGACTAGAAAATGGTGTTCAATTTGTGACTACTTTCACTAGGAAATCTTGAATATTACAGCTTGAGAGTATGCAAAGCCAAAACAAAATCACAACAACGACATACTAATAAGATTGATTTATTATTATTTGTGTTAGATCTGGGTGAGCACGGATAGTCGAATAACAAGTCGAGTATCCCTCGAGACGAGACATGATAAGTCTCATTGTAATCTGCAAAGCGATACCAAATGAAACATGATTTCTTGCCTTATGGGGGCAATCTACCAGAGATTTTGCCTACCTTTCGTTAGCAACAGATACACATGATTGACAAGAAGGCTTTTCAATGGTCAAATTGCATTGATCGTAAACCTACACGAGTATATTGGGTCTTGTACAAAGCTTGTGGGCGTGTAGGTAAGAGAGAGGGTGATTGGTTATGCATCATCAATGTGGAGAGAGAGATAGAGAAAGAAATTAAATGAAATGTTATATTAATAGGCTTCAAAATGCCAAAATTTCCTCTGAGTCCAAGCTAATACAATCCTTGTGGATCTAAACCAATGTTTGGGTACTAAATGAAATGAAGTGAAATACTTAAAAATAAGGCTAAAACTGAAAAAAAGCCTAAAAGCGTCGTCGTCATCGTCAAGTCTGTTGTCCGAGAAAGGATCACAGCAGTCACTTATACGGAGCTTCGACCAGAAGGAGGAGCTCGCCAGCAGCTTAGCAGGAGGGAATGCAAAGGGTTGGGGATCCGCCAGTGGTGGTCACCACGAGAAGAGAAGTGCCGCGAAAAAGAAGGGGAGGCTACAAAGTCCAGCTCCAGATCAGTGTGAGGCTGCCTGATCGCAAAGGAGGGCCAAAAATGGCATGCAGGGCTGTTGGTTGCAGGATGCTTTCGCCAATCGCAGCCGATCGAGAGAACTTTTCACCATGGGGATGGATTGGACTTGGTCGTATAGGAGAGATGGTTGTTGGCACATAATTAAACTCTGCTGATGCGCGTGCTCCACAATTCGGACGCAGCAAAGCACTCGCATCCTACGACAGCCTTGAGTAATCAAATTCAGGGAAGAGAGAGATAGATAGAGAGAGAGAGAGAGAGAGAGAGAGAGAGAGAGAGAGAGAGAGAGAGAGAGAGAGAGAGAGAGAGAGAGAGAGAGAGAGAGAGAGAGAGAGAGAGAGAGAGAGAGAGAGAGAGAGAAACTCCGACTGTCGGTACTGTGTGGATCTATACTTGGCGACAATTGAGTGAGAGGGTGGAAAAGAGAGAGAGAAAGCTGCCAGTAGATGCATGCTGCAAAAGGGACGGTGTGGAGGGTGGGTTGCGCATACAAAAGGAAAGTGAAGAGCGGTGGTTGGTCTAGCGGTTGTAAGCAGAGGAAGCGAGATTGAGTGAGAGTCTGGTGCTGCAGCTAATTGCGAGCGGGGTGAGAGAGAGGGATGACACTAAGGTAGGGGTCAATGGCAGCCGCCCCTTTTTTTTCCCTTTTTCTGTGGTGGTTGCCATCGCGCCATGTGAGGGGTCCGGGTGTGGGGTGCTTACTGCAGCCATGCAAGAAACTGAGAGAGAGGAAGATATAGTGATATAATTATAGTGAGGGTTGGTTGGTGGGTGATTGCAGAGGGTTCAGAGGTGGTGGTTGTCACGTTGGAGGGGTCGGTTGTTGGTGGCTGCATGCTGACTAGTTGGATGCCCTGTGTGTCTCTCAGAACGAGTCTCCGCTTTGCACCTATACGTAGACCACTCATCGTAGGAGTGTACGTAGGCTACTGGTTGTGCGTGCTGCATGGGCCGCCATCTCGATAGGCATGCACTGGCTGTGGGATTGCATGAACCCCTGCGGCTATTGTGGCTGGTGTGCTATATGCGCCACTACTTGAGTTGCATATTGCAAGGTAGTCTCGCAAGAGCACGACCTTAAGGATGTCTTGGTTGGCAGGGAAGGCCACGAGCCATTAATCGAAATTTAGTAGATTGCATGGTTCTGGCAAGCACCAAATTGAGTCAGAAAAGGTTAGCTCTACAGAATGTCCATGCAAGGGCATGCAAGGGTGGGGTGGCTGTGATGGCGAGAGACAGAAACTGAGCTGGGAGAGTTTGTTGGCCAATCGTCGTAGGAGGGTTGGGGGGGGTTCGTCTCATGCCCACTGCAGGTCCATGTCACACTCTGAAAAGGAGGGTTGGGGGAGGGTTTCGGTCATCCTTGCTGCAGGTCCCTCAAGTCCCTTGCTGAGGTGAATTGGCCTACTGAATGGGTGGCATGCACTTCTTCACCAAATCTTAAGTTTGGAAGTCCGCTCCCACATCCCCGCACTACTCTTCGCTATAATCATTGGGTTCGGCGTCCGCGGCTCTACAATGGCCTGCTTTCCATCGGTTTGTAGTAGTGAACCTTTGCGAGAGCACCTCAAATCACCATGGCTCTCATTAGCCCTGATTCCACCAACGCTCGCTTATGTCTCATTAGCCTCGAGAGATCTAGTTTACATAGAAAGTGTCATGCTCAATTTTTTTTCCCCCCTGAATTTCTTATGCTACTTCAATTGATTCAGCGATTGAGCCCCCATGCTCTCACGCTTTGAAGAGGGGATCTTGTCTGCCTCTTGCACAATTTTGATGACATTAAAACTACAATTCAAATACAAACTTTTCCATAACATGCTTCAGCGTTCCAAGCAAAATACATACATGAGTTACTTAATGGATGCGCATGAAGATCATTAAGATGAGTAATTAATAGAAAAGTACTTAGCTCCAAACGTGTCACAGTCACCATTTCTATGATCCATATCTTGTCAGGAGCGATCGCCTAGGCTCTGATACCACTGCTACAAACGGGAGCGCGGAGAGCCCTGCATAATACCAAAACTAGATACTATAGACGATGAAACACACAAATCTGCATACCTGGAAACCATCCTTGCACACGAGCAGAAAGAGACAGAGAGGGAAATAGAGCGAGAGAGCATGCGCATGCGCACCTCCTAAAGCGGAGTGCTACGCCTGGCACGGCGAGAGAGAAGAGAAGAGAGGGGAGAAGAAGTACACAGACACTGGGTGCAATCTCCCCCCGTGCAAGAGTGACCATTTCCCTCTTGCACGTATTTCATTTATAGATTTCTTGAATGGTCAAATTGGTTACAAACTGGCCGGCCGGTCATAAATGGCCAAAGCTCATAAAGAGCACTTGAATAATAAAATGTACAATATACATATATATCCATTCGCATAGGCCTAGATCGGTCTAGTCTTTTCCACCTATCAGCTGCAATAAATCATAAAATATCATTTCTATAACAGACTAAACCATTTGGTGTGCTTGGGAGACATAGCCGTCGCAAGCATGTCTGCTCTTTAGTCCATTTCATTCTCCAAAGTAGAGTGACAAATTCTTCTTGATGTTTGAGAGACGTTGTCATCACAAACATGATTTTAAGCATGCATACTACTTAAATTTGTGCACAATAAAAAGAGAACTAGTCTTATAAGGCAAAAACATTGGTCACTTACAAGAAATTTGTACATTTGCTTACTCTAATGTAGCATTGTAAGCATTGGCAAGGTTCATACTATCCTTAAGCTATATTCCTTGCATCCATCTAGCATCTTCAAAAGGATATTTTTTGAACTTAATAAAATACCATCGGATAATCTTACCATGTCGTAGTACTTTGTCTTCATGCCGAAGGATAGCTTCGGGTTGTAGCACCTCTTCTTGGTCTTCGATTTCGGGAGGGGCTTCAATAATTGGTTCACTTGGTGGCTCTCCTCTGTAGGGCTTAAGCAGACTCACATGAAAAGCATTGTGTATGAGCTAATGGTTGGGCAACTTGAGTTGATAAGCCATCTCATTGATTGGCTTCAAGATTTGTTTGCTAGTTTAGCTTAATACTTTTGATGGCCGTAGGATTTTTTCCCATTGTTTGCCTCAGTCGAGCCTTGGGAAACTTAAGTCCAATCATTTTCTTTGAATGTTAAGGCGCTTTTGTGCTTGTCAGCAATAGCTTTTTGCCTTTGTTGAGACTCTTGATATAGCCTCCTTAACCTTTGAAAAGATTCTTATAGGTCACGGCTATACTCATCGGTAGCAAAGATCTTCCCATGTACTTTAAGTAGCAAGGGACTTTTAGGTCTTCCCTTAATGATTTCAAAAGGTGCTTTTCCCGTAGAAGTATGTACAATATTATTGTACGCATACTCTACAAGAGGTAAGTACTTTTCCTATTGTGAGCCCCATCTACTTCTGTAACATAAGTCTTTAGTAGATTGAGAATCGTAAGATTGGCTATTTCACTTTGGCCATCCGTTTGTGGGTGATAGGAGGAGAAATTCAATCTTGTACCTAGATTTTCAAAGAGACCTTTTCAGAAACTACTGGTCATTCTAAGATCTCTATCTGACACAATGGATGTTGGCAATCCATTGTGTTTGAAAATATGGGATATGAAGAGAGTTTCCATTTGGTGTGCCTTAATAGTCTTTTTGACAGGAATAAAGTGTGTTTGCTTGCTAAACCTGTCAACTATTGTGCATATTACCGTATTCCCATGGATAGACTTGGGTAATCCAAAGATAAAGTCCATGGATATACTCTCCCATGGTGAATTAGGGATTGGCAATGGCTGGAGTAATCCAGGTTGCTTCCCTCTATCATACTTTGTCTTTTGGCATACCACACATTTTGAAACATACCCTTGTATGTCGACTTTCATGGTAGGCCAATAGAAATAGGTCTCTGCTCCTTGAAGAGTAGGTTGAATACCTCTATGCCCCGCATAGGGAGGAGCATGGGATTCTTATATGACTTTCTCACGAAGGGAGTGGATAACACATAGCCTATTGCCATGGATAAGATAACCATCGTGCAAGGTGAATGGTTCCTCTTTCTTCCCCAAATCTGACATTATGTCTTTAAAGTCAGGGTCAGTAGCATACTCATCTATCATAGAAGATAGATCATTGTGAGTTTCTATAGACACCGCATTAACTTTGGGTCGTCGTGAAAGTGCATCGGCCACTTGATTGTGCTTACGAGCAATGTGAGCAATATGAAAATATAATTGCGAAAGAAAATTTGCCCACCTCATTCGTTTGTTGGAAAGTTTGGTTTGAGTCATGAAGTACTTGAGACTTTGGTGGTTTGTTCATAAAATGAATGGAGTGCCCAATAAATAGTGCTTCCATGTGTCTAGGGTATGTAGAACAGCTAAAAGCTCTTTCTCATAAATGCCTAATACCCGTTCATCCGTATTGAGCCTTTGGCTCTCATATACTATGGCATGCCCTTCTTGAAGCAAGAATACATTAAGGCAATCACCACAAGGATCACATTGGACCTCAAATGGCTTTGAGAGATCCGGAAGCATGAGAAGTGGCTGGGAGGTAAGTTTCTCTTTGAGCTTGTCAAAAGAATTTTGCTTCTTAGCAGTCCATGAATACTTAACATTCTTCTTGGTTAAGTCATGTAATGGTCCTGCTATTTGAGAGAATATGGCTATGAAGTGTCTATGGTAATGCACAAATACCAATAAAGCTTCTTAGCTCATGTAGATTCCTTGGATTAGGCCATGCTTTTATTACCTCTAACTTTGATGGATCCATGCGGATACCATCTTGAGAGATACTATGACCTAAGTATTGAATCTCTTGAAGGTAAAATTTGCTTTTCTTTTTATTGAGAAAAGGCTTGTTTTCCCTCAATGCTTAAAAAATCTTTTGGAGATGTTGCTTGTGTTCCTCCAAGGACTTGGAGTAGATCATGATATCACCAAAGAACACTCCAGTGAATTTGCGATGGGATCTAAAGTTTTCTCCATTAGACGATTGAACGTGGCTGGTGCATTGGTCAAGCCAAAAGGCACAACTAGATATTCATAAAGACCAAATGTTGTACAAAACGCGGTCTTGAGGATATCTTCATCCACTATCCTTATTTGATGATAGCCACTTTTAAGGTCAATCCTACTGAAGTAGGTAGAGCCTTGTAGCTTATCAAATAGATCTTCTATCCAAGGCACGAGAAACCAGTTTTTGATAGTGATATGGTTTAGGCTCAATAGTCCATACACATACGGTATGTACCATCTTTAAAAGGATTGGAGAACAAAAGGGAGAGGAGCTAGGCCTCAACATCCCTTTGTCTAGCAATTCTTGTACTTCCCTCATGATCTCCTCTCGTTGAGCTTGTGAAACTCGATAAGGAGGCTTGTTAGGTGGTGAGCTTCCTGGTAGGAGCTCAATTCGATGGTCATCATCCCCTCGTTTTGGAGGTAAGTCCATAGGGATATCATCGATGAACACATCATGGAATCCTTTTAGAAGAGTAGACAAGTCTAACTCTTCTTGATTCCTACCATTTACATTTGATAAACATTAGGATCTTGTAGGGAGACTCTGACAAAAATCATGTACGCAAAAATCGAGCTCTTCATTGATTTATCAAAAGTAGGAGGATTTAAAAATGGAATAGTACGACTAGACTCACTAGCATCTATATACATGCTCTTTCCCCTGTAGGTGAAGTAGATTCTCCTTTCAAGAAACTTCATGTTGGTAGCCATGCGGTTGAACCATGGTGCCCCTAGGATAGCATCCTCGTGTTGGAGAAGAGAGATGAAAAAGTCTTCTTTGTCGACATAACTTTGGACATGAAACCTCAACTTCCCAATCAAGGGAGTAACGGAGGCTTGCTGTCCCTTGAAAGCGGTGTCGATCGTTACAGTATCTCCCATTTCAAAAGCATGAATGGCCAACTTGGTGGCCAACTCCATTGATATGAAGTTGTGAGTAGAGCTAGGGTCAAACAAGATGAAGGCATCATGCTCCGTTACCTTTCCCCAAGCATAGGAGAGAGGCGATCCTTTGCAATGAGCATCCTCTTTTGGAGCTTCGATGGTGGAAGCTCTAGGAGTCTCATTGCCGGCATTTCTCTTCGGGAAAGAACGATATCCATGTCCTTGCTCCCCACACTTAAAACATTTATGGTCCTTGCGAAAAGCTTCAAGCTCTTCAGGAGAGAGTTTGTTTTTACCTTTGTAAAGTCCCTTATCCTTGGACCGATTGTTGTTGTTGGAATTGCCTTGGGAAGAATTTTGGGCATTGGTTTTTCCCTTTGCATCACTTTTGTATTTGTTTTACATGGGCTTGACATTCCGTCTAGATCCTTGTTGGAAATTGATCGCAAAGCAACCATGGTATGGTGGATTACTTCGTTGATAGAACCAGGCCGTTGGTAGTTGATGTACTCGGCCATCTCTTCAGGTAATCCCACACAAAATTGTTGCTTTTGCTCGGAGAAGTCTATCTTTTGGAAGACAATAGCCTTGAGGTGTAAATCCCAAAACTTGTCCACATATTTGTTTCTCATGGAGAGAAGCTTCAAACAATGCCATTCGGTAAGCACTTTGTCCTTTGCATCGCTTGCAAGGAATTGCTTCATGATGGAAACTCGTAGAGTTTTCCATGCCTTTGGGGCTTTGTTGTTGCCACGAAGGCTAGCCCACCATTGACAAGCCGATTTTTGGAAGTGCATAGCTACTTGGCGTAGCTCCAAGGACTCTGTGAAGCCCTCATCTCCAAAGGCAGCATCAAATTGCTGGATGAAGGACAATACTTTGTCGGTCGCACCAAAGGTGCCATCATAGGTGAGAAAAGAGACACTCTTTCCTCCCTCTTTGAACTTCTTGAGCTTTTGTAACCTAATCCATGTAGGGTATGATTTGCGATGTCCTCCCCTCTTGTATTCTCTAGGAGAATAGCCATAGATTTTGTTGAAGGAGGAGGAAGGTGAAGAAGAAGGAGAAGACGGTGACCTCTTTCTTGCCCTTTTCTTCCTTTGTTTCCTCTCTTTCCTTTTGAAGTGACGAGAAGAAGGACTATGGGTTGACTGTTTGCTCTTGAAAGGAGTTGGTGACCGTCTAGACCGCCATCTTCGGGGAGCCACATCTTCAGAGGAACTTAGGGATTCATTACTTTATTGTTCTTTGGATTCCTCCTCTCGTATGGGAGAGAGTCTTCTTTTGGGGGTCTCATCAAGAGGCCTCCTAAGCTCTCTCTCGTCTTGGAGAGGAAGGAAAATCCCATAAGCGCGAAGTTTTTGAGTAACTTTGGCTTGCAAAGCAGGGTTGTCCCCCATAGCTTGCTGCAACCTAGTAACAAGATAATTGACAAACATGGGGACGTCATCATTAGCACCTTCATGTGCAAAAGCAAAGTTATCAATGTTCATTCTACTCTCTTGGTTATTGTCAGCCATGCTAATTAAACTTATGTGTTTACATAGTGTGTTCTTTGGCAATTCAAAACTTTAGTTGCTACTTCTCTTAGCCTTTGAAAATAAACACTTAAGTATCTACACCCACGGCTCGAATTGGTTAATTATAGAGAGTAGTGGAGTGGGTTTAATATTGCAGAGTTGCAGAGGGATAGCTCTTTTTGAACTTCTTATGGCTCAATAATGGTAAAGGCGCGGTAGGCAAGTCTAAAAAGACGCCATTAGTAAGACCAAAGCTCGCGAGGTGTGCACCATATCCCGCATAATAGGCTCAACAAAACCGATAATAGATCCCAGTCCCACTTACCCTAATATAATTAACAAAATCAACCATTAATAGGCTACTTAAGGACCTCTCTTCTTAAGTAAGAAAAGAGAAACCAAATGCTCTGATACCAATGTAATGGAAATGGCCTATGAACTTTGAGAATATGGAAAGGAGAATTAAAGGGAGCAATTTTGTGAGGTTACTTTGAGAACATAGAGGGTGAACTTAATTGATGGTAGCAACATAAAAATAGTATTTAATTAACTTGGCATGAACAATACTTTCGCAAGAGAGAGAGTTTAGAGAACTTGACAACAGTTGAGGACCCGATTTATGTGGAGCCGGTCCCCCCTCCAATAGGCATTTGTATTATAGATTCTCCCATTAAGAGAGACTTGGTACAATACAATCTTTGTGTTCCTTGTGACTTAGGTGATGCAATGAAGATGGAAATCTTCATGCATCATGAGCATAACATAAACTTTGTAAAAAGAATTAACTATCCCAAGCCTTAGTCCCAAGGCCTCAAACACCTTCAAAGGTGGAGAGAGCTAGCGGGGAAGGAGGGTAGGGAAGAGGAAGAAGAAACATTCCATAGGAGAAATAAGTAGTTCCTCACTTATCATCACTCTTCTTGCTAGCATACATAATAGCATAGTAATGAAGATGGAGAAGATGATAAACTTAAGCATTGAAGCATGGCTCTTGGTTGGATTTGCATTCCATAGCCAAGAGTGTTGGTATAGGCTCTCAACTTCTCTACTAGATTGAAGAAGGAGATGGAGCTCTTGCACTTTGTACTTCACACAATGAGAGTCTGTGTGGGTGTGTGTGGGAGAGCATTCCCCCCAAGCAACCCCCCTTCTTGCTTTGGTCGACCCCCCTTGTAGCTCATGCTTGAAGCTCATTGGACCCCTCCAGGGGTAGCCAATCACATCAAGAGGCATATCAAGCAACAAAGGTTAGTCTTGGGACAAGTGTCCTTCTTTTCCCTTTGAGAGAGAGGACTTGATAAATGAAAAACCAATTAATTAAATCAACTAAATTATCATTGGATCCCTTGGGAGGCTATCCAATAGGATTCATGCACACCTTGGAGGGCAACATGGGTAGGGGCTTGACATGTGTCCTTGATGCCTCTTGAGCCTTGGGCTTACCTTGTGTGTGTGTGTGTGTGTGTGTGTGTTCTCTCTCATCCCTCTAGCTTTAGGGCTCGCCCCCTCCTTTGTAGGGATGTTGTTGAGTTTTGGAACACAAGCACCTTAGTCAGCAAGCACCTCAAGCTTGGGCACTGTTCTCACAAGCACCTCAAGCATCTTAGTCAACAAGCATGACAAGCACCTCAAGCATCTTAGTCAACAAGCATGACAAGCACCTCAAGCTTACGCCGGGTTCCCACCTCAAGCACAACCCTAGCTTACCTAAGGTCAAAGGACTTTTAACACTAACCATTGGAGGTCTTTAATGAAGCTAACTCTAAGGTCTTTAAGCTCCATCGGCTAGCCTTGCTCTTTGACATGCCATCTCTCATTTGGACCCCTTTACCATTGGCCACGTGTTGAGATAGACCCGTAAGCACATGTCTATATTCTAACCCTTGTTCCCATCTATTCTTCCACATTAAATGATCTAATATCTAACCAACCCAGACGATTTCTCATATTAAACTGATCATTTAATGTGGAAGAACAAATGGGAACAAGGGTAGAATATAGTCATGTGCTTATGGATCTATCTCAACACGGGGCCAAAGTCAAAGGGCCCAAATGAGAGATGGTATGTCAAAGAGAAATGTTAGAATGGAGCTTAAAGACCTTAGGGTTAGCTTCATTAAAGACCTCCAAAGGTTATTATTAAAAGACCTTAGGCCTTAGGCAAGCTAGGGCTGAGCTTGAGGTGGGAACCCAGCCCAAGCTTGAGGTGCTTGTTGTGGTTGCTGACTAAGTTGCTCGAGGTGCTTGTCGTGCTGGCTGATTAAGGTGCTTGAGGTGCTTTTCGTGCTTGTTGACTAAGGTGCTTGGTCGTGCTTGCTGACTAAGGTGCTTGAGGTGGTTAATGACTAAGGTGCTAAGGTGCTCCACGACTAAGGTGCTTGAGGGGCTTAAGGTGTTCCAAAAGTCAACAAGGATCCCTACACATGGGGGGCGAGCCCTACTTGTAGGAGCATGAGAGAAAACACACACACCCTTCACACAAGGCAAGCCTAGTCTAAAGAACCAACAAGGACACATGTCAAGCTCCTCTCCATGTTGCCCTCATAACGTGCCTTAAGCCTATTGGTTAACCTCTAAAGGGGTCCAATGATAATTTAGCTAATTAAATTAATTTTTAAGCATTCATTAAGTCCTCTCTCTCAAAGGGAAAAGGAGGACACTTGTCCAAGGACAACCCCTATTTCTAGTTATGACCCATGCTTGTGATTGGCTAGGCTTGAGAGCCCTAATGAGCTTCCTGAAGGCCAAAAAGAGGGGGTTGACCCAAGCAACTTGGGGTATAGCTTGCGGGGTATACTCTCCCACACACACACACACACACACACACACACACACACACACACACACACACATTGTGTGAAGTGCCAAGTGCAAGAACTCCATCTCCTTCTCCAAGCTTGTTGAGAAGTTGAAATCCTACACCAACACTCTTGGCTATGTAATGCAAATCCAACCAAGATCCATGCTTCAATGCTTAAGCTTGCCATCTTCTCCATCTTCATTACTATGCTATTATGTTGTGCTAAGCAAGAAGAGTGATGATAAGTGAAGAACTATTTCTTTCTCCTATGAATGATTCTTGTTCCTCTTCCCTATCCTCATTCCCCGCTAGCTTTCTACCTTTGAAGGTGTGTGAGGCCTTGGGACTGAGGCCAGGGATGGTTAATGCTTTTACAAAGGTTATATTATGCTTGTGATGCATGAAGTTTTCCATATGCATTGAAGTTTTCTCTAATTATCTCTCTTCAAAAAGTATTGTTCATGGCAAGTTAATTAAGTATAATGGTTATGTTGCTACAGCTAATCAAGTTCACCCTCTATGTTCTCAAAGTAGTCTCTTAAAAATGCTCACTATAGTCTCTTAATTTTGCTAGTCTCAACGTTCAGAGGCCATTTCCATTACAATTCCCTTTTCTTGGGCTTCTTTTGTTGATAAAATGCAGCAAGCTATTGTAATGATTAAAAAAATCGAGTTGCAACTTCTTGTCAAAGTAAGTTGGTATTGGAATCACTGATGTACGCTGTGAACTTTTCTAAACAAGAAGTTACTTTATCACCATCTAATCATGTTTCTTGGCTATGCATGCAACAAAGATTGTTGAATCCGGGTCTTCAAAACTCTTCTAAGGCTAGACTGCTATCTTGAAAACTTCATTTGGGAATGACTAATGTCCCTCATAAGGTTTTCTTTAGGGCCTTGAAATTAGAATACACATTCAATTTTTACTCTCTCTAGTGGTTCTACAGTTTGCTTTCCAAACGTCATGACTGCCCATATGTATGGTTTTTTGAGTTCAGTCTCATTTGAATCAAGTCATAGTCTAAAACTCAAAGAGACACTCACAATTATGTCATTTCTTTTGCTTATTTGACTCTTGATAATGATGAAGCTACTTGGTTGGACTGCCCTTTTTCTAGTTTGGAATGCAAGACAACGTTATGGTCATCAAGTAAAGAGGAATCCCTTGGTTGGAATGGTTTGATTGTAGATTTTGTTCACGCTTGTTGGCTAGGTATGCAATGTATTGAGGTCAAAATGTTGAATCTATATTTTTGGATGGTCATTTAGAATCTTCTAGTAAGCAAGGCCTTGTTTAAATGAATCCTAATAATTAGCATACGTACACACAAATCAAAGACTGTAAATTGATTTTTATGTTGAATTTTTTGTGCAAACTTTTGGCTAAAAGTATCGCGCTTTGATTAGCACGAATTCTAGATCAAGCCTTTTCTCGACATGGTTTTATTCAAGGCACACATTCATTTGGAACATTCACCTCTTCCTTTCTTGCATAATTTTATTTGGCTAGATTTTGTCGCATAATCATAATGATTAGTGCAACTTATAAGCAAACATTGTGCCTTTTTACTAAATAATTGTAGAAAATAATAAAAAAAGCAATAGTGCTCTCCCATTTGGGCTTAAGCTCGTGTAGAGACATCCTTATGTTCCTTTTGGTCACAAATTTGTAGTCTTTTTGAAGCACATTTTCATAGGAGAATTGATGAATGGATTGTTTTCACCCCTATGTGATGTTTTGAAGATCAGGTTTTGGATGATACACTAAGGAAGCTTGAATATGTGATTGTGTGGAAACGTTGGCTTCAATAAAATCCTCTATAGTTGCTGATTGAAGTTCTTTGTCTTGTTCATCACGTGTTTGGCATCATTTTTTGGGCATGTATGTGAGGATTGATGTTGAGTACCATCATGTGCAAGTTCTCTAAAGGGATCCCCTTCTTTTACCCCTTTGCAAATACACTATAGATGTAAATTGGTTCTTCCTATAACTATCGAGATGAAAGTGGCAAAGATGGTCGAGATTGGCTTGATTTTGTTTACACTCCTAACGGTCTTTCTAGGGTTCATGTTTTGGATGATACACTATTGGTCCAACTTGTTGTTCTTATAGTTATGGAGGATATCAGCACGTTGTTTTTTTGGAGATAAACATACATAGTCGAGCCTGGTTGTATAGGAAACATTGGATTTATTGATACTATTAATAATGATATTATACTATTGTTAAGTGTTTTGGGGTCTCTCTTCCTCTCGCTCTTTATTAGAGAAAAATGAAAAATCCTGCAAAACATCTAAAATGCAAAATTGATGGGTGATGGTGTAGGAGATGAAAAGCTTTAAAGTATTAGAAAGTCAAAAGACTTAAGGTGCTTGAAAGTCAAAATACTTAATTAGTACTATATAAAAAGGTTATGGGTGCTTATGCTCCATTTTTCTTGGCCTTTCATTGTCTTTTCTTCTCCTTGAAGTTTCTTACCTTCTATTTTATTATTTTGTTTTCGTGCACTCTTTGTATGTATACCTATTGACTTTTATTTTGAGGAGCCATGAGGTGCCAAAAGCCAAAAGAAAAAGCGTTACTAATACAACAAAGAAAATAGTAATTTGCTAGTATAAGTTACTCTTAGAACATAAAGAAAAAAGAGGGTAGAAAGAGTGTGTGACACCCACTACACAATGGCCACGTGTAAAAAAATAAAACAAAATGTCATCTATATCTATCATGGCCTACATATACATAAGACAATGCTTACTTAACGCCCTTGTGTCAAAAAAAAAGAAGAAGAAAAAAGGCCTATCACCATTAGCTTGCCATGTGACACTATAATCGACAAGCTTTATCCAACGGTCCCTAAGCTCCCAAGAATTCCAAGGTTGTTATTGAATTAAAGGGAGAAATGTCCCTAGAGTGAAAACATGGGGACTACACACAGGCACGTGCGCACACACACACGCACACAAAATCAAGCATCCTTTCAAGCTTTTCAAATAAGATGTAGATATGCCAGACACAAACTTAAACACACACAATCAATCAGCTGTGACATCATACTAGGATAAGAATAATTAGATTGATGTAGATAAGATCAATAGCAACACATAGAGTAGAGAGAGAAGAAATAATTTGCACAAGAATGGCTTTATCTTGACCCTCAAAGTGCACGACGTAGGTCTCTTTGTACTTGGGTACTTGATAATTTTATTAAAGCAACTTGTGCCAGTCTTAAGCCCCATCTTAAAAGCATCTCATTCCTATCCACATATATACAAGAGGTGCTTCCCATTAGCATTATTTCTAAATTGACTTGTTCAAGGCTAAGTTATGTTCAAACTAATTTATTGGGTGGTAGCCATGTCAACAATTGTGATAAAATTTCACAGGATGTGCCGTAAAATTTGGGGCTACAATCTTTAGGCCATTGATTTGCAAGATTCTCTCTCTCCCTCTTATGCTATGTAATTACAATTCAAATCTACATCTCCTCTCTTACACTCTTTCATTTTCAAGCTTGTGTGTATGTGTGTGTGTAAGGTGTCATAGTCTAGGTGTATGTGTACTTTGGGAATTGGAGAGATGGTGAGAGGTTGACAGGTAGGTGTGCAAGCAAGTTGGAATTGGAAGCAACCAACCAAAACAAAAAACAAAACTAAGATAAGAGAAGCCAGATATTGGAATTAAGATTGAGAGAAAAACGAAGTACCGATGACTAAACAAATGCTCCAGGAGTCTGGACAACAAAGATAAAATTTGAAAATGACAAAGAAAGTGATGCTATCGGTGTCTTATCCCATTTAAGAAATATATCCTCCAAGATAGGAGAATTGTGATACAACAACCTATACGGGAGACGAAGGAACTGGGAAATCCTTATGATGGACCTTAAAATGCAAAGCAAATTGATTTAGCTCTTCCAAGAGAAGAACCAAAACAGGCTTACATAACCACAAACTTGACTCAAGAGGAATAGGACTTTCTCATCAAAACATTGATGGAGTATAAGGATGTGTTTGCTTAGTCGTATAAGGACTTAAAAGTGATAGATCTCAAAATCTACCAATACACTATTCCAATGAGAGAAGACGTTAAGCCCATGAGATAAAAACCATACACGTATAATGAAACCTTTGCAAAAAATACCAAGAAAGGTATAAACTTAAAGAGGCAGAGTTCATGTACAAAATTGAACACACTGATTGCGTCTCACCAATTCTAGTAGTACCCAAGAAAAATAATGAATTAAGAGCGTGCTTCAATCTCAAAAAAAAAAGTGAACGTAGCCACCATAAAATAATGAATTAAGAGTGTGCTTCAATCTTAAAAAAAAGTGAACGTAGCCACGATAAAATAGAACTATCCCTTACCTATATCACAACATGTATTGGCAAGAGTAGCTAGAAAGGAGGCATATTGTTTTTTGGATAGATTCTGAGGATATAACCAATTGACTATACACCCTAAAAATCAACACAAAATGGGGGAGTTTTGTCTACCGAGTCATGTCGTTTGGATTGACCAATGCTCCAATCACTTTTCAAAGTTGACGAATCATACCTTTAAGGAATATTTATGAACATTATTTGAAGTGTATATGGATGACTCTATATTCATTCTTCTGTGCAAGCGAATCATTTTGATCGCCTTAAAGAAATCTTCAAAAAATGTCGCTTGTATAGGATTTATTCAAACCTTGAAAAGTGTGCTTTCAGGTACAACAAGGGAAAATATTGGAACCTGTTGTGTTGAAAATGGGATTTCAATGGACTTTAAACCGATATAGGCCATTATTAACTTGGCTATGATCTACTAATGTAAAAGAAGTTCAGACATTCATGGGACTTTGTGGATATTACCGACACTTTATATAAATGTTTGCTAGTGTCATTAAACCTCTTTACAAATTGATCCCCAATTTCAATTGGACGTATGTGTGCAAAATATATTTCCAAAAGTTGAAAGATGCTTTAGTCTCTGCACTTGTTTTGAAGGCACCATATTGGAACATAATATTCCATGTTTATGTAAACTATTTTGCTATCATATGCATACTAGCTCAATGCTAAGCAAGGGCACCATGAATTTCTCAATTTGTTCTCCTTGTAGATAACTCAATACACCCAAGAAGAATCACACAACCACAATGAGATAAGGATGTGCATGATATATGCTGTGAAGAAATTCAAGCATTATCTTCTAGCGAACAAAATCACGTTCTTTGTGGAGCATCAAGCCCTCCTTTATCTGGTAAATAAGCCTTGTAACACGGGCTAAAGTGTTTAATGGTTCATTATCTTGATTGAGTTTGACTTTATCGTAGTAATGAACAAAGGGACAACTCATGCAATAACTGACCATTTACCAGGGTGCTAGATGATGATATACCAAATGCCAATCTATTTTTTGTAGAACTAATACCTAGATGGTTGGAACAGATAGTAACCCTAATGACCATTGCACAAATGAATTTAGCTTTTCCTTTACCCATCACATTCATGTTGATAGGTTAAATTGTTATATATCAATCACTAGTAGGATGATTGTAAAGAAAAACACCTAAGGGAGTTCTTCTTTTGTGCATATAATCCCATGAACTTATAAACTATCTGAAACAAGCTCACAAGAATATTAATGGTCTACATTATGCAAGGGATCAAACAGTGGAAAGGCTCAAGTGGTTGTCAATTGGCCATCCATGACAAGGGATGCTACAACGTACATAGATTCCGACAAGCAATGCCAAAAGATGAACCCTATTCCATGTAATGTTGGCAGCATCATGGAGCAAACATTTGGTATAATTTCTATCAAATAGAACATTCCCAAAAAAAGGAGAAAAAGATACCATAGAGAAATTGAGATATAAGTCCAAATGTATACATTAATTGGGGATCAATTGTATAAACAAAGCCAAGACCAACATCTTTGCTTCTATGAAAATGAATCAGCTTATACTAGAGCAAGCACAAGCAGGACTAGTAAGAGGACACTTTTTAACAACATCAAATTGTATGATCAATTATGGTCGTAGGAATTTGGTGGCCTATGTTCAATTTAGATGTTCAAGATTATGTGAAATGATGTGATGCTTGTTGATGAGCCAGAGTGCCTCAGAGAAAATTACATGCCACTATGACCAATGGTGGATGCTCGAGCTTCTGCGAAATGGGGAATAGGTTTACTATAAAACCCAAGCCCAATATATAATTTTTGATACAGACTAATTGACAACATGGTCAGAAGCCAAAGCAACAAGGAAAAATGATGCAAGAACCACAACACAATTCTTGTATGACGACGTGTTTATGCAATATGGCTTACTGATTGAGATTGCGACTGATAGGGGCACTTATGTCCTAGTTAAGTTAATTGAATACTTGCTGACCAAACTCTTGGTCACAAAAAATTAGCTTCTTATCATCTCCAAGCTAATGGACAAGGAGAACGTACTAACAAAATCTTGAGCTCAATTCTCATGAAGATTGTTTGCATTGGACGAACTGATTGGAAAATACATTTGCACTTTGCATTATAGACATATTGTGTCGCTTACAGAACCGTAGTGAACTCAACACCAGTTCAATTTGGTCTTCAATTAGATGAAATACTTCCTATGAAATTTATAATTCCAACACTATGGGTTGCAAAAACAATTGAGTGGGATGGACATGAACTATCACACATGCTAGAAGAGCTTGATGAACGACAATTGATGACCATAGCACATATCTACACTCAAAAAAGAAAATGGAAAAAATATTTGATTTCAAAATCCTCACCAAGGAGTGTAAAAAAGGGGACCCTGTTTTGGTGGGCTCATTGAAACAACCTATTTCAAAGTTTAACAAAAAGGAAAACAAACCATTTTTAATTAAATATTTATATCCTAGTGGTATAATAAAACTTGCCACAATAGATGGAGATATTATGGCCAATAAAATTAATGGACAAAGATTAAAGAAATATCATTTGTCACTAACAAATGAAATGCTAAGTAGATTGCATGCAACCAAGCAATGTAAGCTCAAAAAAAAAACTAGTCACTGAACAAGCTCAAGAGGAAGCTTGACTTCAAATTCTAAAGCACAAGCAACTTATGCATCCAAAGCCCATACCAATTGAAGCCATTGAGCCAATACTATCAAACAATTCTTATAGGATGGTATTGATGTTAGGATCCGATCAAATCTATGAGCTACACAACCTATTTTCAAATGACCGCTGAACCAATGGAGCCCTATAGAATGACTTTGTACTGCAACTCAATCTCTTTTCTACACAAATGGAAAAGTCTACATAGATATTATTGTTTAGGGTATCCCATACAAACATTTGTTTCATATCTTGGCATATAAATAGCCAGCAAAAAAGGTAATCCTTGGAACACCTTGGATTCAAACTTACAACGGGGTTCCAGACTAGGAAAACAATTCACTAATGGTAATAACACTATAAGGGATTACCCTTTAAAAGAAAATATCAACGAACTCCCAATACAACTTATGCATCCAAAGCCCATACCAATTGAAGCCATTCAACTAGTACTATCAAACGATTCTATATAGGATGGTATTGATGTCAGAATCTAAGAAAATGCTATAAACTACACAACCTATTTTTGAACGACCACTAAACGAATGGAGCCTTACAGAATGAATTTATATTGTGTTACGAGACTGGGCACCCTCCTGTTGTAGTGGTTAACTGCAATTGGGATAGCTGGGCGTAATGGTTAATTATGTGCTGTCTATTTATTTTACAAATTGAGTTGATGATGATTTTGTAGAGTGGAATGCGGGGAGTTGATGAAGAGGCGACGGCAATTATTCTTGGCCATTTTATAGTTGCACAGTATCTTAGAATCTCATTTCAATAAGCCACTATGGCTCTGTAAATATTTGTAGTGGGAACTCCCCTTATGGGTCATGCAAGAACTAATGAGCTTCACTCATTTACAAAAGTGAAGTGGTTGTAAAAGAGGGGCCTCAATTTTTGGCACCTCAAACTCAAAAATAATATATTAAATACCAACTCCACAAGAGAGGTGCGGTGGAGTTTGGGGCTAGATTTAGGCCTTTCTCTTGCAGATTCTCTTCTCTACTCTCTTAAGCTATGGTTATTTTGCTGTGTACTCTCTAATCTAGTCTCCATCTCTTACACATCTCTTACACCTCCTTACAAGCTTGTCTATATCAATTCTCTGTTTACTGTGTGTGTGTGTCATAGTCTAGGTGAGTGTGTGTGCTTGGAAATTGGAAGAAGAGGTGGATAGTTTGATGGTGATGGCTTGAAAGCTTATGTTGAGTACTTTAAGCGGTCGATCTCCCCCTCTTCTCCCAACAGTGGTATCAGAGCCTCAGGTTCGAGGATTGATCGGCACCAGATTTCAGTTTTAAGAAGGAGTTTTCTCTAATCGACAAAACCCCAATTGCAATTCATCGACTTTGCAATTCAAGGATTCAAGGGTTCGTGGAAATTCGAAGTATAATTGATCGAGTTCACAGAAGAAAAACTCGATTGTTAATTGGTGGCTAATCGGCAATCAATTTTCAATTTCGGCTTCAAGACGATCAAGAATGGGTATGTTCAACGGTTAAATTTAAGCACTCGCTAAGCTTGCGTATACATGAAGATACGGACGAGAACAATCTGCGAGAACACCCTCCTGCACACAAGAAAAGCTAAATGTCAACCTCATCAAAAGCTGCAAAAAATACTGTCAAAAGTATTGGCTTAGTTTATGCATCAATTCTTGCTTTTGTCTTGTAGCGTGGAAAACTTCTAGAGGTCGCCATCTCTTTTTTGGCTTGAGTTGTTCTTCCACAGAATCCCATGCAAACTTTTAATGCAAACTTAAAAGTTAAAGTTAACTTCAAAGACTTAAAGTTAACTTCAAAGACTTAAAGTTAAGCTCAAAGAGGTATTTCAGTGGAGTGGTCAGCCGTCCATTTCATCTTCAAGCTTAATAACCTTTAAAGAAGACAAACACCCTTTCAATATCCTCAACACTTTGGCTTTGGACACAATTAGTAAGCCTTGCACCCCTTGGTCGGCACCACTACAAACACAACCGTAAAAATCACATACTCCGCCTTCGTTAAGAATTCTTGGGCCGCCAACCTTCAAAAAAAAAAAAAAAAAAAAAAAAATCTTC
This sequence comes from Adiantum capillus-veneris, assembly GCF_014529385.1. NCBI lineage: Eukaryota > Viridiplantae > Streptophyta > Polypodiopsida > Polypodiales > Pteridaceae > Adiantum > Adiantum capillus-veneris. The sequence continues at coordinate 11,695,789 of NC_140955.1, forward strand.
GGCTGTCTTTCGGGATTGCTGATTGCCATTGCTTTTGAGATACGGGAGATCGGGTGCCACGAAATTCAACTGGCTCGGTGACACACCGTCGGACTGTCTATTCTCTGGCAATTTCCTAGCGCATCGCCATTCTGGACTGGACGCCACCGCTCTTTTTCAGCTAAGTACATTACATTTCTGTTATTTATTTTATTTTATTCCGCATATTGCATCTGTGAATATCACCAAATAGCCTTTTTAAGCATTACCATTTAATTATTTATTCTTTTTAAGAAAAAGAAAGAAAAAAAAAAGAAAAAAATAAAAAAAAAGAAAAAAGAAAAAAAAAAGAAAAAAGAAAAAGAAAAGCACGCAATCATGGTACATCTTCCTCATGCACCCACGATTGCAGAGCAACTTCAAAATTTGCAGCAGTCACTCACATATGAACGCATGCGAAGGCAAGAACTTGAAGATAAATTATTACATTCTACACGCACCGAATCTGCACCGGCACCCAAGAAAAACAAAATTAGCAGAAAAGCCTTCACTTTCAAAGATTTTGATGGCACTAAAGATGCTAGCACGGTTCTAGCATGGGTTAGTCAGTTAGATGACTACTTTCATGATGAAGACTTTCCCGAGCGTGAAATGGTAAAGTGTGCATCCAATCATCTCACTAGCAGCGCTGCATTGTGGTGGAACGCCACCAAACAACATGGAAGAAGACCACGCACCTGGAATGCATTCAAAAAAGTGTTTTTATCCCAATTTTTGCCAACACTGTACAAAGCTAAAGCACGACGTCAATGGGATTTAATTCGACAGGGTAGAAATGAAGATGTACAGGGTTACACTGACCGTTTTTGGAATTGTCTAATTCAATTGCAAGCTATTGAACATGTTAGTCGCAGGAAATTGAAGCGAAAGTACATATCAGGCTTGGCACTACAAATTAGTGCTGAAGTAGATATGTTGGAACCTGATTCTCTGTCAAAGGCCATTAATTTGGCTCTCAACGCAGAAAAGAAGAAAGGTGGACATTCCTCTCACATTGATCAACCTGCTAACACTAACCGCAACAAGAGACCTCCTTTCTCTCCTAACTCTGACAGAAGCAAACACCAAAGCCGTACCTTTTTCAAAAGACGAAGATTTGACAATCCTCCTACCACTGCTCAACCTCATACGAGCAACAACCACAACAACACTCACCAACGATGCGACCAACATCCTTTCAACCAGCGTTTTCCTCCAAATTCTAATGGTAACAAAAAGGTGAAGTGTTTTAAATGCTTTCAGTATGGTCACTATGCAGATAAGTGCCCAAATGGTCATGCTAACGGCAATGGTCAATCCAATGGCCATTCAAATGGAGTCAACAGGAATTCAAGTCAAAAACCCTTCAACAACAACCGCCCCAACGGAGCTACTCTTAACCTCATCGAAGATGCTACACCCGACGACAATGAAGTGGAAGTTAACTACGGTGACGGATATGATCCTGATTATGATAACGATGACAACCCATCCTCAGGTACTCCTATATCTCCTCACACTTTGTTTAAAGTGCAAGGCACTGTTAAGGGTGAAAATGTCACCATTCTGCTAGATGATGGTAGTAGCCATGATTTCATTTCCACACGATTGGCACAACAACTATCACTCTCTGAAATTTCATCACCCCACAAGGTCAAAACTGTTTTTAATAATCAACGTTTTAATTGTAAAACTCACGTCACTGTTGAAGTTTGCATTGGTGAATTCACACAAGCACGTACATTTTTGGTAGCACCATTGCATGGACTCGATATGATTTTGGGAATGCCATTTCGTCATGAATTTGACCCGTTGATTAATTATAAAACACGTAGAATGTCTCTCACTCATAATAATAAAAAATTCTCCATCCAAGCAACACTGGCACATCAAAAATTTCCACTCCTCTCTCACACTCAAGCCAAACGAGCAATTCGAAAACAGGGGAAAACATATCTAGTATTGGTAAATCAAATTTCTGTTGAAACTGAAACTTCACGTAACTCCACACACGATGAATTTCTCTCACAATTTAAAGATTGTTTCATGCATGATCTCCCACCTGGAATTCCACCATCACGCCCAGAAGACCACCAAATTGACATCATATCGGGTAGTGAACCTCCTTGTAAAGCACCTTATCGTGTAAATCCTACCGCACACAGGGAAATACAAACTCAAATCACTGATTTACTTGACCGAGGCCTAATCCGACCTAGTAGTTCACCATACGGAGCTCCAGTACTTCTTGTCAAGAAGAAAAATGGAACATTTCGTATGTGTATTGACTACAGGGCTTTAAACAAGATCACCATTAAGAATAGGTTTCCTATTCCTAGAGTGGATGATCTACTAGACAAACTGAAAGGGGCAAACATCTTTAGCAAAATTGACCTTAAATCAGGATATCACCAAGTCAAAATGTTTGAACATGATGTCTACAAAACTGATTTCAGAACACAAACTGGGCACTATGAATTTCTTGTCATGCCATTTGGTTTGACAAATGCACCAGCTACATTCACACGCATGATGAATCGAATTTTCATTGACCATCAAGATTTTGTGATTGTATTTTTTGATGAAATTTTGGTATTCAGTTAATCTGAAGAAGACCATAAGCAACATTTAACACGTGTATTTGATCTGCTTGCACAAAATCACTTGTATTTCAATCCTGAAAAGAGTTCATTTTTTCAATCTGAAATTGAATATTTGGGACATATTGTATCGGGTAAGGGAATACATGTCGATCCAAAGAAAATTGAAGCCATTCAATCCTGGCCTAGACCCAAAAACTTGCATGAGCTACAATCTTTTATTGGTCTTTGTAGCTATTACAGGAAATTTGTTCGTAATTTTGCTTACAAAGCACATTATTTGACTCTCTTGTTGAAGAAAAACACGCCTTATGAATGGACTGATTTGCAAGAAAGCTCATTTAATGCACTTAAACATGCTTTGACTAATGCACCTGTATTGCAATTGCCTGATTTTGAAAGACCATTCTTTGTGGTAGTCACTGATGCTAGTGGAAAAGGTATCGGTGCAGTCCTCATGCAAGATAACCATCCAATTGCTTTCGAAAGTCGTAAATTCAAACCGTCTGAAATAAAGTTCAGTACTTATGATAGAGAATTGACTGCTGTGATACATGCATTGAAAATCTGGAAACACTATGTAATGGGTACTGACTTGATCATTAAAACTGATCAACAAAGTATCAAATATTTACTTTCTCAGCCTTTAATAGATGATAGACATATTAAGTGGGCCGCTTTTATTCAAAGTTTTCAGCCCAACATTCAATACCAGCCTGGTAAAGAAAACGTTGTAGCTGATGCCTTGAGTAGAAGACCCTCACTTAATCATCTATCAACCATTACGGGAACTTCATTTGACACTATGCCTGACACTTATGCACATGATGATGACTTCAAAACAACATGGTTGCACGTGCTTGATAATTCTGTACACACATTTCTCGAATACACTATTCAAGAAAACTTCCTTTATTTCAAACAAAAATTGTGTGTGACTAAACCTTTCCATACATTAATTATTGAAGAATTGCACAAACCCCCTTATGCTGGACATAGAGGATTTGCTGCAACTTTTCAAAATTTATGTCGTGATTTCTATTGGCCTGCTATGAGAATGGATGTTAAACAGTATGTGTCAACTTGTTTGATTTGTCAAAGAATCAAAGCAGCTATAGGTAAGAAATTGGGACTTTTACACCCTCTCCCCATTCCTGAAAGACCTTGGGAACATATTTCCATGGATTTTGTTACTGGTTTCCCACTCACAATGCACAAACATGACATGATATGGACTATTATTGATCGTTTCTCTAAACAAGCGTATTTTGTTCTGTGTAAGAAAACACTCACATCATATCAAGCTGCACTTTTGTTTCTGAAGACTGTTTTTCGACATCATGGTTTGCCTAAAGTGATTATTTTCGATCGAGACTCAAAATTTTGTAGTGCTTTTTGGACTACTGTATTTGAAAATCTTGGCACTACACTTGACTTTACTTCTGCATTTCATCCTGAATCTAATGGTCAAACCGAAGTCACCAACCGCACTATTATTGACTTGTTGAAGGCTTATGTTTCCTCTCAACCTAAGAAATGGGATGACTACCTACATATTTTGCAATTTGCATACAACAACACCACTCATACTGCCACGGGTAAATCTCCCTTTGAAATTTTATACGGTCACTCACTTCCTACTCCTGCTTCACGTCTTTCTAATGTTGTGCCTGCCGCTGATGATTTCACTACTGACTTTCATGATATTTATGCAAGTGTGCATTCCGCCATTAAACACTCACAAGAACTTTACACCAAGCATGCTAACAAGCACCGCAAGGCACACCAATTCAAAGAAGGTGATCATGTTTTACTTCGCATCGAAAAACGAAGGATCAAAAGTGTTGATACTAATGTCTTTGTTAAGCTTGCTCCTCGTTTTTATGGACCTTTCAAAATTTCAGCTGTCATTAATGATGTTTCTTTTCGTTTAGAATTACCTGCACATTGGCACATTCACAATGCATTTCACATTAGTCTTTTACGACCATTCAGAGGACCCCTACCTACACACCACATTTACGAAGACCCACCTTCACTTGTAGACCGAGAAGAGCAACTCATCCCTGACAAAATAGTTGACCATTAGACCACCACTACACGCACTGGAATGGTTTATAACCGTTACCTTTTGACTTTCAAGGGCCACCCTAGAGAGGATGCCAAATGGATGCCTGAAAAGTTTTTTCGCAACTTTCCCAACCTTCTCCACACTTTCCATCACTCACGGTCCAGTTGATTTCTCTATTGAGCAACTGAGGACAGTTGCTATCCCTAGTGGGAGGGATGTTACGAGACTGGGCACCCTCCTGTTGTAGTGGTTAACTGCAATTGGGATAGCTGGGCGTAATGGTTAATTATGTGCTGTCTATTTATTTTACTAATTGAGTTGATGATGATTTTGTAGAGTGGAATGCGGGGAGTTGATGAAGAGGCGACGGCAATTATTCTTGGCCATTTTATAGTTGCACAGTATCTTAGAATCTCATTTCAATAAGCCACTATGGCTCTGTAAATATTTGTAGTGGGAACTCCCCTTATGGGTCATGCAAGAACTAATGAGCTTCACTCATTTACAAAAGTGAAGTGGTTGTAAAAGAGGGGCCTCAATTTTTGGCACCTCAAACTCAAAAATAATATATTAAATACCAACTCCACAAGAGAGGTGCGGTGGAGTTTGGGGCTAGATTTAGGCCTTTCTCTTGCAGATTCTCTTCTCTACTCTCTTAAGCTATGGTTATTTTGCTGTGTACTCTCTAATCTAGTCTCCATCTCTTACACATCTCTTACACCTCCTTACAAGCTTGTCTATATCAATTCTCTGTTTACTGTGTGTGTGTGTCATAGTCTAGGTGAGTGTGTGTGCTTGGAAATTGGAAGAAGAGGTGGATAGTTTGATGGTGATGGCTTGAAAGCTTATGTTGAGTATTTTAAGCGGTCGATCTCCCCCTCTTCTCCCAACATATTGCCAATAAATCTCTTTCCTACACAAATGGAAAAGTTTACATAGATATTATTGTTTAGGGTATCCCTTACAAACATTTGTTTTATATCTTGCCAAATAACCAGCTAGCAAAAAAGGTAATCCTTGGAACACCATGGATTCGAACTTACAACGTGGTTCCAGAACAGGGAAACAATTCACTAACGATAATTACACTATAAGGGATTACCCTTATAAAAAATAAATCAACAAACCGCCAATACAAGTACAATGATGGTAACCTACATTATAAGTGATTACCTTGATAAAAAACAAATCAATGAACCCCCAATACAACTGCATTGATGGTAACCACACTGTAAGTGATTATCCTTATAAAAAACAAATCAACAAACCCCCAATACAATTGCAACAACCCACTAGATCATGTAAAAGGCATATGAAAGGAACCAAGCAAACTTGGATACCCAAAAAGCTTCTTCAAAATAATCCAATATCACTCTGATTGCCTAAAACTCTGCACAAGAACAAAAATGTGGGATTGAAACTATCTATATCACCACCAAGAAACACGATGGTATGGTGCATAAAATCAAGTCAATTGAATCTTCAACCTCTAGTAGAAGCTACAACCCATTGATGTACCACTACTGGAAGCACTCCAAAGCTAATCAAGCAACAATCCAGGAGCATAGGTAGATAGGTATGGAACTAAAGCAGCTTCCCAACCCAGTTCCTACTATAAAGCAGAAAGCATTACATTTGCAAAATCTATCATTTGGTAAGCGCTAATAAAAAATGTCACCATCAGATACCTTTGAGTACATAACTTAAGACCATCATCTTGCACAAGACTCTTTAAATTCCATTGACATAAGCTGTATGGTAGAGCCCATCATGGCTATGCATATATACCTTTTTTCCACCCATGCATCGCAAAACCATGGAGATCGCTTATTGTCTAGAAGGACTTTGTTTAGGAGGAGGAAGAGGAGGAGAGAGGGGGGGGGGGGCTTAATACATGTAGACTTAGCTGAATAATAATATGCAAATTATGTGCATTCTTTTCAAGTTTCCAATTTTTCTTGTTTAAGTGCAAATATTTCCATAACTCATATATATGCCCATACTAAGAGAAAATAATAAGATTTAGGGACAAAAGTTGGATACGAGCCCTTGGTCATGTGTAACTATGTAAATATGTGTGTTTCCTTTCAAAAATAAAGTTGATTTTATTAAAAATGGCCATAAAACCCAGAAAAATGAGAAAATTCATAAAAAAAATTGGCCGTTTAAATGAGTAGTGTTAATGAAATTTTTAACCCAAGTTTGATATTTTTGAGTGGTTTTATGTATTTTTATCTATAAAATTCTAAAATAAACAAATAATTAATCAAGAATGATGAAATCAAATTCTAACTTGAAACACCAAATATGGAATGGATTAAAAAAATTCGGATTGATATTGAGGACATCATCAAATGGCCTAGCCGACTCGGGACTCAATTTGGAGCTACACATAGAAAAAGGGCCAATGGGTATCAAAATCTGTAATTTTTTAATCTGGAGATGTATTATATGAGCTAACAAGTCTTATATATATATATATATTATATCACACACATCATCTACAACACCTAAATAACCATCACTAATGATTTGCACCAAAGTTGAGTCCATCTGCACAAGCTTCACTATTAGGTGTGCCTTAATAAAATGACAAGATTTTCAAATTATCTTAGCTTCCTTCCTCTATGCATGATTTCAGTAAGTTTGTTGCAAGTGTTAAACTGCCTTCAACTCATAAAAAGAAAATTTTGGATTAAACCTCCCACTTTGGTCCTAATTACAAGAGCTATGTCATCTGTTCAGGCCACTCCAAAAAATAAGTCTCCAAAAGAAAAGCTAGCAGAGCTACCATCCTACCAACTGGAGGAGCAATCTTTATGAGAAGTCAATGTTATATGGCTAAGAAAGAGTAGCTAGAAGCCCAATAGCTAGTAGTCTCTCATGGGGTCTTCAAGGGTGTCATCAATTTAGGAAAAGCTCAAATACACATGCTCCCAAGAGAAGTTGTAGATCTAGCAAAGGGAGCCACAATAAAGCCATTACTAGAGAAGGTGGGCCTACTAAAAGACTTTCTTGAGCTATCACCTTGTGGAGTGGAGTTCAAAGAACCTAGGAGCTAGTGGCAACAATTAGAGAAGACAACAGGGCCACTGTCTCTGACCTCAAACACATCGATCAAGGTCAACCTCTTTGAAGATACCGTGGTAGAAGCCCTAAAGTTGCCAATGGAGGAACAAATGATGCGGCATTGATATCTGGAAACCACATCATTGAGACTTGACCTACCACCTTATGGAGTGGACTTTTAAAGAACCTATAAGATAGTGACAACAATTAGAGAAGATGGTAGAGCAATTATCTCTAACCTTAATAATACATTGGTCGAGGTCAACCTCTCTGAAGATACCATGGTAGAAGCCCTAACGTTTCCAAAGGAAGGACAAATGATGTGACATCAAGACTTGGCAACCACAGAAGCACTCACGAGACAGTCAGCCTTCTTTGCTGACCTCAAGCAAAAAGAAGTGGAAAATGCCCTAAAATTGTACCATCAACACATCCACTTCATCGGCAAGAAAACGCCAAGGTACACATGCCCATCATGTAGTGGCATCGATCTTCACATAGGCTTATAGAAAGAGGGGCTCTATCTGTGTTGAGGTGTGCGCTTTGTTGCACTGCAAGAATTCTCTCTATCCAATGTCTCACCTATCCAATTTGTTAGCCATGTAAACGTTATCCATGTGAAACTATGTGATACATCATGTGTGCCATGTGATGCCCTATAGGCCATGTGAAGGGTCAAGGACCAATTTAGCATCTTGCCCTTTGGAGAAGAGCCAATTTTCCCTTCTAGATGTGTAAAGGTCACCTCTTGTGTTGCCTCCATAAGAATGCTATTGGTACTCAAAGATAATCTAATGCAATCACAATGCTCATGCCCAACACAAATGGTTCTCTTGTCAATCCACCATAGCCTTTCAGCCGGTATCAGAGCATGTAATTAGTATTTTCTAATCACATTAGGTTCTAAGCATTAACTTCTATGCTAGATTGCTTTGGTATTTCCACTTGGCCATAGGAATCACACAATTCTTAATAATGCTCAAGTTAACTCTTTGATTAGTTCATTGAAGGTATGTCCACGGGCCACTACCCTCATTAACCAATTTAGATTAACATTGGAGCTAATTTGATAAATTTTATTTAGTGTGTTTGTTTATTTTTTTGCATAATAATCGACTTAGTTAGCCCTTGCATTGCCAAATTAATTATCTTGTTTGATTTGCGTATGTGCATTCTCCTCTTTGAGAGATTTCTATAGCATCCCTCCAAGCTCCTTTTGACCATACTCACACAAAGTAATGGATTTTATCTCTTAAGGAAGCTTTCTCTCTGCTTTTCCAAAGTTCATTGTAGGTCTTCAAAGAGAAAAGTTTGGAGCATTTAATGCCTTAATAGGAAAATCAAATTACTCATCCAAGTGTGGACTCAAAAGTCAACACTACCCAAAATTGTGGGAGACCACTCTGACTTTGGATGAGTTTACTTTTCAAAAGTAGGAGGTCATTCTTCAAAATCGAAAAAAACAAGACGAAGGCCTAGCACTTCTAAGCATATATATAGTTGTGCACGTCTGCTGCACGTGTCAAGCAAGGGACTTGCCATACATTGTGTGCGAGCCACAAATGGTTGCAAGCACACAACCAGACTAATCTAGCAAGCTCAAGAGAGCAAGGGTGTGTCACTCACCGCCCTACACTCGCCTTCGTGGAGGATTCCTTGCCTCAAAGAAGAGGGAGCTACCGCCGTGCCGCGCTCAACCGCCTCACCGCCGCTGTGCCGTTGTAATGCTTGATCACACACACTTTCTCTCTCTCTCTCTCTCTCTCTCTCTCTCTCTCTCTCTCACTCTCTCACGCACGCACGCGCACACACACACACACACACACACACACACACACACACACACACACACACACACACACACACACAAGAAGATGAAGAAGAATATGAAGATGGAGCAAGAGCACTCTTCAATTGCACAAATGAGAGAATGGGTGATTTTTAGGTTTAGGTGACTTTATACGAGCCTGCCCATTCACACTTGGGAGCCCATGCTTAGCCAACTAACCCTTGAATGTTCCAGTTAGAGTGCGTCTCTCATCGGCAATCACTCTACCCTTTTCCTATTGGACCAACAAGCCCGGCCCATGACTACTAGGAGTGGACGCCGGTGGTTAACATGCAACCCTTCCTGATGTAGATTCCGTCCTCGAAATATAATAATGCAGCATTGGATCCACGATAGGAGTACCTGTGTCAGAAGAAAAACAACATTGTGAAAGCTCAAAGGCAGCATGTGCAGGCAAGCAATAAGTGAGATGCATACATGATATTCTAGGAAATGCAAAAAAAAATCATGAATTGTAACATTGCCAACTAGAACAAGCATAGTACCTGAATAAAATGCAATTGAGTTAAGGTCTATTAGGTTGACTCTAAGAGAAGTACACAAGAGCTAGGGCTAAAGTAAGTACTAGATTGACCAACATTAATTAAAAAATATCAACTAAAGAGTAGTTAACCCTAGGAATGCTCATCGGGGTCTAAAGGCTAGTGATATTGTCACTTATACCACTTAAGCGTGATCAACATAAAATACAAGGAAGTTTGTGCTATTTGCTTTCTCATTTTTTTTCCCTTTTCTTTTCTTCCATTGTTGTCATAGTTGCTACAAGTAGCTGGGGGACTCGAGGTCTCAAATACCAGCAGCTGGAAGACTCAAGGTCTCAAATACTAGCTTAAGCATGAACTAGCCGGGAGACTTGAGGTCTCAAATAACAGCTTAACACACATGGACTTCCACAACACAAGTCACACTTAGGTGGGATAAGCTAGAGAGAACTATATCCTCATAGCCCAAAACATTACTAAAGTTACTACAATTAATAGACTATTTAAGAATTAAAGTCAGCAAGTAAGTGGCCTAGTTTAGCCTAAGGTCCTGATACCTACTTAAAGCCAACTAATAGACCAAACTCAAAGAGAAGAACAAGGTACTAGAAGTTTAAAAAAATTAAAGCATCTACATTGGTAGTGTATCACAACTTTTAAATTTTATGCATTGTTAGAAACTCAAATGACAAGATGCAAAAATGTAACTGTGCAAACATGTAACTATGGAAAGCATAGATAAAAGGAAGTAGTACACCTGATATAATGGAGAACATCCATTGTAACATGTAAACATCCATTGTCATTGTCCTTTGAAGGCATCCTTATGTAGTCACAAACTACACAATAGTCACCACCAAATATCCATCTTCCAGAGGCACATCGGTGGGAAGAGGTACCAACCCTTATTGAAGACAATTAAACAACATAAGGAACCCTAACCTAATTATTTGTACTCCCCCTAAAGAGTTAAGGTAATAGGATATTGTAGACATTGGGGGGGAACCCTAAAGCTAAACCCCTATCCTTGTTGTCGAGAAAAACAAAGTCATCATCCGTGAGATCATACGTGCCATCCATGTAATCATGTAAATCGTCTTCATCATTAGAGGCACCAATGTTTACTAAGAAGGTCACTAGACACCTATATTCATCTTGGTCAAAAGGGTAGGCATGTGAATGGGAGAGACACTCTGTACTAAGTATGGATCAATCGTGGTCAAGAGACGTATCAGCCATTCTAACTCCTCAAAATTTCTCTCACATGCTAGTGTACCTACCAAATCCCATTCACAGGCAAACATCGAAAAGACCATGTGAAACACTTGTGAAAAGTAAAGAGGGTACCTCTCACCCAAGGCAGAAGTGGATGACTCTAGCGTACTAGTCATATCTGTACACAAAGATAGATGATGGTTAGAGTGCAAATATTATAAGGGTCGTGTCAAAAGGTCGTGTCCTTCTGCATAATGTGTTTTTATGATTTTGGGTCATGTAGTAGAACTTGTAGGTTTCCAGATTTTTGTTTGGTGGCTCTTGCTCTTTTACTTTCTTATTTTTGTTTATTGTGAGTATAAGGCTTTATATATATATTTCCTAAGATTGGGAGATTGAGAGGTCAGGGAGGAAGGTTGAGAGGGAGGCAAGTGAATGATGGATGTCAGCAAACACTCCCCCCTTCCTTGGGTAGATCATACCTTTTGGAATTATGTCTTCACCGTTTGAAACCAATTGTTCCAAGTTGTTATGGGTGAAGACTTTGACTAATAGTTTTCGACCGTCCTAGGCATTTCATCTAGTTGCAAGGGTGGTAAGGTACTCTCCCATGATTTTATTTGCAATGTTGTTGTAGGTGGTGAACTTACAACGGGAGGTGCAAACTCTTCCTTGTTTGTATGGATATGTACAATGGTAGGTATAGGTTCTGTCAAAGCTTCTATTTCCGTATAGGAACTACATGAAGAGCAAGAAGCTTCATTTGACTTCCCTGTTCCTAACCTAGGTGGAACAAATCGTTCTTTCTTCGGTACCCAAACTAGCTCTAGAGTGGGTGTGTAACATTCTATGATGTTTTTCTTTCCGTGATTGTCAATTCGTTTTGGAGCTATATGATTGGGCTCACATGGGTTAGGCTCCCAGATTTGATCATTTCTGTCATAGTAGCCTTGGGCTTCCAATAGTTTTTTAGGAATCCAACGCAACGCTTCTTTACATTTCTTGGGGCGAGTGGAATGTCTCTTACCAGGCTCCTGTCTCTTAGCACTAGCTATGGTCGCTAAAGAAGCTTTAGGGACCCACTTGTATGTTTTCTTTGCTATATTAGTATGGGTCTTGTGTGTCTCAAGCTTTATTACAACTACATCAGTTGAAACTATGGAGAGTTGGGGATATGGGGACATATGGTTCAACCTCTTGGACATGCAATGTTTTGGGTTTTATTTCCTTAAGAGGCAATATCTCAGAGATTATGGCTTGAGTGGCAAGATTAAGAGTTGGTTTCTGCGTTGTGACTCCCTCAGTCCCCCAATCAATAGTGCATTTGGCGGCTATCATCCATGCGCGTCCTAGGTTTATATTACCCTCCATAGTTCCAGCAGGCATGACCAAAAAGTCTTGAGCTACAACCCCATTGTCATAACTGATAGAAGTGTGCCGGATTCCAAAAACCGTAGTTTTTTTCTTGTTGACACCCTTGAATTGAATAATACTCTCAGATAGAGGTGGCTTCCTTAACTGACACCAAAATTCATAGGATAACATATTATGTTTAGCACCCGTGTCCAATAAGGCGTTATATAGCACTTTTCCATAGGTGCTATTTAGCTCAATAGGATATGGTAGAGGTGTGTCAGAGTCCAACCAAGCATCCTCTATTTCAACGTGGAATGCATGTGTAACTCCAAGGTTGGCCTCTCGTTGGCGTCTTATGCGTTGTTCTCGCTCTTTAGCCTCAGCTTGAGCTTGTATCTTCTTCAATTCTGTTTGTGCCTTGGCTGCCTTTTTTTGATGGATGGCATGTAGCTCCTCTTGGCTTAAAGGATCATAGTATCTTTTAAATTTTCTCCCATTGAGGAATCCAATGGTTTCAACTCCATCAAGAGTCTCCACACAAATGGTACCTTGTGGGGTGATTTCACATACTCTATATGGTCCCTTTCCTGCATATTTCAACTTTTCCTTTTTGTTACACACTCCATACATAAGGACTTTATCACCAACATTGATATCTTTGTTCTTTAGATGACGATCACCATTTCTTCCTCCTATCTTTCTCCACAAGTGCGTTTTGCACAGCCAATTGCCTTTCTTGATCTAACCTTTGAAGGATATAAAAGCACTCAACTAAAGGGTTACCATCCTCACCTTCTTGTGAAGTTAAGTGCAGACAAGGAATTACAAACTCCCATGGCATAACTGCTTCTTGGCCATATACCATTTTAAATGGTGTACAATTAATAGCCACTTTGTAAGAAGTATGATAAGCCCATAGATCTGACGTAAGCTTTAAATCCCAATCTGTACGATGAGCTATCATGAAGTTGGTAGTGAGCTATCATGAAGTTGGTAGTGAGTTCTTTTATCACTCCATTTATAAAATGAGTGCCATTGTCACTCACAATCTCAAAGGGAAAAACAAATCTTGTAATAATGTTCTCAAAGAGAAACTTGATTGTTGACCTTGCATCAGCCTTACGTGTTGCTCTGGCTTCCGTCCACTTTGTTACATAGTCAGTGGCAACGATAATATATCAAGATTGAGTGCTACTAGGTGCCGGACTAATTGGGCCTACAAAGTCTAAACCCCATTTTTCAAATGGTTGAGTCACTTTAACAGGATATAAGGGCATCTTATCCTTTCATTGTGTGATCTTGTAACGTTGGCATTCATCACATCCTTTTGCAAAAATTGATGCATCCTTGAACAAGGTAGGTCACCAATAGCCTGATTGCAGAGCTAACTCTTGATTTTGTCGTCTCCTTACGATACGGCTCAACTTTGGCTTCTCTGTAGCCTCTAGTTGTGCGATGTCAATGGGTTGTGGACTACACCACATAACCCTTTGGAGATATTCACCCCAGTTATCTACCAACTTTTGATGAGCATCACATGTTCCTATATAATTAAGCCATTCTGTGGTAGAATTATTTTAATTTATTCTAGCATGCATATTTTCTCGATATCGTCACCTCTTATATCTTTTACTCTTCTTATCTAAATTTTGATTACGGCCGATCTCTAGTGAAGAGTCACTAGATGAATTGCTACTTGTGTCTTCTGCTCCCTTGGATAGATTGTCATCTAGGGTACCACTGGTCCCTGAATGGTTTGTGCCCACATTTACACTAAGATTTAACTTAGATTCTTCGTCCTCATAGTCAATGTCAATCGATGATTCTGGCCCCAAATCGTGTGTGAGACACTACTGGTTCCAATGCCAGTCAAACTTTCATCTTATAGGTCATCAAGAGCTATATGCATTGCTTCTAGCATATTTAAGGATACGAGTGGTGGCATTTCATCCCCCTCAGGTGTTACCCAGGTTGTCCCCCTGTTTTCCCAAGTGTCTATGATTTCTGCTAAGTGGACCCAATCCACATTGTCTGACTCATTCATCCCAGGTAGAACATCCATATAAGGAGAATCTTTCCCAACATCAATGTCCACTTTACATGTGTAACAATACTGCAATGGGGCCGAGTGAAGTGTGGTGTCAGATCTATGATTAATTATAAATCTGTTTCCTAGAGGATGTGCTCAACTAGTTACAAGATCCACTCGAATGACAGAATCTTGGAACTACAAGTAGACACGGTTTTTAGACCAGTCATGCACCATTTTTGCTTCCCTCATGAAAGGACTTCCTAAGATCATCTCAGATGCCATAGTGTGCTTGGAGAATCCATAACAATGAAGGTATTTCTTATTTGATGTCCAAAGACCTTGATTTTGAGATCTTCTACATCCCAATAGGTTTAAAAATAGACCCATTAGCCATCTTTACTACTATGGTTGTGGTCCCAAGGTGAGGTCTTCCCATAGTTTCCCATCAATTTCTAGTCACAATGCTAACCCTAGTGCCACCATCAAGGATTCCCTTCACAGTTAATCCCTTGGTAGTGATTGGTATGGTTGCATTGGATTCATCGCCCTCAAAGTATTGTCCCAACTTGTTAACAGGTATAAGGTTCTCATGTAGGTTGGGTTGTGGATCTAAGTGTTCCTCCTCTATTGGCATCTCCCTAGCTCCATCCAACTGTGGTAGCCCAACCTTCAGCTCTCCATTGAGGGAAGCTCAAAGAGCTAAGAATAGCTCAGGGTCTCCATATAGTTTGGACATGATGGTGGTTCTAACTTCTGAAGCCATGAAATCCTCAATTTGGCAATATTAACGGCACCTTTTGGGTTTCAGTCTCTTGACGTGGGAAAGATGGGATCTCCATTTCTTCGATAGGGTCAGGTAGTCCCTCCGTAAACATTCTTTCCAACAAGAAATGAGTACGCCCACTTTCCCATGACTTTAAGTCACTTTCTTCTTGGATGACACTAGGTATGGCTAGGGGTCTATGGACTTTGTGAGGTTGCTATTGTGTAGGGAAAACTGTGTCTGTAATTTGGATCTGCCTAGGTGCTGGTTTTAGATCCCTTTGGGTATCTTGTACCAAACTCCTCAATTGCTTGACTCACTGATCTCCTATGTAGGGTTTGGATAAGTTCCTCTCTTCTTCTTGGATCCTGGCCGTTGTGGCTCATGATGATCTTCCCTGTTGGTTGCTTTCTTAGTGGTCGTTTTGGTCTCCATGGTTTCACCTGAATCAAAATCCTCTTCAGCGTCGTTCATATATACGGGGTTGTCACCAGTCCCTATGTTGGTCTTTGAACTGGGGTCTGACTTTGCTTCTTTTTGCGATCTCTTCCTTTGTGTTTTCTTTTTCTTCCGAGATTGGGCAATTGATGCAGTGTCTCTTTCTTCAAGAATATAATTTTGCTTTTGGAGCATCAATCGTGTGAGTACGTTTATTGGTAGCACAGGTGTACTTTGTGATGGCTCCTTGGTAGCCTCAATCAAGTTTAATGGCGTGATCTTCGATGCATTTGGATTATTTGAAAATTGGTGTTACGAGACTGGGCACCCTTCTGTTGTAGTGGTTAGCTGCAATTGGGATAGCTGGCGTAATGGTTAATTATGTCCTGTCTATTTATTTTACTAATTGAGTTGATGATGATTTTGTAGAGTGGAATGCGGAGAGTTGATGAAGAGGCGACGGCAATTACTCTTGGCCATTTTATATTTGCACAGTATCTTAGAATATCATTTCAATAAGCCACTATGGCTCTGTAAATAGTGTAGTGGGAACTCCCCTTATGGGTCATGCAAGAACTAATGAGCTTCACTCATTTACAAAAGTGAAGTGGTTGTAAAAAGAGGGGCCTCAATTTTTGGCACCTTAAATTCACAAATCTATACTCTTTATAATGCAGCTTAAAATTTTGAAGGAAGGAGAGAGCCTCCACATGTCACACTCTGGTTTATTTCAAAGAAAACCTTTGGAAACATTTCATTTGAAATGCAAAAGTGAAGAGTTAAGTACTTAGATGGTAAAAAATGAAAAGACTTTCTTATTGATTGATTGTTGACAATGTAAAGTCAAAAGATTACTTGGTAATTCAAAGTAAAACAAGGTGAGGTACCACGAGGGCCTGCGTCCAAGTCACATTGTACAACAGTGTGAATTGACCTCAGGCCTCACGACTCACGAGCCGTCATTTGCGTGGTGCCGACAGGGCCTGCGTCCAAGTCTGTCAATACATATGTCAAGGGTGGTGGTAAAGTTCTTACTGCTCAGCGTCTTAGACCAACTTCCTTTCTAAAAGATAGTTCCAAGTCATATATATACTAAGTGCAATGGTCAGAGCCAAGCAAATACCATTATTGCCATCATTTTTATAGCAATTTGCAATAGTTACTTTACATACAGGATGAAACCATGCACTTCCAATTATTGAACATTATACAGTGCTGAGTCGTAGGCAATTTTGTTGCAGTCACTCCGGACGTTAACTGGTATACGCTCTATACCAACATAGTCTTCAACCTCAAACAGATTTCTAGGCTTCAAAAGCGGTGTCTATTGTCTTTTGTATCTTCTAAATAGATAAGGTACACTTCACTATGAGAGCAAAAAACATCTGTCAACCGACTATTTGACACGAAATCTTTATCCGTTTCATATAACCTTTCCCAAATGTCTAGAGCAATATCTTGAAATTTGGCCAGAACGAAAGTTACATAATGAAAGGAAAAATACTACCTATTCACCAACACTATTTGCATTACAATGATACCACGTGATGTCTATCGCTCGCAGGAAATAAAACAACATTCACAGGTCATTTATATTAAATTTACGGAAAAAAAGGAACTATACGTAGTGAATTGTGGACTTCCTGATTTATGAACTTGACTGAAAAGGATACAAAAACCCTGAAACAAGTATCTGCCGACATGAATGAACCATATAATATTTCAGATCGAAATAGCATTACACTCGAGCGTGAGGTTCAAAATGTGTTTTACAAAGCAGAGCAAGCTGCTGCATGGACAAAGGATTAAACAAGGTGTTGCTTATTTGCCGGGGGTGAAGTTGGTGGCGTAGGCTTAGGTGTTATTGACGGTGTCAGCCAAGTGGTCGGACAGGTTCTCGATGGGGCCCTTGCCGGTGACAATGGCCTGGACGAAGAAACTGAACATGGAGAACATGGCCAGTTTGCCGTTCTTGAACTCCTTCACCTTCAACTCGGCGAAAGCCTCTGGGTCATCAGCCAAGCCGAGGGGGTCGAAGGAGCCACCGGGGTAGATAAGGTCCTCAACCTCACAAAGGGGTCCACCTGCAGCCATCCACCCAACATCAGAGTACAGCTATGAATCAATATACAGGTTTCATACGACATCGACGGACATACCTGCAACACGGTACCCCTCAACAACGCCCATAGGCAAAATGCTCTGCGCGTGGACAAAGTCAAGGCCGCCATGAGCGAAGATCTGAGAGCCAGCCTTGAACCACACATCCTCAAAATAAACCCAGACAGTCTTGAACCACACGACCTTTGGGCTGCAAACGAGTAGTTTGGACTCTGAACGCATGAGTCATGATGATTCGATCACGAGGCCAGTCTAGCCTGCTAGCCAGCCTGAAATGAGCTCTCCCCTTTTCTGTCTATCAAAATCCAGAAGGTGGAGTCGTGCAAAATTCTTCTTGGAGCCGTCTCAGGCTCTCTCAGCCCGTCTGCGTTTAGTTCAAGCTTACTCTCGCACGCCTTCTCCCAAAGACCTAAAATAGTGATGGCCGTCCACATGGATGCCATCCGTCAAAGTACACCTAACCTAGCCCAACACTAAGGCCTTTCCTTAGCAGGCCAAAAAGTAGTACTCTATCTACATTTATATTATTTACAATTCTTGGGAAGGCCATGGAGTTTCACTTCTGTCCTCAAATGTCAAGGGTGACCACTGACTACTTCTTTTCTGAAAGCCATTTGAAGAGTAGCTCGAATTTGCATTTTGAAGGCCATGAAGAACTCCCCTCTACGTGTCGCCCAATTAACCTCTCTCAACACGCTTGCACAATGAACCTCTCTCAACACGATTTCACAATAAACCTTCCATGCGGTAAATGATCTTCGATCTCGGCACATCTGTGTTAGTGTGTGTGTGTGTGCGTGTGTGTGTGTGTGTGTGTGTGTGTGTGTGTGAGAGAGAGAGAGAGAGAGAGAGAGAGAGAGAGAGAGAGAGAGAGAGAGAGAGAGAGAGAGAGACCCGTTGCAGGTGTGTGTATGAGAGATAGAGTTGGCGTGCCATTTGTATTGGAGCGTTGCGGAGGTCTTCCACATTTGCATTGCATTAATGAAGTGCAATGAGCTCGACAATTCATCCATGGGAGTCTAATAATTTGTTGTGGATGTCTTAGACACATTGTGTGTGTACATGTGCATGTGCGTACGTGCATGTGTGTGTGCGTGTGTGTGTGTGTGTGAGAGAGAGAGAGAGAGAGAGAGAGAGAGAGAGAGAGAGAGAGAGAGAGAGAGAGAGAGAGAGAGAGAACCATTCTATAATTTTATGTGTGGATGAGTGTGCTGAGAAATAGAGAATGGTCCATGCGAATCATGCTGTGTGTGTGTGTGTGTGTGTGAGAGAGAGAGAGAGAGAGAGAGAGAGAGAGAGAGAGAGAGAGAGAGAGGGCTATCACACCGGAACTAGAGTCAGAGGGAAGGGAGAATAAACATTGGTCTTACATCAACAATCGCTGAAATTTGCAATAGAGGATTGACAATTGACATCTATAGAATCGAGAATCGACGTAATAAAAAAAGTTTGATCCAATGAATCCAAGGCAGAAAGCGTGCATACCCAAGGCAGGAGCGGACCTCAACAGATGGCAAAGGCGGACAATGGGAGGCAACTCCAACAACTCTTTGATATTTTTGAAGGTTTTTACGCTACATTTTTGTGAGCTTTGTGGTTTCCTTCGGGTTGACTTAGAATTTAAAAGTAAATCTCAAAATTTGTAGGTGGGATTACACATAGCCTAGATTTTTTCAACCGCTTAAAGGCAAATTAGAATTTTTGAGGCAAATCATAAAAATTTGTAAGAGGGATTATAGTAAATTGAGTTGAGGCGCAATGTTTTTTCCCAAAAACATAAAAAACTTAGATATGAGAAATTTTAGGGGTAACTTTATTATATTTGAAGGCTTTTACACTCAATTTTTTAATATTTTGTATGTATAGAGTAGGTGAGATTGCACTAGATCTAGGTTTTTCCGAGCATTTGTCTATACTATGATTTTTCCCAAAAAAAAATTAGAGGCAAATTTACTATATAAAATCTGAAGGTTTTTGCACTAAACTTCTTTGCACTTTGTAGATTCTCTAAACTTTGATTTAGGTTTTTTGAACTTTGTAGTTTCTTTGAACTTTGGAGGTGGTCTTTCAATTTAAAAGTTAAGGTTGTGATGTTAAGTGTCATTGTTTTTGCATCCATGGCTCAGTTGGAGCATGGCGATGTTGTATTTTTTATGTTTTTAATTCAGTATCGTTGAGTGAGTGCTGCTGAAAACAAAAATTAAAAAAAATTAGAGGTAAATCTTGAAATTTGTAGGTGGAATTACACTAAACCTATGTTTTTTTTGCAATGTTGTGGGTGTCCTAATCTTCAAATTACATTTTACAAGTGTGTGGCCCGTCAGAGAGAGAGAGAGAGAGAGAGAGAGAGAGAGAGAGAGAGAGAGAGAGAGAGATGCCTCTTTCCTTGGCACCCAATTCATTCTCTCTCTTTCTTTGCCTTGGCCTCCACACCCCACCCCCCCAAAGCCCTTTCCTTATGTCACATGGCAGGGGCCTCCAAGGTGCATAAGATATAGTTCAGAAATTTGTAGGTGGGATTGCACTAAACCTAGGTTTTTCTCGAGCACTTGGATACATAATAGTTTTCTACTATTACTCAATAGTCCATTATCTATACTCTTTATAATGGACCTCAAAAAATGAGAGGAAGGAGAGGGCCTCCACATGTCGCATTTTTGGTTGATTTGCATGGCCCGTTGGATCAATGCCGATATTAAGATGTTGAGTCCCAACATTAAAAAAATTGCATAAAGTAGTTCAGATTGCAACTCCATCCTTTCCTAACGACTTGCAATAGTCAAATTTGTGAGTCTGACAAGTTGTTGTCAATCTCTCTGTGTGTGTGTGTGTGTATGAGAGAGAGAGAGAGAGAGAGAGAGAGAGAGAGAGAGAGAGAGAGAGAGAGAGAGACAATGTAGAATATGCAAATCCAACCTTTTTCAACAACATACAGATTTTAGTAGCCAAAATTGTGCACCTGATAGTTTGCATGTGTATGTACACGCTCTGTGTGTGCGTGCGTGTCACTATTACAGTGTGTGTGTGTGTGTGTGTGTGTGAGAGAGAGAGAGAGAGAGAGAGAGAGAGAGAGAGAGAGAGAGAGAGAGAGAGAGAGAGAGAGAGAGCCTTTCCTTGGCAACTTGGTAGTCCACCAAAATGACTACGAAGCATCAAAACCTGTCTACCTCCAACCAAGTGAGAGTCATGAGAAGCCCGTATATTGGCAAGCCATGGTTTTGATAGCATGGTGCAATAGTAGCAAGTTGGTAGAAATGTGGTACATTCTCATTGATTGATGAGTGGGGAGATATGGACAACTCAAATTTGTTAGAAGTCGTGTGAAGGATGAGTTGATCGCAACCGATCGGCCGAAAGCACTCCATGTGGGGAGAGAGAGAGAGAGAGAGAGAGAGAGAGAGAGAGAGAGAGAGAGAGCGCTATTGAGCAAGTCTTCAACTTAAAAGAATTGAGAAATGGAGGAAAGAAGGTGATAAAAGAGATATCAAAGACCTACTTGTGATTCCTAGGACTACTATTCCATTGTGTGTGTGTGTGTGTGTGTGTGTGTGTGAGAGAGAGAGAGAGAGAGAGAGAGAGACCCAATTACCATGCTTTTCTAGAGAGATAGAAAGATAGAGAGAAGGCGTATATATGTATTGTTATCTCTCTATAGTGATTCCAAGGACTATGTTTTCATTGTATGTGTGTGTATGTATGAGAGAGAGAGAGAGAGAGAGAGAGAGAGAGAGAGAGAGATCCAATTGCCATGCTTTTCTTGGCCGTAGCAACGCGCAGGTCACATACTAGTAATATATTAAATACCAACTCCACAGCAGAGGTGCCGTGGAGTTTGGGGCTAGATTTAGGCCTTTCTCTTGCAGATTCTCTTCTCTACTCTCTTATGCTATGGTTACTTACTGTGTACTCTCTAATCTAGTCTCCATCTCTTACACATCTCTTACACTCTCTTACAAGCATGTCTATGTCAATTATATGTTTACTGTGTGTGTGTGTGTGTGTCATAGTCTAGGTGTGAGTGTGTGTGCTTGGAAATTGGAAGAAGAGGTGGACAGGTTGATGGTGATGCTTGGGAGCTTTTGTTGAATAGTTTTAAGCGGTCGATCTCCCCCTCTTCTCTCAACAGTGGTATCAGAGCTTCAGTTCGAGCAAAAATTGGCACCAGATTTCAATCTCAAGAAGGAATTCCTCGAATCGATAAATTTCAAATTGCAATCTATCAACTTTGCAATTCAAATATTCAAGGATTCGTGGCAATTCCAAAACTAATCGATCGAATTTGCAAAAGAAATTTTGCTTGGTCATTAATTGGCGGCAAATCGGCAACTAATTGGCAACCGGTTTCTAGTTTCGACTTCAGGACGATCAAGTACGGGTATGTTCAACAACTAAATTTAAGCACTAGCTAATCTTGAGTATACATGAAGATACGGACGAGAAAGTGAACCGACTCAGAATTGAAAGAAGTCGAGAAGCTTAAATTATGACTTTGGAAGAGAAGTTGAATTGGGTAGAGAGAATTGGCAAGGAGGCGACTCTTGAAAGATTTCCAGAGAAAGGCCAAAGAAAGGTGGTCATCAAGTGGTCCGGCTAATCTAAGCTTTCTCGATAACATCCTCCATGCAAAGGAGTCTTAGTTGTAATTTTGACAGTCGCGTTTTCTTCATGAAGAGCTTCACAGGAACGAGCTCTTGCATGCATGCAAGACCCACAGCCTACCATCACCAAAACTGACACTGATACTCTCGGTAGGAGCGCCCTGGGAAGTTGAGCCGTTTTCCCTTCCTGCATACGAGCTGAAAGTGGCGGTAGAATCCGCCATCACCCCCGCCTTGCTCGTGCTGTTGTCACTGTTGATCCTCACCATCAACCAGTTCACACACCTTTACTTAAAGGTGTGGTTAAAACCAAAAAAGTAGGCCGCCTGCAAGTTGGCCGTCCATTGCATACCTAAATTAAGGGACAATTCACCCCTCCTTGCTTGAGGTTCTTGACTGACCGCCCATTGCCACTTAAAAATCTCCATTCTCTCCCTCTTCTTGTTACGAGACTGGGCACCCTCCTGTTGTAGTGGTTAACTGCAATTGGGATAGCTGGGCGTAATGGTTAATTATGTGCTGTCTATTTATTTTATTAATTGAGTTGATGATGATTTTGTAGAGTGGAATGTGGGGAGTTGATGAAGAGGTGACGGCAATTATTCTTGGCCATTTTATAGTTGCACAGTATCTTAGAATTTCATTTCAATAAGCCACTATGGCTCTGTAAATATTTGTAGTGGGAACTCCCCTTATGGGTCATGCAAGAACTAATGAGCTTCACTCATTTACAAAAGTGAAGTGGTTGTAAAAGAGGGGCCTCAATTTTTGGCACCTCAAACTCAAAAATAATATATTAAATACCAACTCCACAAGAGAGGTGCCGTGGAGTTTGGGGCTAGATTTAGGCCTTTCTCTTGCAGATTCTCTTCTCTACTCTCTTAAGCTATGGTTATTTTGCTGTGTACTCTCTAATCTAGTCTCCATCTCTTACACATCTCTTACACCTCCTTACAAGCATGTCTATGTCAATTCTATGTTTACTGTGTGTGTGTGTGTCATAGTCTAGGTGAGTGTGTGTGCTTGGAAATTGGAAGAAGAGGTGGACAGGTTGATGGTGATTGCTTGGAAGCTTGTGTTGAATAGTTTAAGCGGTCGATCTCCCCCTCTTCTCCCAACAGTGGTATCAGAGCATCAAGGTTCGATTTAATCGGCATCAGATTTACCTTCAAGAAGGAATTCCTCGAATCGACAAACTCCAATTTGCAATTCAAAGATTCAAGAAGTCGTGGCAATTCAAGAATTTAATCGGTCGAATTTGCAAAGAAAATTTTGCTTGGTCGTTAATCGGCGGCGAATTGGCAACTAATCGGCAAGCGGCTTCCAATTTCGGCTTCATGATGATCAAAATATGGTATGCCGAGTTTCAATCTCAAATTAATGCATAGAAATTGTGGAATTGTGAATACGACAGAGTAAGAGTCGAACGAGCAAGGAATTTTGAAGAGATTGAAGAAGCGGTGCTCAAGAACGAAATTAAAAGAATGAAGATGGTGATGGACGGCTTTGAAAAACCTTTTGAGAATTTCAAGCATTAGGCGAGCACTTGAAGCCGATGCATGAAGAAATTCTTATAACAAGAAAGAGTGTAGTGGAGGAGACGGGCATCGATTCCGTTAATTATCGCATGCGAAACAATTGATTTACCCTTTCAAGAGGAGATTCTGTGCGGGAACCATCCCTTGCAAGCAAGGAAGCGTCGCCATCGACCGTGCTCAAACCTCACAAGGGTGGTGTCAATACAGGCGCCTAGGGAACTGCATGCTTTTTCTCTTCTTCCTCGGGGGCTGAAACGGCTGTTTGCAGGTCACCATCACCCTCCCTTTCCCTGGCGCAACATTCCTGTGTCAGCTCGCTGCCATGCAATTCCTTTCATACTTTGGCTTACAAAAGTAAGGGCCTCAACTAAAAGGAGCCTTGTTTTTGCCCAATAACGCCGCCGCCTTTTGAAAGCTTAACTTTCACTTATAACATAGCTTTAAGTTAAACTTTAAGAGGGTGAAAAAACGTCCATTGAAGTTTACCTTCCACTTTCAACTTAACCTTCACTTATATTTGAAGGGGGTTGTCATGTCCCCCCCCCAAAGGTCGGGCGCCGCAAATCCAAAGGTCGAGAATAAAAAAATAATTTATTCTTCGATTGATCTACCAACAACATTCAGCACTCGATATCGCCTCGTTGCCATAGATTACGCCATTTATTTTTGGTCGCTTTTATTCCATCGTCTCCCAGGACTCACATCAAGAGATTGAAGCAGGCGATGATAAATTGGAAGCCATCAAAGGCAGCGCATCATTATAGCAATTATTCGCTACGACACCGGGCACGGATCAGGCAGTGACCATATCGTAAAATTGTCTGTGTATTATTATTTTGGGGGTAAGGGAGACCGGATGCTACAAATTCAACTGGCTCGGTGACACACCGTCGGACCGTCTACTTCTCTGGCAATTTCCTAGCGCATCGCCATTCCGGACTGGACGCCACCGCTCTTTCTCAGCTAAGTACATTACATTTCTGTTATTTATTTAATTTTATTCCGCATATTGCATCTGTGAATATCACCAAATAGCCTTTTTAAGCATTACCATTTAAATATTTATTTAAATAAAAAAGAAAAAAAGAAGAAGAAGAAGAGAAAAACATAAAAAGCACGCAATCATGGCACATCTTCCTCATGCGCCTACGATTGCAGAGCAACTTCAAAATTTGCAGCAGTCACTCACATATGAACGCATGCGAAGGCAAGAACTTGAAGATAAATTATTGCATTCTGCACGCACCGAATCTGCACCAGCATCCAAGAAAAACAAAATTAGCAGAAAAGCCTTCACTTTCAAGGATTTTGATGGCACTAAAGATGCTAGCACGGTTCTAGCATGGGTTACTCAGTTAGATGACTATTTTCATGATGAAGACTTTCTCGAGTGTGAAATGGTAAAGTGTGCATCAAATCATCTCACTAGCAGCGCTGCATTGTGGTGGAACGCAACCAAACAACACGGTAGAAGACCACGCACCTGGCATGCATTCAAAAAAGTGTTTTTACCCCAATTTTTGCCCACACAGTACAAAGCTAAAGCACGACGTCAATGGGATTTAATTCGACAGGGTAGAAATGAAGATGTACAGGGTTACACTGACCGTTTTTGGAATTGTCTAATTCAATTGCAAGCTATTGAACATGTTAGTCGCAGGAAATTGAAGCGAAAGTACATATCAGGCTTGGCACTACAAATTAGTGCTGAAGTAGATATGTTCGAACCTGATTCTCTGTCAAAGGCCATTAATTTGGCTCTCAACGCAGAAAAGAAGAAAGGTGGACATTCCTCTCACACTGATCAACCTGCTAACACTAACCGCAACAAGAGACCTCCTTTCTCTCCTAACTCTGACAGAAGCAAACACCAAAGCCGTACCTTTTTCAAAAGACAAAGATTTGACAATCCTCCTGCCACTGCTCAACCTCATACGAGCAACAACCATAACAACACTCACCAACGAGGCGACCAACATCCTTTCAACCAGCGTTTTCCTCCAAATTCTAATGGTAACAAAAAGGTGAAGTGTTTTAAATGCTTTCAGTATGGTCACTATGCAGATAAGTGCCCAAATGGTCATGATAACGGCAATGGTCAATCCAATGGCCATTCAAATGGAGTCAACAGGAATTCAAGTTAAAAACCCTTCAACAACAACCGCCCCAACGGAGCTACTCTTAACCTCATCGAAGATGCTACACCCGACGACAATGAAGTGGAAGTTAACTACGGTGAGGGATATGATCCTGATTATGATAACGATGACAACCCATCCTCAGGTACTCCTATATCTCCTCACACTTTGTTTAAAGTGCAAGGCACTGTTAAGGGTGAAAATGTCACCATTCTGCTAGATGATGGTAGTAGCCATGATTTCATTTCCACACGATTGGCACAACAACTATCACTCTCTGAAATTTCATCACCCCACAAGGTCAAAACTGTTTTTAATAATCAACGTTTTAATTGTAAAACTCAAGTCACTGTTGAAGTTTGCATTGGTGAATTCACACAAGCACGTACATTTTTGGTAGCACCATTGCATGGACTCGATATGATTTTGGGAATGCCATTTCGTCATGAATTTGACCCGTTGATTAATTATAAAACACGTACAATGTCTCTCACTCATAATAATAAAAAATTCTCCATCCAAGCAACACTGGCACATCAAAAATTTCCACTCCTCTCTCACACTCAAGCCAAACGAGCAATTCGAAAACAGGGGAAAATATATCTAGTATTGGTAAATCAAATTTCTGTTGAAACTGAAACTTCACGTAACTCCACACACGATGAATTTCTCTCACAATTTAAAGATTGTTTCATGCGTGATCTCCCACCTGGAATTCCACCATCACGCCCAGAAGACCACAAAATTGACATCATACCGGGTAGTGAACCTCCTTGTAGAGCACCTTATCGTGTAAATCCTACCGCACACAAGGAAATACAAACTCAAATCACTGATTTACTTGACCGAGGCCTAATCCGACCTAGTAGTTCACCATACGGAGCTCCAGTACTTCTTGTCAAGAAGAAAAATGGAACATTTCGTATGTGTATTGACTACAGGGCTTTAAACAAGATCACCATTAAGAATAGGTTTCCTATTCCTAGAGTGGATGATCTACTAGACAAACTGAAAGGGGCACACATCTTTAGCAAAATTGACCTTAAATCAGGGTATCACCAGGTCAAAATTTTTGAACATGATGTCTACAAAACTGCTTTCAGAACACAAACTGGACACTATGAATTTCTTGTCATGCCATTTGGTTTGACAAATGCACCAGCTACATTCACACGCATGATGAATCGCATTTTCATTGACCATCAAGATTTTGTGATTGTATTTTTTGATGACATTTTGGTATTCAATAAATCTGAAGAAGAGCATAAACAACATTTAACACGTGTATTTGATCTGCTTGCACAAAATCACTTGTATTTAAATCTTGGAAAGAGTTCATTTTTTAAATCTGAAATTGAATATTTGGGACATATTGTATCGGGTAAGGGAATACATGTCGATCCAAAGAAAATTGAAGCCGTTCAATCCTGGCCTAGACCCAAAAACTTGCATGAGCTACTATCTTTTATTGGTCTTTGTAGCTACTACAGGAAATTTGTTCGTAATTTTGCTTACAAAGCACATTATTTGACTATCTTGTTGAAGAAAAACACGCCTTATGAATGGATTGATTTGCAAGAAAGCTCATTTAATGCACTTAAACATGCTTTGACTAATGCACCTGTATTGCAATTGCCTGATTTTGAAAGACCATTCTTTGTGGTAGTCACTGATGCTAGTGGAAAAGGTATCGGTGCAGTCCTCATGCAAGATAACCATCCAATTGCTTTCGAAAGTCGTAAATTCAAACCGTCTGAAACAAAGTTCAGTACTTATGATAAAGAATTGACTGCTATGGTACATGCATTGAAAATCTGGAAACACTATGTAATGGGTACTGACTTGATCATTAAAACTGATCAACAAAGTATCAAATATTTATTTTCTCAGCCTTTAATAGATGATAGACATATTAAGTGGGCCGCTTTTATTCAAAGTTTTCAGCCCAACATTCAATACCAACCTGGTAAAGAAAACGTTGTAGCTGATGCTTTGAGTAGAAGACCCTCACTTAATCATCTATCAACCATTACGGAAACATCATTTGACATTATGCCTGACACTTATGCACATGATGATGACTTGAAAACGACATGGTTGCACATGCTTGTACACACATTCCTCGAATACACTATTCAAGAAAACTTCCTTTATTTCAAACAAAAATTGTGTGTGGCTAAACCTTTCCATACATTAATAAATGAAGAATTGCACAACCACCTTATCCTGGACATTGAGGATTTGCTGCAACTTTTCAAAATTCATGTCATGATTTCTATTGGCCTACTATGAGAATGGATGTTAAACAGTATGTTTCAACTTGTTTGATTTGTTAAAAAATCAAAGCAGCTACATGCAAGAAATTGGGACTTTTACACCCTCTCCCCATTCCTGAAAGACCTTGGGAACATATTTCAATGGATTTTGTTACTGGTTTCCCACTCACAATGCACAAACATGACATGATATGGACTATTATCGATCGTTTCTCTAAACAAACATATTTTGTTCTGTGTAAGAAAACACTCATAGCACATCAAGCTGCACTTTTGTTCCTTAAGACTGTTTTCCCACATCATGGTTTGCCTAAAGTGATTATTTCTGATCGAGATTCAAAATTTTGTAGTGCTTTTTGGACTACTACTTTTGAAAATCTTGGCACTACACTTGACTTCACTTCTGCATTTCATCCTGAATCCAATGGTCAAACAGAAGTCACCAACCGCACTATTATTGAATTATTAAAGGCTTATGTTTCTTCTCAACCTAAGAAATGGGATGATTACCTACATATTTTGCAATTTGCATACAACAACACCACTCACACTGCAACAGGTAATTCTCCATTTGAAATTGTATATAGTCACTCTCTTCCTACTCCTGCTTCACGTCTTTCTAATGTTGTGCCTGCCGTTGATGATTTCACTACTTACTTTCATGATATTTATGCAAGTGTGCATTCTACCATTAAACACTCCCAAGAACTTTACCCCAAGCATGCTAACAAGCACCGCAAGGCACACCAATTCAAAGAAGGTGATCATGTTTTACTTCGCATCGAAAAACGAAGGATCAAAAGTGTTGATAGTAATGTCTTTGTTAAGCTTGCTCCTCGTTTTTATGGACCTTTCAAAATTTCAGCTGTCATTAATGATGTTTCTTTCCGTTTAGAACTACCTGTACATTGGCACATTCACAATGCCTTTCACATTAGTTTTTTACGCCCATTCTGAGGACCCCTACCAACACACCACATTTATGAAGACCCACTTTCACTTGTAGACCAAGAAGAGAAACTCATCCCTGATCAAATAGTTGACCATGAGACCACCACTACACGCACTGGAATGGTTTATAACCGTTACCTTTTGACTTTCAAGGGCCACCCTAGAGAGGATGCCAAATGGATGCCTGAAAAGTTTTTTCGTAACTTTCCCGACCTTCTCCACACTTTCCATCACTCACGGTCCAGTTGATTTCTCTATTGAGCAACTGAGGACAGTTGCTATCCCTAGTGGGAGGGATGTTACGAGACTGGGCATCCTGTTGGGAGAAGAGGGGGAGATCGACCGCTTAAAATATTCAACATAAGCTTCCAAGCAATCACCATCAAACTGTCCACCTCTTCTTCCAATTTCCAAGCACACACACACACACACCTAAACTATGACACACACACACACACACACACACACACACACACACACACACACACACAGTAAACATAGAATTGACATAGACAACTTGTAAGAGAGTGTAAGAGATGGAGACTAGATTAGAGAGTACACAGCAAATAACCATAGCTTAAGAGAGTAGAGAAGAGAATCTGCAAGAGAAAGGCTTAAATCTAGCCCCAAACTCCACGGCACCTCTCTTGTGGAGTTGGTATTTAATATATTATTTTTGAGTTTAAGGTGCCAAAAATTGAGGCCCCTCTTTTACAACCACTTTCACTTTTGTAAATGAGTGAAGCTCATTAGTTCTTGCATGACCCATAAGGGGAGTTCCCACTACAACTATATACAGAGCCATAGTGGCTTATTGAAATGATGTTCTAAGATACTGTGCAAGTATAAAATGGCAAGAGTAATTGCCGTCGCCTCTCCATCAACTCCTCACATTCCACTCTACAAAATCATCATCAACTCAATTAGTAAAATAAATAGACAGCACATAATTAACCATTATGCCCAGCTATCCCAATTGCAGCTAACCACTACAACAAGAGGGTGCCGAGTCTCGTAACATCCCTCCCACTAGGGATAACAACTTTCCTCAGTTGCTCAATAGAGAAATCAACTGGACCGTGAGTGATGGAAAGTATGGAGAAGGTCGAGAAAGTTGCGAAAAAACTTTTCAGGCATGCATTTGGCATCCTCTCTAGGGTGGCCCTTGAAAGTCAAATGGTAACGGTTATAAACCATTCCAGTGCGTGTAGTGGTGGTCTCATGGTCAACTATTTTATCAGGGATGAGTTGCTCTTCGTGGTGTACAAGTGAAGGTGGGTCTTCATAAATGTGGTGTGTAGGTAGGGGTCCTCAGAATGGGCGTAAAAGACTAATGTGAAATGCATTGTGAATGTGCCTGTGTGAAGGTAATTAACTAGTAAAATACATTACAAGGTTAGGCTTCTTGTTTAAATAAAGACCATGACCAAAATATAGTGAGTATCCAAGCATGAGCTAAGGACATGGAGAATGCACAAGATCTTAAGAGTTCTCATGCCCAACATATCCTGCATTACAGCTAACCACTACAACAGGAGGGTGCCCAGTCTCGTAACACAACCCTCCTGTTGTAGTGGTTAGATGCAATTGGGATAGCTGGCGTAATGGTTAATTATGTGCTGTCTATTTATTTTACTAATTGAGTTGATGATGATTTTGTAGAGTGGAATGCGGGGAGTTGATGAAGAGGCGACGGAAATTACTCTTGGTCATTTTATATTTGCACAGTATCTTAGAATATCATTTCAATAAGCCACTATGGCTCTGTAAATAGTGTAGTGGGAACTCCCCTTATGGGTCATGCAAGGACTAATGAGCTTCACTCATTTACAAAAGTGAAGTGGTTGTAAAAAGAGGGGCCTCAATTTTTGGCACCTTAAACTCAAAAATAATATATTAAATACCAACTCCACAACAGAGGTGCCGTGGAGTTTGGGGCTAGATTTAAGCCTTTCTCTTGCAGATTCTCTTCTCTACTCTCTTATGCTATGGTTATTTGCTGTGTACTCTCTAATCTAGTCTCCATCTCTTATACATCTCTTACACTCTCTTACAAGCATGTCTATGTCAATTATATGTTTACTGTGTGTGTGTGTGTGTCATAGTTTAGGTGTGAGTGTGTGTGCTTGGAAATTGGAAGAAGAAGTGGACAGGTTGAACATGCGTATCGGCATTGTAGACGTGCTCGCTTGATTGGTTTGCATTAGAGTGGTGTTCTTTTGTAGCCTAATAGGACATTCGACTACACGATGTGGACCTCCACACTCATAGCATTGAAGAGGTGGTCTCGTAGCAGTGTAATTGATATTTTGGCCTCTTGCAGCAAGAGCAACTACTTGATAGACATGTTTGACTTGTCCCCAATATTCCTCCATGTAGTATTGTGGAATTTCTTCAAGCGCATCAAACCCATAGCCAATATTAGGGTCTATATCTTCTTCACAACCTTCCAAACAAGCAATAGATGACTCACAACCCACTTGATTCACTTGATTCTATGCCTACCGAAACCATCCGTAGTCCATTATGTAGTCTTTAGGCAATGTCAAGAGCGCATATGGCAAGCCGTAGGTCAAACGGATAGAAGATACGCCAAATACACAAGCCATAGGTAAAATCCGGTTGCGTTTTTCTACGGAAAAACGCAATCGGACTTCGAAAATAGCTTCTATGCCTACCGAAACCATCCGAAGTTCATTAAGTAGTTTTAAAGCAATGTCAAGAGCATGTATGGCAAGCCGTAGGTCAATGGGTTTGAATTAACGCCAAATACTCAAGCCGTAGTTCATTAGTTTTAAAGCAATGTCAAGAGCGTGTATGGCAAGCCGTAGGTCAATGGGTTTGAATTAACGCCAAATACACAAGCCGTAGGTTAAATCCGGTTGCATTTTTCTACGAAAAAACGCAGACGGATTTCGGAAATGACTTCTATGCCTACTGAAACCATCCGTAGTCCATTAGGTAGTCTTAAAGCAATGTCAAGAGTGCGTATGGCAAGCCGTAGGTCAAACGGATAGAAGAAACGCCAAATACACAATCCGTAGGTCAAATTCGGTTGCGTTTTTCTATGGAAAAACGCAAACGGACTTCGAAAATGGCTTCTATACCTACCGAAACCATCCGTAGTCCATTAAGTAGTCTTAAGGCAATGTCAAGAGCGTGTATGGCAAGCCGTAGGTCAAACGGACAGAAGAAACGTCAAATACACAAGCCGTAGTCAAATCCGGTTGCGTTTTTCCTACGAAAAAATACAAACGGTCTTCGAAAACTGATTCTATGCCTACCGAAACCATCCGTAGTCCATTAGGTAGTCTTAAGGAAATGTCAAGAGCGCGTATAGCAAGCCGTAGGTGAAACGGATAGAAGAAACGCCAAATACACAAGCCGTAGGTCAAATCCGATTGCGTGTTTCTACGAAAAAATGCAAACGGACTTCGAAAACTGATTCTACGCCTACCGAAACCATTCGTAGTCCATTAATTAGTCTTAAAGCAATGTCAAGACCTTGTATGATAAGCCATAGGTTAAACGGACAGAAGAAACGTCAAATACACAAGCCGTAGGTCAAATCCGGTTGCGTTTTTCTATGAAAAAACACAGACGGACTTCGGAAATGGCTTCTATGCCTACTGAAACCATCCGTAATCCATTAGGTAGTCTTAAAGCAATATCAAGAGCGCATATGGCAAACCGTAGGTCAAACGGATAGAAGAAACGCCAAATACACAAGCCATAGGTCAAATCCGGTTACGTTTTTCTATGGAAAAACGCAAACGGACTTCGGAAATGGCTTCTTGCCTACCGAAACCATTCGTAGTCCATTAGGTAGTCTTAAGGAAATGTCAAGAGCATGTATGGCAAGCCGTAGGTCAAACGAACAGAAGAAACGTCAAATACACAAGTCATAGGTCAAATCCCGTTGCGTTTTTCTACGGAAAAACGCAGACGGTCTTCGGAAACTGATTCTATGCCTACCGAAACCATCTGTAGTCCATTAGGTAGTCTTTAGGCAATTTCAAGAGCGTGTATGGCAAGCCGTAGGTCAAACGGATAGAAGAAACGCCAAATACACAAGTCGTAGGTCAAATCCGATTGCGTTTTTCTACGAAAAAATCCAAACGGACTTCGGAAATGGCTTCTATGCCTACCAAAACCATCCGTAGTCCATTAGGTAGTCTTAAAGCAATGTCAAGAGTGCGTATGGCAAGCCGTAGGTCAAACGGATAGAAGAAACGTCAAATACACAAGCCATAAGTCAAATCCGGTTGCGTTTTTCTATGGTTTCCATTTTCCATAAGGTTGGTTGTTTAGCCTTCCTTGTATCCAGGAATCTCATGAGACCCGATGAAGGCATGATGATCCTCTTGTTCTGTCTCTCTAGATCAATAACCCTATGGATGACCTCACAAACTCTTTTTGTTGATCCTCTACACTAGTAGCACCGGTTGTGGATTGTAGGACATCTAGCCAATCCACGTGATAGGTGTGGTGTATGTACAGGTCGGTTAGAGTCTCTGTTTGTAGTTCATACTCCCAGTTCTCATTTAGGAACGCTCCATCTAGGATTGAGGTGCTAGGGGTGTCTTTTGAACTAGATGCAATGTGGCTCTCTATGGGTTGACCCTTAGTGGTAGCTAATTTAGAAGCATTTGATTGCTCTCCTAGCAAGGATATTGACATAGGCGCTTTCGCTTTTAGCTCTCTTCGTTGCTCCTCCTTGCGTGAGCTCTCGATTTCCTTTTCCCTAGCCGCAATGATATATCGCTCAACCTCTTGCACTTCGGCAAGGCTTCTACCATCAGGAAATATAACCTCGGAGGGGAATAGCTCTAAAGAGTCAGGGGGTGTAGTGAATGGAGTATTCACGTGCACACTCTCCAAGAGCATGGGGTTTACGTTGGTCATGAATGGCGAATTTACTTCCCCACCCCCCTCATTTGGAGCGAGTGGCTCTACTAAAACTTTCCTTCAAGTGGCTAAGCATGCTCGGCCCGGACCATGGGCCCATGGCATGCATGCCTTAGCTTGAGCTATCAGATTAGGCATTGGGTATGAAAGGGCATAGGGAGATAGACATCCCAATAACCACCCAACCATACCTATATATAGGCCGTTGGCCCTCTAGCTCTTAGCTATATATAGCCCCTGTATCGCATGTGTATCTGTCAGTCCTTGGCCAGGGCCGTGCCCTCCTATAGTCCTACCCTTGGCATGACATTACTCCCCCCTTGGAGAAGCGTTTTTGTCCGCGAAAACAAAAGTGGTAGGATCTTCATAAGAACACTAATGTTTTCCACAGTGGTATCCTTCATGGATCAACCTGTTTGTTTGACCGAAACATGGTACAATAGGAGTTTCAATGAAATCAAGAATAACATCATGATTTTG
Organism: Adiantum capillus-veneris; assembly: GCF_014529385.1. Taxonomy (NCBI): domain Eukaryota; kingdom Viridiplantae; phylum Streptophyta; class Polypodiopsida; order Polypodiales; family Pteridaceae; genus Adiantum; species Adiantum capillus-veneris. The sequence goes on from NC_140955.1 coordinate 11,730,692, forward strand.
CACATTGTTGTCCTTTTGGAACCATCTAGTGTGTAGACTCCATTTAGAATGCACATGAGCATGCTAAAACGAGTTATCACAACAAAGATGTACATGAGTATCACTTTTCACTTTCCGTGAAAGTAACTTGCTGGCCTAACTCATTAGCCAAGTGTAAGTCCTTGACTTGTTCTCAAATTTCATCAGTAAACAACCCCATCATAACTAGTGTTCAAGGTTGAGAACCTGACTTATACATGAAGAGACTAAACCTAGTCACAAACATGCTTTAACTGATGGTAAGCAAACTCCAATTAGAGAATTGAATGCTTATGAATTGGATTTATTGGTGCTAATGTACGCACTTTGCATATCCTTTAGCACAAGATTACACTTTGTAATTTGCCTATCCCCTTGGATAACTGACAGTATTGAGGTGTGTTTCCTCCATGATTTACAAACAGTCTTCCCAGATGGCTGGTAAACGGGGATCATGAATATCGTACAACATTACTAAGGAATCAATGATTGCTTGAATAACCATCATGGTTAACTTGAAAGATCCACAAGCACCCAAACCGAGCCATGACCTCTATTGGTGATTGGTAGACCAAAAAGTAATCTCATAGAGATACTGCACATAGAGTGCAAAATGCTTCATAAGCAACAACTTGATGAATACGCATGATGTTTGAAATCAGCTTTTGATAAACACTAGGGCCCATAACACCTAGTTTGCATTCATTTAGCAAAAAATAGATCCGAACCTGTATATCCATAATCATCCCTGCCAATACTTATGGAGAATGTGATGCTCTTAGCACTCATTGAAGAGGGATGTAAATAGTTGCAAAAAGAAACTAAATACTTTCTATTGCAATCATTTGCAAGCCTTGCTGAAACGTTTGAACCATAATAGAAAGTGAAATAGAAGTCACTTCTAGGTGCAAACAATAAAACTTTTTCATGAACAACTCATAGCCTTGCTATATGTATAAACAACCATTTGTAATGTTGTTTAACAGCACTTGTACCTTAACAAGTCATTCTAAGTATCCGACAATTTATGGCCACTAAAATTGCTCCTGATACATTGTGCTGAAAATGGTCTAGAAAACAGATATGACCAACACCTAGGGACATCGTCGTGACACATAATTGAAGTAGCGGCGTCAGTGTTTGTCCCAAAGACTCATATTCTCCACATGTGGAATATGTCTCAAGGAAGGATGTAGGAAAAAACGTCCTTCAAGTACGAGATGTACTTGGTTGTGGAGGTAACTGTAAACACGCATGCGATGTGCGTGAGAGAGACCCTCATTATCCATGCTCCACACTGGCTAAATCGAACTCCTTGAGTTCCTAGACCATGTTGCATCCCATGTGACAATATGTGCCAAATTAACCCTACAAGTGGGTCTATAACTGCATAATGCAAAAAATGTATGTTGGACACAACGACCCAAAATTCTTGGCTCTTACATGGTTGTGTCATCTCTCTAAAGAGCAAAAATGGATGAAAGCCATCCAACTTAGTCACCCGACTTGGAAGCATAATGAAAAAAATAAAATTAAACCAAATTAGATGCGTACCTGGAGGGTGAACATAGTGTTCACCTATGCGTAGTGAAAGGCATCTCGTCAAATTTCCCGGATGGAAAGGCCTAGGAATACTAGGTGAAACTTAGTGGAATGCAAGTAGTAATGCACATGTAACCTTGGGTGTTGCCTTTGCAATCCAAACCCCTTGGTTAAAGCAACATTTCAAACCCCTTGGTTAAATGTTGCATGAAAACTGCTCAACGAGTAGCCGGCCCTTGGCCTTTGTCCGTGACCCCCCTTGGGTTTGCCTGCGGTATTTCATTACTTTTGAAGTTGAAAGATGTCCACTACCTCTTGGAAGTTCATGGACTTCTTGCCTTGAAAATGCAAGTGTTAAGGTTCCAAGAATGGACTGTCAACCCTTACTAAGTGATTTAGTAATTAGGAGTTGTGTCGTACCTCAAACTGTACTCATATAGGCACTCTTAGTGCTAGTAGGAGCTCCACTGAAGTTGGAGTCGTATTGACAACTATATCTTTTTTACACCCAAAAATCCACAATCTGGGGTTGTTGTGAACAGTCGTGTGGTCTGAAATGCTGACATCATCCATACACCTTAGTAGAGATAAGCCTTTATGAGTTTAAGACGTTGAAAAACTCAACTTGACTTGCACACTTAAAGTGTGGAGTGCTAAAATAATGCCCAAAAGATCACTAATGGCAAGACTGTTGCTTGTCCATTATAATTGATGGGTACTCAACTGGATAGAAGTGTTCGATCTTGAAATCAATCACTGCTGGACTAAAAACAGATGGATCGTAACCATGCCAAAATAGATGGCAAAAGATGGCTCTTAGCCCTTCATGTTGGTGTATTGAGATAGAAATTTTTCAAGAAAGTCATAAAATATTTCCATAAAATCATGCCTAGTTTACCTTTCCCACATAGAAGTTTGGAAGAGAGAGAGAGAGAGAGAGAGAGAGTGAATGCTGGGCTGAGGAAAAACCCTTATGTGAATTTTGTGTATGTCCCGTGTAGACCATGTCTGTGGCGTAGCTTAGCCTATAAGCATACAACTGTGTACGTGTACCACACCCTCGTAGAGAGAAGTACCATAAGTCACATCTTGACCCACTGTCCTTGTATGTGACCGTGATGGTATGAAGGCAACTTGAAATGCGGCACTTTGCCGGTGAATAACATAAAACATATTTTAAGATATCAATTATTTACCTTGTCTTTGATAGATTATTTAGTGTGATAGCCGAAGCGTATACAATGATGGAGTGTCATACGTCCATTGGATTAGTTCGTCGTGCATACATAGCAGAAAATAGAAGAAGAAGCCCATGGCTTTAATGACATTTGCAACCACGTGAGCCGTTGGTATAAGTGTTCTGCACAATTTCACTGGCATGGATACATCACCGTGCAGCGTTGCGTAGATTATATCCATATAGTGTCAATGATGTGTGTCATTATCATTGATCTGAAGTCAATCGATAATACCTTGGCACATAAGAGAAGCTCTGCTTCACATGAAGACAAGTAAAACACGCTGCTTTGTACAGTGGCTTCTTATGGCGTCTTCCCAAGCATGTTACTTTGCACAGCAGAAAGATCTTTTCCAGAAGGAAAAGTAAAACATACACAAAAACAAACATAACTTGAAATTGACTAACCTTGTCGCCCATGTGTGGGCAGGTTTCTGGTAGTGCGCTCGAAGCTGGCTCATAGCCATATATGCGAATAACTTGAGAGCTATTGGATGTCCTGCACATGCCTTCTTGGCTTGGTTTAATACGATCTTTAGTGAGAAAACATGAAAACATGTTGCAAAGAATCCCAAGTTCGTATGTTGATAGCATATGCCGAACGTCGAAACTTCTAGGCTGTATATTTGAGAGTGGAGCCTTGCATCCGAGAAGTCTATCAGGAAGATTAGCTATCAAGAGGCAACTATTGCCAAACACTGGCGAGAGCCCTTGGCATTGAAAGTCATAACATCCTGTATGAGTGGTGATTGTATTGGATTCAGAGCATAGCTGTGGATGCCAATGTGGTTACCACTGCTTCGTATATTTAGTTTGACGGCTCTGTGAACAGCAACAAAACCTTTGAAGTGATTATATATCCCATGCGTAGAGCCATGCTCCTGAAAGCCTTGCTTTCCCTCTTGCCTACCATTTCAGAAACAACAATAGGCCTTGCCAGTACTGCTATCTTATAGCATAGTGTTACTGTACAAGCCACAAGGCTTGCTTGTACTTGCTTTCCAACGACTAGATATCGTACAAAAAGTTACCTTGATTCATGACCACGTGGAGCAAGATCCTGTGCATATACTGTATAATGTGTCAAACAAACAAAAGACATGACGTACCTTTTGAAGTACTCTTGTTGAGCTGCCTTGCTCACTGTTGGAATTGTGTGTGTGAAATTGCATCGTTTCCCGTGCAATTCCCATAGATGACATAGAAATCTTCCTACCTCTTGATTGTCTGTCCGCACCATGCTTTGCATGCATTACTGTCACCTCGACTATGAAAAGTCTTCGAATCCAACCAAAGGGCCATGGCTGTCGAGAAAGTGACAAACCCATGTTGAATGGCATGCAGATCATCGTAATTTCTTGAATTGCTGCGAATTATAGGCAGGGCGCCGCAACGGAGATTTGCAAAAGAACCTTGGCATCGAGTAGTTGCTCGGACTGCTGCAAAATGAGGGGGAGTGTGCCCGGGGTGGGTACGCTCCCTTACGCTATTTTTTACCAAATGGCCCTCCCCTTGGTCGGCTGCTTGTGAATAAAATATAAAAAATAAATTGTCTCTGCGCAGCGATGGTGGCTTTGTTGTTGCGACTACGCAGGGAACATGGAGAGAATTTTGAGTTGTCGCTTCGGCCCCTTGCCAACATGCTATGATGAAAACTGCAATTTTTCCCAGTGCAACTCTATTGAGCCAATCTTGGAGAAATTCCGTGCAGGTCTGATTCGACCTTCCCGTATGTACAAGGGTGCTTAACCATGGCCTCTACTTCCCCGTCTGTCTGTGTCTTCAAGAGGTCTTTCCCCTTCCGTGCAAGAGACCCTATCCACGGCCCAAGATCGTAGAGAGAGAGAGAGAGAGAGAGAGAGAGAGAGAGAGAGAGAGAGAGAGAGAGAGAGAGAGAGAGAGAGAGAGAGAGAGAGAGAGAGAGAGAGAGAGAGAGAGAGAGAGAGAGAGAATCCATGAAGGCATGCAAAGCCATGCATCACCATGCAAAAACCATCTTTGTTGCTTCTCCTTCATCACTCCCCTCTCCCCTAAGCTCTGATACCAGTGAAAGGGCATAGGGAGATAGACATCCCAATAACCACCCAACCATACCTATATATAGGACTTTGGCGCTCTGGATCTTATCTATATATAGCCCCTGTACCGCATGTGTATCCACCGGCCCTTGGCCAGGGCCATGCCCTCCTTTAGTCCTACCCTTGGCATGACAGGGTAACCCTCCATGATGTCATAGTCAGAGGAAGAGTCACTAGCCGCTATGTTTGGGTCTTGGGTTGTACTACCTTGGGTCTCCGTCGAGGGCCCGGAACCTAAGCTACGTGGGTATTGAGAACCCGCGTAAGTCGAAGTGCTCGCTAGTTGCTCGGCCTCTAGCACACGACCAGAGCGCAGATGCATGGGCCTTTGGTGTTAGGAAATAAGACGTAGCTAAATAGATAATTGAGTAGATTACTTAATGGAGAGAGACAAATTTACATACACGAGATTGTAGAGTAGAAAGAGAGAGAGAGTACACACGATATACGTGGTTCACCCAATGTGGGCTACGTCCATGGGAAAGCAGCCACTCAATGGCTTTAGTACTTCAAAACAAGAAGTAGTTTTCAAAGGGATTATACCCTTAATGGAGCTCTCGCCTTGCTTCACTCTCACCACCTCACACTCACCTTGTTGCATCAACTTCACACTATGAAATGTGTGTAGAAATGGCCTCCTTTTATAGGCCAAAAGGGCTGCCCTCTCTCATGAGAGGCAGCCATGCGTAGCCGCCCTTGTGTAGATAAGTCCAAATCGGACCCTTCAATCCGCCCATGTGTGGCCGCCCTTGAGAAGACAAGTCCGCTTTTGAATTTGGCCACCGGCCACTGGCCATTGACTTCCCACCACCGGCCAACCGACGGTTGTTTTCCGACCACTTTCCGGCCACCGTCTGGCCATAATATTCCGACAAAAAGGAATATTCCGGCGAGGGAAAAAAAAAGTCTCGGGGGCTTCCGCTCCCGAGGCCCCTAAAGTTGCCCCGGGTTTTTGACTGTGAAAATTTTGGTTTTCGGTGAGTGATTTACCTTCACGCACGATGGCTTCTCCTCATAATGGGGGCCTTACAAATGTGCGCTTTTACCACAGAAAATTACAAGGGTAAATCAGGCTCCATACTTAACATTTGGCACCCTACAAGCGTCAGTGAATACCCTCGAGTGTTAACCGCTTGATTTTTTAGGCGTTTTGCACCCAATGTTTGATGTTTTTTTAATGTCTTTTTACGATCGGTTTTTGGATTAGAGCACGTGATAGCTCAAAATGAGCGTATCGCTCAAGGGGTCATGGTGTGCTTTACAGCACAACGATCGGTTACCCAAAGCTCGATTGGTCCTCAAAAGGGTCGATTTTTACTTAGGCATGAGGCTAAAATAAGTAATTCTAAAGGGTGACTGAGGCCTCAGCCTGAGCGTGGGCTTGGGCTTGGGCCTGGGGAATACTCCCGATCCCGGTCCTACCTTTAATTTTTTTATTTCTTTTTTGAGGATAAGGTCGCCGCGGTCTCGCCGCACGCTAGTACACACACACCTAACCTACCTACTTGCAACTAACAGAGCTACTGTTACACACTAACATAGTACTACAACAACTAATTAACTAAGATATCTACTTATTGTACCTTACAGATCTAACATTATAGAACTAATACCTTAAAGCTAACACCTTATCAACAAAAAACACAGTACATCGCAACACCTTATCAACAAAAACAGTACACTGCAGCAAAAACAAAGGTCACAAATCTTTCTCAACAAGCCACACACCTTCTTTCTCTGCCTTTCCTGCATCTAAAATTGCACCACAAAGCAGCATAGAGTGCTATTCGAGCTTAATGCATGGTATTTCCCCGACAGCGGCGCAAAAAATGTGCACGTCTGTCGCACATGTCAAGCAAGGGACTTTCCGTACACTGTTTGCGAGCCACAAATGGCTGCAAGCACACAACCAGACTAATCTAGCAAGCTCAAAAGAGCAAGGGTGTGTCACTCACCGTCCTACGCTCGCCTTCGTGGAGGATTTCCTCGTCGTGAAGAAGAGGGAGCTACCACCGCCGTGCTCAACCACCTCACTGTCGCCGTGCTGTCTAATGCTTGATCACACACACTCTCTCCCTCTCTCACGCATACACACACACACACACACACACACACACACACACACACACACACACACACACACACACACACACACACAGACACAAGGAGATGAAGAAGAAGATGGAGATGGAGCAGAAGCACTTTTCAATTGCGCAAATGAGAGAATGAGTGATTTTTAGGTTTAGGTGACTTTTATATGAGCTTGCCCATTCACACTTGGGCGCCCATGCTTAGCCAACTAACCCTTGAATGTTCCAGTTAGAGTGCGCCTCTCGTCGGTGATCACTCTACCCTTTTCCTATTGGACCGACAAGCCCGGCCCATGACTACCAGAAGTGGATGCTGGTGGTTAACAATAGCTCATGCGTGCTCGCTGCCCTTCACCTTGCCTGCACACATGCCTCTCTACCCATTGTTTGTAGCCTTGTCAAACCTGTAGAATCAACCCTTTATGCTCCACCCTAAATCTCCTACCGCTTTGAGAAGCCCCCATCATCACCTTCGATAGAATGTTGTCCATGCAAACCCCCCTTGCCATTACTGTCATGCTCATGTCATCAACTATTGTGCCCACCCGATTTGCTCCAATTTTTTGCACTGCACTTGCCTTGTTGATTGCCATGCTACCACCATACGTCGGCAAGTCCATTGGGCTTCTTTTTTAGCTATTTCCATGCTTTGCAAAATCCGTAACATCTCAACCTTTTGATTGCTTGGCAAGCGAGTCCCAATCTTCTCATCACCAAGGTGTCCATGCACCCTGATGACATCTCTAGCCCTCAAATCTATTCACCCGGTACTTGTCCTTGGTTGCTTCCCCCTATGTTGAGACCATCCAGCCTAGCCCCACCAACTCTTCAAGTGAAAACTCCTACCCACACCCCACCAGAAGCATGCTACATCATCAACCTACACTAAAGCACTTGACATCCTCATAACTTACATGTTGCATGAGGCCTCTGTGTAGCTTTACAAAGGTACTTCAGTGTGTTGATAGAACCACCCACTACTCACAAAATGGCATTCGAGAGCATTGAGGAGGGGGTATGGGGAACACCCCTAAAACACACACAACTACCCCTATATATCTCATTGTATTCACAACACCCCTCTCCTCCCAAAAACACCTTCAAAACACACAAAATGCGCTAGCAGAACCTCATTTGCACCACACACACACACACACACACACACACACACACACACACACACACACACACACACACACACACACACACAGAGAAAGATCACCACTCAACCCACATACAATTATAGATCATCTCGACACTTTCGACACGCACACACCTCTATCTCACTCTCTTTACTAAACACCATTGCTTTTGGGGGCAAACACATCCACTGTTGACATTGATTGACATCACAAAAAACAGAAGAGTAGGAGAAACAAGGAGCGAAGGGGAGAACGACACCAAACGGGGAAATCAAGGCTTGATCTTGCTTCAAAAAAACCATCTATACTATCCCCAGTGCCAAAACTCTAGCTAGCTCCCAAAAGACACTTCCTTGGTTTGATAGGCATGCTCCTCTGTCCAGAAACCCCAAAAAAGACCCTTCATAATGATTTAAAAACCCTCTTTATGGAGGTGCCTGTACATTTTTTAGTAGCTTTCTTCACATCGGCCCATTTTTCTGCTCGATTAGTAATTTGGGGGTGAGGGTGGGGGGGTGGAAGCTCTTTTGTGAATGCCAGAGTTCCCATCTCTCTCTTCGTCTCTCTCTCTCTCTCTCTCTCTCTCTCAATTGGAGCACTAATGATATTGCTAGTCCTCAAGCACATGAGCCCACTTGCTTTCAATTTGGAAAAATGGGGCCCACGGCCTCCCTCATGTGAATAAGCCCTTACGGGCATCCAACTCAAGCCACCTACACCGCCAGCTATCAACAACGACCTCTAGTAGTGCTACCAAACAAGTGGGCGCCTGCAACTACGCGGAGGCACCACCCATGACCACATATACGCAACACCTGCACTTGGGGGGGAGGAGGACTCCTCTAGAGCTCCCTCTGTCCTCCTTGTTGCTTATGAAGAGTGTCACATTCCACCCCATATACTCCACACTCCCAGCTGATGATCATGCATGAGGAATCATTAGACTTTCCATGTGGTAGTCCTTGAGCCACTGATCCCCAAGAAGTTTGAGTATTCACCCAAAACCTTTCCAAAAATACTTTTTTCCTTTGCCAGTTGAGGAGCTCACAATTTCTAGCCCTAGAATCCAATGCTGCTCCTGTAAAGTCCAGATGAAACCTCGCACCGACAGCTCCAAACCCCCAATGCTTGCTCCACATTTTAGATCTCTTACGCCCTACATTAGGCGATTTCGGAGGTCTTTTGGAGGGCCTTTTGGAAGAGAGAGGAAAATAAGCTCCTCCAATGAGAGAAGAGCCTACGTTACGTAGAAAAATAGATTGATATTAACAAAAATATAAAAGGTGTCTCTCTCCTCATTTAATAATCTAGTGGTCCTTGAAGACGATCACTCTCTTTCATTTAATGCGAGCACCTTTTTCAGAAGGTAGATGCGGTGCATTTGATACGGCTTGCGTCATCACTAGAATTCAAAAAGTTACAAAACTATCAAGTGGTGGAAGATTTTGAAACTTTTGATACTATCAATGCGTCCGAAACGCCCAAATATCCTAGAAATGAATGTCCAAGTGCCTAGCTCCGACATCCAAAGAGGCAAAGAATGTCAAAAACCCCTAAAAGAACATTTTACTAACGGCGCGCGAGGGGGCATTCCAAAATTTTGGAATGCCTCATCGCGCGCCGTTAGTAAAAAGCCCCTTTTTTCCTCTTTTAGAGAGCTTTTTGAGAGGAAAATGTCAAAAAATCTCTAAAAAGACCTCCATCTATCACATAGGTTTTTTCTTCATCATCTTAGCCTTAGAGATCATAATTCTGGGTTTATAAGAGTGAGCATGCACACCCATTGTTACAATTCTACAAAGTGCATTTTGATCACACACACACACACACACACACACACACACACACACACACACACAGACAAATATAACATACACACAAACACACAGAGACACAAATATAACATACACACAGACACACACAGAGACACACACACTCACAAACACACAGACACACAAATATAACATACACACACACACACAAACACAAAGAGCCTCTCTCTCTCTCTCTCTCTCTATACTATAGGCGCGCGTAGAGAGGCACAACCGGTGTGCATGTCTCTATGCGCGCCTTTAGTCCTGTGCATCCACCAGTGTATGTGTTTATGTGTGTATGTGAGAGTGTTATAGAGAGAGGAAGTAAGGCGGGGGAAAGAGAGAGAGAGAGAGTCTTTCTGTTACCTTATACTAACCGCGCGAGGAGGTGTTTTTTGAGGTCAAAACATGCTCCACGCGCGCCGTTAGTAATGGGAGTCTCTCACTCTCTCTCTCTCTCTTTAAATATGCTAAGCTATATAAAGGAGAGAGAGAGAGAGAGAGAGAGAGAGAGAGAGAGAGAAAGAGAGAGAGCATGGTGCAAAAGTGCAATAGAGAAACATGGGTAGGCTTTCTTGAAAAATAATTGTCCAAAAATCACTAAAAGGAGCTTTGTACTAACGGCGCGCAGAGGGGCATTCTAGCATTTTAGAATGCCTCCTCGTGCGCCTTAAGTAAAAAGCCCATTTTTTGGGGTTTTTTGACATTTTTTGCCTCTCCGGATGTCGGAATGAGACAAGTAGACATTCGTTTTTAGGGTATTTTGGCGTTCCGGACGCATTGGTGGTGTCAAAAGCCGCAAAATCTATCACTATTTGATAGTTTGTGACTTTTCAACTTTCAGTGATGACGTAAGCTGCCTTGAATGCGCCGCACCTGCCTCCTGAAAAAGACGCTTACATTAAATAAAAAGGTGTCCGTTTTCAAGGACGATTGGGAATATAAATCTACTTTTTAAAGTGTCTGGTTGTCCTTTTGGACGTACTCACAAGGTGCAAGTGCATTTTAAAAAAAGTTTCTAGAGAGAGAAATACAATTTCTTACAAGGCCCTCCAAATGACCTCCGAAATTTTCTAATGAGTGATGAGCCGCAAAATGACAAAAAACCATATGATCCTTCACCACTGCTGCTAACTGCCAACTTCAATTGAGCATATCTCCACACGCATAACTCCGATTGACGTTTGGTAACTCCCTGTGGAATTCACATGCTACATATCATCTCCACAAACCATGGCAAGCTCAAGAAAACATGTGAAGTCATTCTTAACAAGGTGGTCAATTTATCCCACACTAGCACTCCTCAAAATTTCATTGGCTCATAACTTGGCCATTTGGACTCCGATTGGTGCTCTGAAAAGATTGGCATGCATCGTAATGTGAGCACTTCAAATCTACTAGCATTCCAAGCTCTAACCATCCAATTGCACCCATCCAATCCGGTGAAGATTTGGAAAGTACTCCATCGTCAAATTGCAATGTCTTTCACTCCGTAGCTCCGTTTGAGGAGCCGTGTGGACCCACTTGGAGAGCATCCTAAAGGCTACTGCATACACCTCCAAACTTGCACTTTTTGACCTTTTGGCATCCACCCTAGTTAGCCTCAAAAAATGATTGTTTGGCCCCAAAAACCACATGAAGCCGACATTCCCAGACACCATTGCCTGCCCTAGATCTTTATACTTGTTTGAACCCATTGGCATGCACTTGTAAACACATATCCCCATGCCTATCCCCCAATTCTAGCTTTGACACTTTTTGGTTGCACCATCATTGCCCAACCCCCTGGTTGAACATTTATGCTCAACCACAAACGTGCTTATTGAAATTTTCAAAATTGCAAAACTAAAAACACTGTGAGGAAGCCAAAAAATTACCTCCATATGTACAAAGTCTTATTCCTGTTTCATGCCGTCTCTCCTCAAGCGCGTTGCCCAACCCCCTGTTTAGCTAATCCTCTTGGATCAAACACCTAACATTGAGCGCATCAAGCCATGTGTTGAGTCAATACCTCCACTTGAGTTATAATTTAACTAGATGATAACTACTTTTGCACCTTCCTTGGAGGTGGAACAATATGAGCATCCTCGAGCTTCGAGTCACTCGCTTCGGGGCCATGGTTTCACGAAAGAGAAGGGGAAAGAGAACTTAAGACTTTGAGGGACAACATGCCGGCGATAGAGAAGCAGTTAGAGATGAAGATGGTTGAGGGTAAGAGGTTGAGGGAGAAAGGTTGAGGAAGAGAAGGTAACTCCGATGTCAAGGCAAGAGAGATTCCGCTTCTAAGAACTTCTGTGTAAGTGTCCAAAGTGATGGAAGAGGGGTCTTTATATAGGCTCTCAAGAGCCAAAAGCACAAGCTAAGAATAGCGAAAAGAAAAGAGATACGTTCGTATACGTTTGCGGCTCTAAATACACACACACACACACACACACACACACACACACACACACACACACATATATTTATTTGTTTGTGGGGGTCACGCATTATGATGCGCAATTTCGACTCTCTAAGTTTATGAGAAGCTTGATTTCCAAGAGAAGAGGCTCTCACTTCTCTAAAAATACTCCCTCTTTCCTAAAAATACTCCTTCTATTCCTTCTGTTCTAAAATACTTCTCTTAAGAAAATACCCTTTCTACTCTTTCTCTTCTAAAAATACTCCTTATTTCTTAAAGGTGAACTCTTATCTTTAGAAATATACTTGAGGCTTAAGTTTCCCATATCAACTTATAGTTTCCAAGTGAATAAAGGTCATTATTAATAGTTCCAGAGTTTGATTTTTGATCCGATCGTTCCGTTTGAACGCTTTACGACTTAACAAAATACGAATCTTAAATGTTTGCAAAGTAAACGAAATACTTATATTTAAAATGTTGTGTACATTACAATCTCTCCAACTTAGGGGTTTGAGATGTCCTCATCTCGAGAAACAATGAGGATACTCCTACTCTAATTAATATCTTGACCATTATCATATCCAAAATGGTGGTGTCTTTGTAGCAGAGAAGTAATAATCCATAGTCTTTATCCATACTTGTGCATCTTTATCTGTAACATTTAATGGCCTAGTAACTTGTGTGTAGCGGAAAATAGCATGAACATAGTGAGCATTTCATTAGAATAGATTCCTAATGAGATTAACAAGAGTGCTTGGGTGGAGAAAGCAACAAAAAGCATAACACCTAATTGGATAGCATGAACAATACTTCAAAAGAGAGAAAAATTAAGCAATTGACAACAGTTGAGGACTGGATTTGCAGGGAGCCGATCCCCCCTCCAAAAGGCTTTGTATTATGGTTTCTCCCATGAAGAGAGACATTTTACAAAACAGTTTCTTGTGTTCCTTCAATACTAGCTAGTGCAATGAAGATGGAAGCTTCATGCACTACACAAAACACTTATCAAACACAACATCAATTCCCTCACGGTTTTAGACCCAAGACCTCACACACGTTCAAAGATGGTGAGAGCTAGTGGGGTATGAGAGTAGATTGAGAGGAAGAAGGAGTATTCTTACGAGAAAGATGCACATCTCCTCACATAATCACTCATATTAGCATAGCTTAGGTGGCCAGTCAGCTAACTTAACCAATATTCTAGCTTTTTCTCCCTTGGCACTTTCCCATATTAATTGATTAGTTTAACATGAGAAAATCATTTAGGAGAATTAGATAGTGATTATTATGACATTATCAATATCAATACCCTCTCCTTTAAAAGAAGGTGGTTGCATTTGTTTGAGCAATAATTTTTTTTCTTGAATTTCCGTGTAAATAGCATCATTATGAGGGGTTTCCAACACGTAGAAGTGATTTGAGGATTCCTCTGAGTGTACATCAATGTTTATAATAACTCAAACCAATAGAGTATTTTCCAAACTTAGACTTAGCCAATCCACTAAAATCTCAATCGTATGACTTAACCAATCATTACTTATCCCATCCATTAAAACTCAATCACCTGACTTAACCAATCTTGACTTATCCAGTCCATCAAAGTCACATGACTTAACCAATCATTACTTATTTAGTCCATTAAATCTCAATCACATGACTTAACCAATCATCACTTATCTAGTCCATCAAAAACTCAATCACATGACTTAACCAGTCATTACTTATCTAGTCTATCAAAACTCAATCACATGACTTAACCAGTCATGGCTTATCTAATCCACCAAAATAACTCACGTACATGAATTAACCAATCAAACAATTTCTTTGTAGAAAAATAACTCAATCTTCTATTCATGAAGTATTCAAAATGTCATATAGGGGTCTACAAAAGATCTCTCCATGCGAAAACATAATAGAAGTTTCAACCATAACTATGGTACACATCAATCTGCATAATGTAATATATATGTAAGTCGGACAATGGGTATAGAAACCCATACGCACGAGGAAGCTTGAAGTAGCCAATTTATTCATTTTGACCTAGGCTCTGATACCAATTGTGAGGTCCCCAACCCCAAGAAGATTGGGGTGACTTGATAGAAGGCCTTTCTTTATTTTCAAGTTCCGTTGACGACACCCTACTTCGTTTCCATGTAGCCAAGATACGAGCAACAGAAGAGAGAAAGTCCTCTATCCATTATGATTGTGGTTGTAAGGATCATACACCACAGGCAAGGTCAATAAATCAAGGATTCTAATGGAAGCTATTTACTATAACATCGAGATGAAATCCCATTGACATATTTAGAATCCATAAACAACGCCTTTCTTCCCATGTTTAAGAGGCATGACTGCCACTCATAAACCTTGAATATGATATGAGACATAATTTAAACTAACTAGTAATCTTGTGAAAAGTGCCCGACTAATCAGGTCCATAGCTTTCAGGGGCACATATATTTGGGACTTCTCGACTCTTGGCATAATAAGTCTCTAATTTAGCTTCTCTTAATAAGAGGGAGTGGAAAGTTTCTTGACTAATCGAGACCACCCATCCTTGACTGGAAAGCTGAGCCATCCCCCACTTTCCAACCACACTCACACTTTTTAGCTTGCTTTCTAATTACTACCACATTGTTTTACACATACAAACAATGTTCCTTAATTAATTCCAGACACAGGTTTTTTTATACAACCCTTAAAAAAAAAAATCAAAACAATTTACACAAGGCCTAATGAAGACATTCAAAAATGCAACAAAAATAACGTTTCCAATTTCTTATGAGTTTGCCGCTACCCACGGACTTTCTCTGTCTAACCAACAGAGCCTTTGCAAAGGATTTATTTGCTAACCGCCGCGAATTGTGTAACCTTCCCATCTCACTAACCACGAGACATCTTGCTAACCGCTCGGCATCCTGCTAACCATGAGGCATCTTGCTAACCGCCAGGCATCGTGCTAACCATAAGGGATAAAAAGAGAGCCGATAACCTCAACTTAAGCTCCGCTAACTGCGGGATCATCTCGCTAACCGCGAGGCATCTCGCTACCCGCGAGGAACAAAAGATATTCTTTCAACAATCCTTCTATTTAGATGATTTTTTTAAAACATGATCAACCAGCTCTTCATATCAATCAGTAACAACTTATCAAACAATAACAATTTATCAAGCAATAAAAATTTAACAAACAATGATTATTTATCAAATAGTTTCTTCGTTAATCTATGAAAGCATATGCTTGTTTCTTGTGATAGAATCACGTTTCTTGGACAGTTTAAAACACTACAACAAAAAAAGGTATCATCGACGCAGATATAGACGCCCCGCGTTGATATCTGCGTCCCTGTGAAACTGTCGCTATTTGCGTCGATATATGCATGGAAAGGCTTTTTTTGCGACACTGATATGGACGCAGTTATAGACGCAGATAGTGACGTAGATATGGACGCAGGTATAGACGTAGATAGCGACGCAAATATAGACGGATATATAGACGCATATATCAACGACCATAACAGAATTTTTTTTTCTTGGACAGAGGGCAGGTAGCCTGGCCTGTGCCCAGTGAAAAGATGGACACAGCCACCACAGCTAGACTTCCTGCCCTCTGCCCAAGAAAGCGAGCAGCACCAAAAATCAACCGTGCTCCCGCAGAAATTTCGGTAGAGTTCCCTTCGTTTTTACATAAACTTTTCAAAAAAAAAAAAAAATCATGTATACGCCTCCTACATGCTATCCATGTAGGATCTCACATGAGATTTAAGGCCAATGACCATAACGGACCATAACCATAACTTAAAAGCATAACCATAACGAACCATAACCATAACTTAAAAGCATGACCGTAACGAACCATAACCATAACTTAAAAGCATAACCATAACTTAAAACCATAACCGAACAATATAACCACTTTGATCATAACCAGAAACAAAATTAACAATAACCATAAGCATAACCAGAAAGTTAAACATAACCATAAATAAAACCTGAACCATAACTATGTCTATACAAGAATAGGAGAAATAACCATGTCTATACAATGACAATGACAATAACCATAACTATAAGGAAAACAATAACTGTTTGAACAATAATCATAACCATATATATATGTCTATACAAAAGGAGACACAGAAGCGTGTCTGTGTCTCACAAAGCATATATATGAAATCCGGTCCACTGATGACTAGGCGTCACAATCTGCACATAGGACAACTCACAAAATTAGTATTGATATTACTTCACATATACTTACTTAATTAAATCAACTCACACATATTAACGTCTCACCTCAAGCATCAACGAGACTGTAAGGCCGCCCAGTCTACAGGCTCTCCTGAAGCATCAAGATCATTCAATACTTCATAGATACCTTTGTGATATCCATCTGACTCCTCCTGATGTGTCGGGGCTCGATGCATCGCAAGATTCTGCGTTTATACAAAAATCAGAGTAATAAGAATACATGATTCATCGCATTTTAAAAAACGCCATAGTTAAGATTGGATTAGAAACTCACAAACTCATAGCGAAAGGTGTCGAAGCCTCCGCTGCCAAGATGAGATGTCCCCCTGGTCATCTGTCGTATCTGCGCGGCCTCACGCTACTGTCTGAACCGCGTGGCCGCTGTCCGCTCATCCTCCCTGATCTGCAGCCACATCTCGTGTGGGATGCCCGAAGGCTTCGGCGAGCCGGTCCTGAAAGCCTTCCGAGTTGCATCTCATCGATGTTTCACGGTGTCCCGTGCAAGACCCTTGATCCACCTCCTCAGAACAACGTCAGAACCCGGAGTAGGCTGGTACTCTCTTAGGATGGTCTCCACTATGTAAGTGACTTTGTCCTTTTCTTGCTGATCCCAAGACGTCAGAATGCTAGTCGAAAATTGTAGCTCCGCGAGCTGGCGAATCCGCTGTCTCATCTCAGTCCCGACTCTTTCCATGTCAACAGAACCATCTGGCCGTACAGTATAGAGCTTGGAGGCACTAGGATCGTATGCCCCCCAAGGTGTCCGAGGTGTGCCAAGAGGTGTGTCGAGAGGTGTGCGTGGGTAGGATGGGGGTCGTGAGCGAGGAGGGGTTGAAGCATCTGTGGACCCTCCTCCAAAGCAACTACCACCTCCACCTAACGATCGCCGAGATTGGCGAGTGCGCCTGTGCTGCGGAGATGAGGACGTACCCGTCTCTGCCCCGCCCCTAGGTGTCGAAGCGGCCGTGATGGGAGAAGCAGGCGTCGTATCCATAGGCGTCCCCCCCCCCCCCCCATAGGTGTCCCTCCCCTAAACGTTGGACCCTCGGGTGTGAAGCCCGGAGGTGTAGTACCCGTGCCTCTGGCTACCCAATATTGAGAAGCCTCTGCCATCTGAGCAGGCGTCATCCGTGTAACGAAGCCCATGAATGCATCTGCACTCATAGAAGCGGGATTTGGAAACTGGTCTGCCATACTAAAGTCCTGCACAAAGAAAGCAAAATAAAGCGTCAAAACACAATTGTTTAAATTAACTTTAAGCTTAATTTTAAATCAACGTCTACACACAAACACTTACAGGCCTAAGCCTCGATGAGTGAGGCATCATCGATAAGATCTTGCACCGTTTCATCGTCTATCTCTAATTGCAAACATAACTCTGCCCCAACTCGTTCTGGCAGATTGTCTTCATCCATTGCATCTTCATCTATAAGTGTCAATTCTAGCTCGTCTGCGTCATCCCTCGTATATCTGTCAGCTTCCTCTGCCATACCTTCGTCCATCTCATCTAATGTCACAGTAGTATGGACGTCATCTGACTGACTTTCCTCCACGAAATCTTGACCTGAACCACAAACCACCACTGTCGCTCTAGCATCTTTCCAACTGACTGCAAATCATCTCGTGAAGCTCGATCGTCTTTCATTCCCATGATTGTCTTCTAGAGGAGCTCTCCCACATTCTTGAATATATACATTGGATCCAGCAAATGATTAATTATTAGATCACCCCAGTACGGCAACGTATGGAGAATGGACAAACGTTTAATTCTTGGAACAGGTTGCCCCTCATGTTTCTCCCATCGGCGACGCCACTCTTGTACATGCATAGGACGACATTTGATGCGACCAAGTTGACCTTCACCCAAGTGATGGCCATCTGGAAGATAACAGTGGTAGCCTTGATACATTGTCTTTCGAAGAGAGGCAGAATAGCGCACATCCAAAGACTGCCCGCAAATTGGACATGCATTGTATCCCGAAGTTGTTAGCTCTGCATATATTAAAGCATGAATCTGGCCAAGGCAAAGTGCTTGCGAATTTGACCTACGGCTTGTGTATTTGGCGTTTCTTCTATCCGTTTCACCTACGGCTTGCCATACGTGCTCTTGACATTGCCTAAAGACTACCTAATCGTCTACGTATGGTTTCAGTAGGCATAGAAGCCATTTTCGAAGTCCGTTTGCGTTTTTTCGTAGTAAAACGCAACCGGATTTGACCTACGGCTTGTGTATTTGACGTTTCTTCTATCCGTTTAATCTACGGCTTGCCATACACGGTCTTGATATTGCCTTAAGACTACTTAATGGACTACGGATGGTTTCGGTAGGCGTAGAATCAGTTTTCGAAGTCCGTTTGCATTTTTTCGTAGAAAAACGCAATCGAATTTGACCTACGGCTTGTGTATTTGGCGTTTCTTCTATCCGTTTGACCTACGGCTTGCCATACGTGCTCTTGACATTGCCTTAAGACTACCTAATGGACTACGGATGGTTTCGGTAGACATAGAATCAGTTTCGGAAGATCGTCTGCGTTTTTCCATAGAAAAACGCAACCGGATTTGATCTATGGCTTGTGTATTTGACGTTTCTTCTGTTCGTTTGACCTACGGCTTGCCATACACGCTCTTGACATTGCCTTAAGACTACCTAATGGACTACGAATGGTTTCGGTAGGCATAGAAGCCATTTCCGAAGTCCGTTTGCGTTTTTCCATAGAAAAACGCAACCGGATTTGACTTATGGCTTGTGTATTTGACGTTTCTTCTATCTGTTTGACCTACGGCTTGCCATACGCGCTCTTGACATTGCTTTAAGACTACCTAATGGACTACGGATGGTTTTGGTAGGCATAGAAGCCATTTCCGAAGTCCGTTTGGGTTTTTTCGTAGAAAAACGCAATCGGATTTGACCTACGACTTGTGTATTTGGCGTTTCTTCTATCCGTTTGACCTACGGCTTGCGATACACGCTCTTGAAATTGCCTAAAGACTACCTAATGGACTACAGATGGTTTCGGTAGGCATAGAATCAATTTCCGAAGACCGTCTGCGTTTTTCCGTAGAAAAACGCAACCGGATTTGACCTATGACTTGTGTATTTGACGTTTCTTCTGTTCGTTTGACCTACGGCTTACCATACATGCTCTTGACATTTCCTTAAGACTACCTAATGGACTACGAATGGTTTCGGTAGGCAAGAATCCATTTCCGAAGTCCGTTTGCGTTTTTCCATAGAAAAACGTAACCGGATTTGACCTATGGCTTGTGTATTTGGCGTTTCTTCTATCCGTTTGACCTACGGTTTGCCATATGCACTCTTGATATTGCTTTAAGACTACCTAATGGATTACGGATGGTTTCAGTAGGCATAGAAGCCATTTCCGAAGTCCGTCTGTGTTTTTTCGTAGAAAAACGCAACCGGATTTGACCTACGGCTTGTGTATTTGACGTTTCTTCTGTCCGTTTAACCTATGGCTTATCATACAAGGTCTTGACATTGCTTTAAGACTAATTAATGGACTACGGATGGTTTCAGTAGGCGTAGAATCAGTTTTCGAAGTCCGCTTGCATTTTTTCGTAGAAACACGCAATCGGATTTGACCTACGGCTTGTGTATTTGGCGTTTCTTCTATCCGTTTCACCTACGGCTTGCTATACGCGCTCTTGACATTTCCTTAAGACTACCTAATGGACTACGGATGGTTTCGGTAGGCATAGAATCAGTTTTCGAAGACCGTTTGTATTTTTTCGTAGGAAAAACGCAACCGGATTTGACTACGGCTTGTGTATTTGACGTTTCTTCTGTCCGTTTGACCTACGGCTTGCCATACACGCTCTTGACATTGCCTTAAGACTACTTAATGGACTACGGATGGTTTCGGTAGGTATAGAAGCCATTTTTGAAGTCCGTTTGCGTTTTTCCATAGAAAAACGCAACAGAATTTGACCTACGGATTGTGTATTTGGCGTTTCTTCTATCCGTTTGACCTACGGCTTGCCATACGCACTCTTGACATTTCTTTAAGACTACCTAATGGACTACGGATGGTTTCAGTAGGCATAGAAGTCATTTCCGAAATCCGTCTGCGTTTTTTCGTAGAAAAACGCAACCGGATTTGACCTACGGCTTGTGTATTTGGCGTTAATTCAAACCCATTGACCTACGGCTTGCCATACACGCTCTTGACATTGCTTTAAGACTAATGAACTACGGCTTGAGTATTTGGCGTTAATTCAAATCCATTGACTTACGGCTTGCCATACATGCTCTTGACATTGATTTAAAACTACTTAATGAACTACGGATGGTTTCGGTAGGCATAGAAGCTATTTTCGAAATCCGATTGCGTTTTTCCGTAGAAAAACGCAACTGGATTTTACCTATGGCTTGTGTATTTGGCGTTTCTTCTATCCGTTTGACCTATGGCTTGCCATACGCGCTCTTGACATTGCCTAAAGACTACATAATGGACTACGGATGGTTTCGGTAGGCATAGAATCAGTTTTCGAAGACTGTTCGCGTTTTCCGTATTTTCGTCGCAACCGGATTTGACCTACGGCTTGTGTATTTGACGTTTCTTCCGTCTGTTTGACCTATGGCTTGCCATACACGCTCTTGACATTGCCTTAAGACTACCTAATGGACTACGGATGGTTTCGGTAGGAATAGAAGCCATTTCCGAAGTCCGTTTGCGTTTTTCCATATAAAAACGCAATCGGATTTGACCTACGGCGTAGAATCCATTTATGAAGTCCGTTTGCGTTTTTCCGTAGAAAAACCCAACCGGACTTTAAAAACGGCTTGTATTTTGGGCATTTCTTCTATCCGTTTGACCTACGGCTTGTTATATGCCCCCGCCCAACCTTTTTTGAGGAGTAAGCTTGTCTCTAAGAGAAACGACAGCGCTGTTGTTGCTCCATAGAGGACTTTCATGTGTAAAGGTGAGAGTTGAGCTTTGAATGTATTTTGAGCTGGTCAAATGAAGTCATAGGCTGCATCAGACGATCCAGGTCACTTTGGCTCGACATGCGCAACGCCCGGTCAGACTACTGACCATGGAGGAGATTGATGAAATCCGCCAACGACAGATGCTGGATCTCCTATGATCTACCTATCCCAGCTAGTTGTTTTATCCGTTTAGTCCATACCCAGCAGTTTAGGATTCCATAATATTTTATTTTGTCATTTTGTCATCTTTTTACTCTGACTTTGTATCAGATCCACCACATTGTAACTTTCTTGTCTCATAGGTCACTTTGGCCTTTCGAAGACGTTAATATCACTACAAGAGGCTATTCATATTAGCGACGTTCACACAGCGACGCTCGAAAAAAAAATATCCCGACGTCGCTATGAGCGTCGCAAATTTCTTTGTAAATTTGCGACGCTGATAGCGACGTCGGTTGGGCTAAAAAAAATAACCGAGCGCGCCCAAAAACTCAGATCTCAGATCTGAGTTTTTCGGCGCCCTCAAGCAAGGAGCAGGTAACGCTCTCCCTCTCTCTCTCTCTTTTTCTTCTCCACACACACACACACACACACACACACACACACACACACACACACGAGGAGAGGAAGAAGAGCCAGGTATGCTCCTTCCCTCTCCTCATTCTCATGTTCCCTTCCCCTCTTTCTCTCTCCCTCTCTCTCTCTCACACACACACATACACACACACACATAGTGTTTTTGAGAGAGAGAGAGAGAGAGAGAGAGAGAGAGAGTACAAATATAAACAAAAACGCACACACACATACATAAACAAAGAATGCACACACACATTGAAAGAGGAAAAGAGAGAGAGAGAGCATGCATAAACAAAAAACGCACGCATTGAGAGAGGAAAAGAGAGAGAGAACATGCATAAACAAAAAACGCACACATTGAGAGAGGAAAAGAGAGAGAAAACATGCATGCGATCCAAAAAAACGCACACACATTGAGAGAGAAAGAGAGAGAAACTAATTTAACGTCGTAGGAAACTAATTAAAATTAAAAGACCTAAAGATCTAGCCGACGAGGAGTTGAACTCAAGACCTATTATTCAAGACGGAAATGGCATAATCAATCTATCATACTTGGCATGGGTGATAGAAAGGTTATACCATTTATCTCTTTTTATTGGCACACACATCCACACACGCGCACACACACAAGAAGAAGAGAGTTATATCCTAAAAGACGTTAAAGATTAGGTTAGATGTAGACTTACGTTAAATTAGATTTAGGTTTATTTAAGTTAAATTAGATTAGATTTAGGTTTATTTTTAACTAGATTTACGTTTATTTACGCTAGATTTAGATTTACGTTATATTAGATTAGATTTAGGTCTCCATAGACTGCGATGCCTGCATGAAGCGGGTGAAGAAAGCCCTCAATGGAATATAGGGTATTGCTGCCTTCACTCATGGTGGGCTCCGTCGATCCAAAAGTACTGGTGAAATGTCTTCAGAAGATAGGGAAGAAGGTGGATCTTCAGGGCGGCAAGAGTCACTACATCCTCGACACAATGACCATATAGACAACCTCTAGTCATTCAACAACAACTTCAAAGTTAGTAACAAGAGCAAGAACGGTCTAAAGGGCCAATTGCTGTCGTCAGATGTGGATGGAGATGAGGCAGCATCACCGCCGGAAGTTAACTCTCACATCTTTAGTGATGAGAATGCCAACTCTTGCCGAGTTATGTGAAAAATTATGTGTTAAATCAGTTTTAAGGTTCTTATAATCCCTGTTAGTTTAGCTCTTTGTTTTTAATATAACATAATTTACGTTAGATTTAGATTTATGTTATATTAGATTAAACTTAGGTTTATTTAGGTTTACCCACACACACACACACACACACACACAAGAAGAAGAGAGTTTTAACGTCGTAGGAAACTATCCCAAAAGACGTTAAAGATTAGGTTAGATGTAGACTTACGTTAAATTAGATTTAGGTTTATTTTTAGTTAGATTTACGTTTATTTAGATTTACGCTTATTTACGTTAGATCGAGTCCATGCAAGAATTACTTACGGTTTAGGGTTTAGAGTTAGACGAACAGTGAAAAGATCTACTGTGAAAAGATGTTAAGATGCTGTGAAGTGCTACAGCTAGAGAAGAGGCAAAGGGGTTTTGTCCACTACATGCAGTATCATGTAGACGTGGATGTGTAGATTTCTTGTACCCACAAATATAGGTATTGACCAATAAAGACGAGATTATAACCTGGTGGTTCTGATCTCCGTGCACCTCTAGACCGAGGTGTGCGGGGATTGGACATGACTAGAGAATGTGAGGTAAAGAGAGAGAGAGAGAGAGAGAGAGAGAGAGAGAGAGAGAGAGAGAGATAAGACGAAGAATGCCAATAGAATATTAAATTTGTTGTCCAGGTTATAAGATTTTTATCCTCATTATGAGTAGTGACGAGGATGTGGGACCGTCCAACCGAAACACCTATCTCTCAACGAGGGTCTTATGTCCTTGTAATCAATGCAAGCATGCTGTGCGACGGACAAGACGTGTTTCTTTGCAGCACGTTCGCGAATTTGGCGAGTTCGATCCATCTATTATAGATCGAGTTGTTGCCAATTATAACTCGTCGGACTCTGACGCTGGCCAACAAGCAGCAATCTTGCAACCCAATAGACGTGTTCGCAGGCGCTTTGGTCAAGCAGCATATGTGAGGCCACAAGATGTAGCCTCTGACAGCTCGGGGGATGATCATGCAGAGCACATTCCCAACGAGGCAATGTTTGAGCCCGAGATTGATGAAATGATCGAGACGATCATGGATTCAGAAAGGCTTATCTATGATGATATGAAAAGTGAAGCCGATACGCCATTGTATAATGGAGCACGTATGTCTAGATTGAAAGCACTCCTGGTTCTTCTCAACATGCAGGCAAAGTTTGGATGGAGTGACACTAGCGTCACAACGCTTTTCAGGTGATCTATTACAATTAGTTTACTTTAATAAAACTCTAAATGTATAATGATCTGATAGATTTTTACACGACTGTATCGTATTTTTATGTTGTGTAGATTGCTTAAAGAGCACATACTACCAGCTGACAATGTGATGCCAGATTCTCGAGATGAAGCAAGAAAGATTTTGCGAAACTTGGGGATGGATTACAATTCTATCCACGCTTGTCCTAATGACTGCATTCTTTTCAGAGGGGAATACATAGACATGGAGAAGTGTCCGAAATGTGATTTCGAAAGATATCGAGTAGATCACCACGGGACAAAAATTCCACAAAAGGTTTTGCGACATTTTCCTCTGCTTCCTCGCATCAAGCATTTCTTCGAATGTAAGTCCATGGCTGCCCTAGAATCATGGCATGAGGAGAATAAATCTTCGGATGGTGTGCTACAAATTCCTGCAGATTGCGCAGCCTGGAAACATATAGATGGAACATGGTCGGATTTTGCCAGGGAAGCTCGAAATTTGCGCTTAGGCCTGGCTATGGATGGCGTAAATCCATTTGGTCAAAGATCAACATCTTACAGTGTATGGCCCGTTGTCATCGTCAACTACAACATTCCCCCGTAGTTGACTACGAAGAAGGGGCACCTATGGCTAAGCTTGATTGTGCCAGGGCGATATAAAGTGGGGAATATGGATGTGTATCTTCGTCCACTATTGGAAGAGCTACAACAATTGTGGATTGGCATAGAGGTGGTGGATATGAGCCGACACACAGGACGACGGAATGCTTTGATCAGAGGCATTCTAATGTGGACCATGCATGACTATCCCGGGCTAACAGAATGCTCAGGTGATCTATTGACACTCCTCACTCAGACACTGTAAATCTTGTTTTTTCCCATAGTTGATCTATTATCATGTGTATACATGCAGGGCTTCAAACAAGCGGATACAGAGCATGTGTCACATGTGGACCTAGACTGAATGCACGTAGGGCACCCTCACTGAAGAAGCAAATCTACGAAGGTCATCAAGCGTATCTTCCAGAGAATCATGTGTTACGCGACGGCTTTTTGGGAAGAGAGCCACCAAGGATGTCTGCACAAGCATGGTTAGAGCAGAAGGAGATGTGCGATGACGGATTGCCTCCAGGGATGAAGAGACTATCTCTATGTTACGAGTTACCATACTGGCCCCGACTCATGATCAATCACTTGCTCGATCCAATGCACATATTCAAGAATGTGGGTAATCTACTATGGGACCATCTGACCGGCAAGAAAGATACTTTGGGAGCCAGAGTTGACCTTAGAAATGTGGATCGTATGGAGCAATATTGGCCGCAAACAGCGTCTGATGGATCGATAAAACTCCCTAAAGCACCATGGATTTTCACACGAGCCCAAGAACGCAAAGTAAAAGAGACCATTCGATCTTTGCGGACCCCCATTGGCGTAATGCACTCGCTCCGAACGTGTTTTACTAAAGAAGGAAAGCTTACCGGTTTGAAGTCACACGATTGGCATAAAATGTGTCAGGTACGTTCATAGTGGACTTTAATATCATTGCATAAAATGTGGACTTTAATATCATTGCTGCACATACTTTACAGTTTATTTTACCGGTTGCCATTGAGGGATGTTTGTCTCTCGACATCCGTAACACAATCTACAAACTTGCAAAGCTGGTGCAATGGATCTCACAAAAGGAGATCAACGTAGACTCCATACCATTCGCCAAACTAAATGCTGCGGAGCTTGTGTGCATGTTTGAGAAACATTTTCCTACTACCATGCTAACCATTCAGGTGCATCTTCTTGTTCACATAGTTGATGAGGTGGAAATAGCTGGCACAGTTCATTCAGATGGATGTTCTTCTTAGAACGTTTCATGAAAAGCTTAAGGGATATGTGCGTCAAAAGGCACGTCCGGAGGGTAGCATGGCAGAAGGTTGGTTGGTATCAGAGTCCCTAGTGTACATTGGAGAGTGGCTAGACGGATTTGATAAAGCCCGGGACACGCTATGGCGAACCATAGATGATGAGCGCATATCTGGGATTGTCATGTGCAATCTCGGTGTTGAGAAGAAGATGACGGAAGATCTAGAGGCTAAAATCAACCGATTTTGCATGCTTCACAATCCAGTGATGCAAAAGTGGATTTCACAATATGAGGATGCAAAGCAAGAGCGACAAAGGGCACGAATCGAGTGGAGACGGGGAAGACGACCACCGATGCACTATCCGACGGTTCTGGAGAGCCTACCAACCTTCATGAGCTTAAGATGGTTGCACAACCAATTGAAAAGCGCACAACAATGCGGTGACGAAGTGACTGAGGAAGAGTGGGAGTACTCTCGGGGTTGCGCGACCAAGGTAAGTTTGCAATGTACGACTAGCAAGTGACTTTATTTATAAACGTTTGAACGGCCACTCATAATCTTTGTTCGTTGTAGTATAAGTCATACACAGCAGCATGGTGTAAAGGTCGACATTTTAGGGTAGAACGAATCGACAAAAAGCGTTTTACTCAAGATTGTGGAATCATGGCAAAATTTGAACAGTCTAGTCGACGACGTTCCTCTGATGCAGATCCTGTGGTGGCGGAACTCACTTACTTCGGCACGCTGCAAGAGATTTTGAGGATCGATTACAGAGGATTTTTTGTCGACTTGTTTGACGTGCAATGGTTCAAGATAATCATGGAGGGTCGCAACGCTACTGTGCGTAGAGGAGAGTCTGGTTTTCTTGAGGTGGATTCTACTAAGAAATGGACTGACCTAAGAGACACTTTCGTACTACCCGAGCATTGTGAACAAGTAAGTATGTAAATAGTTAACATCCCCCTTTTACAAGTTATGTGCTTGAAAGCTCTCATGTAAGTTATGTGGCTCTGGCAGGTAATATTTCATCCTACAAAGTCTACATCAAACTGGTGGTACGTCATAGAGGTAGCCCCTCGTAGTGCAAGGACGTATGAAGGCTACCATGTGCCAATCACAATGGCATCAATGGAGGAGATCAGAGAAGATGCTGAATCAGAAGCCGCTGCGGTGGTGCCAGACGAGCATCAAGATGATACTACTCTATATGGGGTGCATGCAGAGGAGCTACAAAATGAAATAGAGGATATGTGTTTAAACGGAGAGCTCTATATAGATATAGGAAGTTATGCTGAGTTATGCTGAGTTATGCGAGGATGAGAGAGAGATCTCTTAAAGCCACAAATATTGTATTTGAACAATTTTGCTCCGTGTTGTAAAAGCTCTGGCTCTCTAAGTACCTTCCATGGTGTATAACGCTCTTTTCTACTCGCGCTCACATCTTTTGATTGAAAATTCTGAGTTTTCGACTTGCCTCTTCTATCACTCAATTCATTGCGTCATTGTATTTATATGCGTCATTACATCATTGTATTTAATGGTCTTTGCGTCATTGTCTACTCTATTCATTCAATATTAAGTTTAAATATTCGTGTGTTTAATGCAGGTATGGATGATGAGGAGTTTCTTTCTTCTTTGTCACCCCAGCAGAGACAGTGGTACGTGGAGCGTCATCGCTCTGGCGCATCATCGCGCGTTCCTACTCCATCCGCATCTCCCTCTCTTTCGGAGCATTCGGCGCGCTCCGAAGCTTCGGCGTCGACGAGACGAGCTTCACACTCGTCTAGACACCGGCGCTCTAGTGGTGGCGGTGGCGGTTGTTGTGGGGATTCCGCCACCGATGCCTCCACACCGCCTCGTGTTCGATGAGGCTCTTTACCCTCCCCTTCTTTGCCCGCCCCCACACCAACCACAACATCGCCATCTACGCCAGGTTTTGCACGGCTGACTGTTCCTAGAAGCTACACACCTCTACCTACTCCGCCAGGAGCCACCCCACTCGACACTCCTCGCTTCGGGGCCCAGACGCCGGTGGGGACACCTGACGTCCGTACCCCCATCGACACGCCGCTAGAGACCCCTGCCGGGACACCCAGGTTCACGCGTCACCGGCCAGAGGGCTTGTCTTACTCCGTCAACTTCAGCGGCAGCATCATCATGGATGATGACGGCAAGAAGGTGATCTCGCGCATGCGTGATCTTTGCTCTCAGCTGTTTAGACACTACATACTAAACAAATGGAGTGAAGTACCAAGTGATTTAAAAAACAGAGTCATCAGCATACTTCATGATGAGTTTCCCGTTCCAACACGGGATCAGCGCTTCAATGAAGACCTGATGAAGATTCGAATGCGCGAATACTGCAAACACAAGCGTTCCGAAGTGCAAAAAGCAATCAAGAATGGGTGGAACAGGCCCGATTGGCTGGCCAAAGAAGATTGGAAGAATGCGAAGAAAGCAGCGTGTGAGAATCCCGACAAGTGGAAGCAACAAAAGGATGCAGCCAGAGCGCGAGTAGAGGCAGGGAGCTCGCACCACTTGGGGAGCGGTGGATGGGCATCATTTGAGGCCGATTTTGTAAGTGTTTTCGCATTGCTCTTTATGTTCGATAGTTTAGGGTTTATGAGTTTTTTAATTCTAACATAATGAAATCTTTGTATGTTTTGACAGTGGTCGATGACAGGACGTGATCCCACACCGTACGAGCGCGAGTACGCAGGCAGGAAGGGCTTAAACGCCCTGATGGACATTCTCAGTTCTCGCGGCGGCATGGCTAGTATTAGGATTTACTCTTTTCTATTTTTTGTATTGTTTTATAAATGTCGTTATATGTTTATACTTACTGAAAGCTGTCTTATTGTCTTTTTTTGCAGAATCCGACACATACGCCGCTTGGACGCGATGAGACGTCTGACTAGACGACGTCAGTTTAGCCATAGCTAGATAGCATTAGTTTAGGGTTTCTCATAGCTTATGTATCATGAGACGGATTTTATACGTCTTATTGAACCATGTATATTATTACATTTGTCACCGCAGTTCCTTTTGCCAATCAATTCTTTATGCCTATGATGTTGTACAATTGTCATTATTACATTTGCCAATCAATTCATTTTGCCTATGATGTGTACAATTGTCAATTTTGCAAACAATGCGTCTTGTGGGTGACTATTTTGGGTCTATTATCTACCCTTGCACTTTTTTTAAAAAGTGAATCAAGTACAATATGGTTGATGGGTGGCAGGGCATTCAATGCCCTGTCACCAAAAAAAAATTCTCTCGGGCGTTGCTATAACCATCGCTATTTATGGCTCTGTAGCGTCGCTATAGCCATCTGTGTAAACGTCGCTATAACCGTCGCTATGAGCATCGCTATGAGCGTTTCTATATAGCAACGCTTATAGTGACGCATTTAGCGACGCCTATAGCGACGCTCATAGCGATGCTCTCGTAGCGACGCTCTTAGCGACGCCGGGGGTTATAAAAACCCAGTGTATTTTCGTCGCTAACAGCGTCACAAGAGCACACAACCTCTTGTAGTGTATAACATTTCATTTCATTTCTCTCTTTAATTTTTCTTTCTTTAATTTTAATTTACTACGCATACATTAATTCTCTCTCTCTCTCTCTCTCTGAGATTACCTACACACACACATATTTCTCTCTCTCTCTCTTTCCTACACACACACACACACACACACACACACACACACACACACACACCGCTCTCTCTCTTTCCTACACACACACACACACCGCTCTCTCTCTCTCTCTCTCTCTCTCTCTCTCTCTCCTACACACACACACACGATGTAGAGAGAGAGAGAGAGAGAGAGAGAGAGAGAGAGAGAGAGAGAGAGAGAGAGGGGTTGGGGGGGGGAGAGTGACATAATACCTGTGCAGCAGGTTTCGGCCAAGATTTGAGCAGGCAAAAATGGCCCCTGCGTACGCGGGTTTTTCTTTTTTTTTCCCAAATTTTTTTGCGTCGCAATGCGCGTCGATATACCCGTGGGAATTTGCGTCGATATACGCATGACAACAAATGCCTTTCCACGCATATATCGATGCGCATTGCGACTCATATATCGACGCCTATATTGACGAGCGCTAATTACGTCGATATACGCATGGAAAGGTATGGCCGTTGATATATGATGTGTCGATATCTTCATGTTATGTTGTAGTGAGGGAATCCCTATGTTTAACTTCCCAGGTCAACATGAATAACAATGAAAAATTATAAATTTGTCTTATCGGATTAGCGATATGTTTGATTACCTCCGTGTTAGAGGTTGGACGGCTTTCACTTCTTGTGGAGTCAATACCTTTGCTTGAGTTATGATTGGAATAGATGATACCTTCTTTTGCACCTTCCTTGGAGGTGGAACGACATGAGCATCCTTGAGGTTCAAATCACACGCTTCAGGGCCATCGTATCGCAAAAGAGAAGGGGGAAAGAGAGAAAGAGGACTCAAGAATTTGAGGGACAACACACCGGCGATAGAGAAGAAGTTGGAGATGGAGATGTTTGAGGGTAAGAGCTTGAGGGAGAGAGGTTGAGGAAGAGAAGGTAACTCCAATATCAAGACAAGAGAGCTTTCGCTCATGAGTGCTTCTATGTATGCGTCCAAAGTGATGGAAGAAGGGTCTTTATATAGGCTCTCAAGAGCCAAAAGCACAAGCTAAGAATAACGAAAAGCAAAGAGATAAGTTTGAGCATGTTCACGACTCTAAATATAAATATAAATATAAATATAAATATAAATATAAATATAAATATAAATAAATAGATAAATAAATAAATAAATATATTTATTTGTGGTGGTCATGCATCCCGATGCGTGATTTTGACTCTCTAAGTTTATGAGAAGCTTGACTTCCAAGAAAAGAGTCTCTCACTTCTCTAAAAGTACTCCCTCTTTCTTAAAAATACTCCTACTCGTTCTCTTCTAAAAATATTCCTCCTTTTCTAAAAATACTCCTTCTACTCTTTGTCTTCTAAAAATACTCCTCTTTTCTTAAGGGTCAACTCTTATCTTTAGAAATAGAAAAGGTCATAATTAATAGTTACAAAGTTTGATTTTTGATCCGGTCGTTCTGTTTGAACGCTTTATGACTTAGCAAAATGCGAACCTTAATATTTGCAAAGTAAATGAAATACTTTTATTGAAAAATATTGGGTACATTACAATCTTCCCAACTTAGGGATTTGAGATGTCCTCATCTCGAGAAATAGTACAGATACTACTACTCTAATTACTATCTCGACCATCATCATATCCAAAAGGGTGGTACCTTTGCAACAGAGAAGTAATCATCCATAGTCTTAATCCATACTTCTGCATCTTTATCGATATCAACACCCTCTCCTTTAAAAGGTGGTTGCATTTGTTTGAGCAACAAATTTTTTTTCTTTAATTTCCATATAAATAGTATCATTATGAGGGGTTTTCAACATAGAAATGATTTGAGGATTCCCATGAGTGTACATCAATGTTGTAATAGCTCAAATCAATAGAGTATTTTTCAAACTTAGACTTAACCAGTCCAGTAAAAGCTCAATTGTATGACTTAACCAATCATTACTTATCCGATGCATTAAAACTCAATCACCTGACTTAACCAATCGTGACTTATCCAGTCCATCAAAACTCAATCACATGACTTAACCAGTCACAGTCCATCAAAACTCAATCACATGAATCAACCACTCATTACTTATCCAATCCATCAAAACTCAATCACATGACTTAACCAGTCATTACTTATCCAATCCATCAAAACTCAATCACATGACTTAACCAATTATTACTTATCTAGTCCATCAAAACTCAATCACATGACATAACTAGTCATGGCTTATTCAATCCACCAAAATAACTCACGTACATGACTTAACGAGTCAAACAATTTCTTTGTAGAAAAATAACTCAATCTTCTATTCATAAAGTCATCAAAATGTCATATAGGGGTCTACAAAAGATCTCTCCATGCGCAAACATAATAGATGTTTCAACCATAACTATGGTACATATCAATCTACATAATATAATATCTCCCCGAGTCAGACAATGCTTATTGAAATCCATACACACAAGGAAGCTTGAAGTAGCCAATTAAATCTTTTTAACCTAGGATCTGATACCAATTGTGAGGTCCCTGACCCCGAGAAGATTGGGGCGACTTGATAGATGGCCTTTCTTTATTCTCAAGTTCCATTGACAACACTCTACTACGTTTCCACAAAGCAGAGATACAAGAAACGCAAGAGAGGAACTCCTCTATCCATCGTAATTGTAGTTGTAATGGTCATACGCCACAAGCTAGGTCGTTCAATCAAAGATTCTAATGGAAGCTATTTCCTATAACATAGAGATAAAATTTCATAGACATATCTAGAAGCCATAAACAATGCCTTTTTTCCCATGTTTAAGAGGCACGACCGCCATTCATAAACACTTAACATGATATGAGACATAATCTAAACTAGCTAGTAATCTTGTGAAAGGTACCCGATTATCGGGTCCATAGCTTTCATGGGCACGTATATTTGGGACTTCTCGACTCTTGGCATAATGAGTCTCTAATTTCGTTTCTCTTAAGAAGAGGGAGTGGAGAGTTTTTTGACTAATCGAGACCACCCATCCTTGATTGGAAACCTGAGCCAGCCCCCACTTTCCACCCCACACTCACACTTTTTAGCTTGTTTTCTAATAACTACCACACTGTTTTACATATACAAACAATGTTCCTTAATTAATTCCAAACATATGTTCTTTCATACAGCCCTTCAAACAATACCAAAAAAATTTAAACAAGGCCTAATGAAGATAGTTCTATATTTCAACAATAAGAACTTTTCCAAATTTTTATGAGTTTGCCACTACCGGCGGACTTTCTCTGTCTAACCAACAGAGCCTTTGTAAAGGATTTATTTGCTGACCACAAATTACACAACCTTCCCATATCACTAACCGCGAGGCATCTTGCTAACCGCCATGCATCTTGCTAGCCGCAAGGCATCTTGCTAACCGCCAGGCATCCTGCTAACCGGGAGACATCTTGCTAATTGCCAGGCATCTCCCTAACCGTGAGGGATAAAAAGAGAGCTGATAACCTCAACTTAATTTTTGCTAACCACGGGATCATCTCGCTAAGCGCAAGGCATCTCGCTAACCACAAGGCATCTCACTACCCGCGAAGGAACACAAGATGTTCTTTCAACAATTCTTCTCTTTAAATGATTCTTCAAACATGATCGAACAACTCTTCATATCAACGAGTAACAACTTATCAAACAATAACAATTTATCAAGCAGTAACAATTTAACAAACAATGATAATTCATCAAATAGTTCCGTCACTAATCTATAAAAACATCTACTTGTTTCTTGTGGATAGAATCACGTTTCTTGGACGATTTAAGGGAATTTCTATGTTTAACTTCCCAGGTCAACATGAATAAAAATGCAAAATTATGAATTCGTCTTAAAGGATAAGCGACATGTTTGATTCCCTTCCGTGTTGGAGGTTGGAAGGCTTCAACTTCTTGTGGAGTCAATACCTCTGCTTGAGTTAGAATTAGAATAGATGATGCCTTCTTTTGCGCCTTCCTTGGAGGTGGAACCACATGACCATCCTCGATCTTCGAGGCACTCGCTTTGAGGCCATCGTATCGCAAAAGAGAAAGGGGAAAGAGAGAAAGAAAACTCAAGAATTTGAGGGACAACACGTCGGTGATAGACAAGTAGTTGGAGATGGAGATGGTTGAGGGTAAGAGCTTGAGGGAGAGAGGTTGAGGAAGAGAAGGTAACTCTGAGGTCAAGGGAAGAGAGCTTCCGCTTCTGAGAACTTCTGTGTATGTGTCCAAAGTGATGGAAGAGGGGTCTTTATATAGGCTCTCAAGAGACAAAAGCACAAGCTAAGAATAGCAAAAAGCAAAGAGATAAGTTTGCGCACATTTGTGGCTCTAATATATATATGTATGTATGTGTGTGTGTGTGTGTGTGTGTGTATATATATATATATATATATATATATATATATATAGTATCGTCACGTATCCCGATGCATAATCTCGACTCTCTAAGTTTATGAGAAGTTTGCCTTCTAAGAAAAGAGGCTCTCACTTCTCTAAAAATACTCCCTTTTTCCTAAAAATACTCATTCTACTCCTTCTCTTCTAAAAGCACTTATCCTTTTTTTAAAAATAATCCTTCTACTCTTTCTCTGCTAAAAATACTCCTCCTTTGTTAAGGGTCAACTCTTATCTTTAGAAATAGTCTTGAGGCTTAAGTTTGTTACCATATACATGTGGTAGTGATGTGTGTGAACACACTAGGACCGTCGGGGCATTTTTTCCCTCTTTAGGAGGTTTTTTCCCCTGTGCATAGTATATACGCCCATCACTCTAGGGCTATCTATCTTTCCATTGCACACTAAGTAATACACTCTCTATTGTGTGCCTTGAGCTTCCTTCTTCTTCTCCAAGCTGTGTGTGTTTCTCTGCAACCCTAATTCCAACAATTGGTATCAGAGCAGGTTGCGTCCTCCCGAGCTTCGTCGTCAGCTGCTCCAGTACACGCCTGCTCACTTTCTCCGATTTCAGTGAGCTTTGGCGAGCGTTCGCAGATCGACAAATATTTTGGGCAAGCTCGTAGAGCTTGGTCTGCTCAGAATTTTGATATGGGCTCATTTCAGCCTCCGTTTCCACTACAGGCAGTACTGCATAGGCTATTTTTTCATTTTGTGCAGAATTTTTGTCAGTGCCGTTTTCTGCATAACAAGTGCCTTATAGTCTTCTACAGTTTGTGCTATATAGCACAGGTTGTTCCCGCTCCGTTTCTCCTATTTTCGGGCGGTTTTCACATCAGGTGCAACATTTACCATGACTGACAACAACAACACAGATGTGTTCAAGATGTTTGCTGCTGAGGACAGGTTGGATGGGGACAACTACCCTATGTGGACTTATATGTTGCAACATGTTCTTGTGTCAAAGGGTGTCTGGAACATTGTGTAGGGCATTGATGTACGTCCTGGTTCTGAGGATGTAGGCGATGTTGAGGATGTTGCAGGTCTTGCTGCAAGGATTGCAGCTGTTAGAGTTGTTTTGCCTACGGCAGAACAAGCTTGTTGGGATGTTAAGGATGCGCAGTCTCATGCATTGATTGCGTTGTCTGTGAAGCGCACCATTGTTCCTCACATCCGTTCAGCAAAATCTGCAAAACAGGCTTGGGATATTCTAGCAGGTCTTTATGCAAGCCGCAATGAGGCTAAAATTTCTTTGCTGCATAAAGAGCTGGAGTCGAAGATTATGCATGAGGAAGATGATATGGACACTTTCCTTGCTAGTGTCAAGGATATCAATGAGCAACTTATTTCTGCAGGTGAAGTCATTTCAGACAGTTCCCTTGTGCAGACTGTTCTTGATGCCTTACCAGATTCTTACCAGACTTTTGCTAGTACTTGGAGACTTATGACCCAAGGAAATCCAGAAATTGTCAAGTTTGATGCATTATGCACATTGCTGTTGCAAGACTCACTTTCCAAAAAAAACAGGACTAGGCAGCGTGCAGTTGAACAGGCTTTTATTGCTTCTCAAAGAAAGGGTGGTAACAACAATGCAGCCACTTCTTATGGTTCTGCTGCGAGTGGCAAAAATTATGTTCCTAATGCTTCTGCTGGCAGCAATTCGTCTGGAAATTCTGGTGATAAGGGCAAAAAGAAGATGCGTTGCCATTATTGTAAAGCTAATGATAACTTGATCAAGTCGTGTCCTAAGCTGAAGGCCAAAGAGGCTAAGAAGAAAGAGGGTGGTTCCACTGCAAATGCTGGTTACACTACAAATGCAACCATTGTTGAGTCTTCTCTGAAAGGAGACTGTAATGCTGATGTTGATGCAAAATGGGCTTTTAGCACAGAGTGCACTTACAATCCTGCTGTCCATGATGCATGCTTGTCAGTTGCTGCAGATTCACATGTGTGGTATTTCGACAGTGGTGCTACAAAGCCCATTACCTCACATTGTGAATTGTTTACCTCTCTCAAGTCTGTCCCTCATGGGAATTCAGTCACTTGTGCCAACAACGCCTCTTATCTAGTTCAGGGAGTTGGAAACATTGTGCTCACTGCTGCTAATGGCAATTCCTTCACACTTGTTGATGCACTTTATGTACCTGGGATCAAGAAGAATCTCTTATCTGTATCCGCACTTGCTAGACTTGGACTTGTAGTCAAATTTGTGGATGACAGATGTACAGTTCATGATCTCAGTTTTGGTGATGAAATTGTTGCATCTGGGCTTTTGTGTCGTGGGTTGTATAAGCTCACTTTGTATGACAAGTGTGGACAAAATTTTGCAAATGCTGTTGCAGATTCAAGGGCTATTTCATATGAAAAACTTTGGCATGCACGTTTTGGTCATCTGAATTTTGCCAGTTTGTTGCACGCTGCATTTGCAGAAATCTGATATGGTTGCTTCTTTGCCGCCTCTTGAAGCACCTGTCAAACATGTTTGTGAAGGTTGTATTTTGGGTAAGATGCAGCGTTCGAAATTTCCAAAGGATGGTTCAGTTCGGGCCACATGCAGGTTGCAGCTTGTGCATAGTGATGTTTGCAAACTCCGTCCTCTGGAAATTACCTGTACTTCGTGACTTTCATTGATGATTACTCCAGGCATGCATGGGTATTTCCGCTTAAAGCGAAGTCCGAAGTTTTTATGTGCTTCAAACAATTTCTGGCTATGGCTGAAAATTTCTCGAAATGTACTATGGGCACCCTCCGTTCCGATCGAGGGGGGGAGTATATGTCTCATGAATTTAATGCATTTCTGGCTAGTCGTGGGATAAAACACCAATGTACAATGTCTTATACACCTCAGAAAAATGGTGTTGCTGAGAGGAAAAACAGGTCACTGACGGAAATGGCACGATGTATGGTCAAAAGTCAAGCTTTACCGCATTCTTTTTGGCTTGAGGCCATCATGTGTGCCACTTATGTACTTAACAGGTGTCCTACGAAAGCTTTGTAGTCTATTACTCCATATGAAGCATGGCATGATAGAAAGCCTTCTATTGAGAACATGCGTGTTTTTGGCTGTTTGGCATATGCTTTGGTGCCACAAGTGCAGCGCAGAAAATTGGATGATAAGGCTGTCAAATGTATTTTTGTTGGTTATAGTACTGAAAGCAAAGGTTATAGGTTGTATCATTTGCAAACAAAACGTATTCTGGTTTCTCGGGATGTCGTGTTTGTGGAAGATTCTGTTCAGCCCTTGTTGTCATGTACTAGAGACAGTAATGTAAGCAGAGCGCATTGGTAGTTGCGAGGAACCCATTTTTTCATGCTCGCACAAAGCACATTGAGGTGCATTACCACTATGTCAGGGAGAGGCTCTCAACAGGAGAGATCAACTTGGCCTATGTGCCAACACAGGACAACCGTGCAAATCTTTTCACAAAGGCATTGTCTCGTGAGAAGCTTGAAGCTTTCCGCAAAGCTTTGGGCTTACTCCCCTTTGTGGACTGATCTTGTCCTCACGGCATGGCACTTCCCTTTACTCATGTGCCAGCTCTCGTTCACCGCATCACTCCAGGGGGGATTTGTTACCATATACATGTGGTAGTGATGTGTGTGAACACACTAGGACCGCCGGAGCATTTTTTCCCTCTTTAGGAGGTTTTTTCCCCCATGCATAGTATATACGCCAATCACTCTAGGGCTATCTATCTTTCCATTTCACACTATGTAATACACTCTTTATTGTGTGCCTTCAGCTTCCTTTGTCTTCTCCAAGCTGTGTGTGTTTCTCTGCAACCCTAGTTCCAACAAAGTTTCCCATATCAACCTATAGTTTCCAAGTGAATGAAGGCCATAATTAATAGTTCTAAAGTTTGATTTTTGATATGATCGCTCCGTTTGAATGCTTTATGACTTATCAACATGCAAACCTTAAATATTTGCAAAGTAAATGAAATACATTTATTGAAAAATGTTGGGTACATTAGAATCTCTCCAACTTAAAGATTCAAGATGTCCTCATCTCGAGAAACAGTGAGGATACCCCTACTTTAATTACTATCTAGACCATCATCATATCCAAAAGAGTGGTGTCTTTGCAACAGAGAAGTAATAATCCATAGTCTTAATCTATAATTTTGCATCTTTATCAATATCAACACCCTCTCCTTTAAAAGAAGGTGGTTGCATTTGTTTGAGCAACAAATTGTTTTTCTTGAATTTTCCAACGTAGAAGTGATTTGAGGATTCCCTTGATTTGAGGATTTTAAAATTAGACTTAACCAATCCAGTGAAAGCTCAATCGTATGACTTAACCAATCATTACTTATCCGATCGATTAAAGCTCAATCACTTGACTTAACTAATCTTGAATTCTCGAGTCCATCAAAACTCAGTCACATGACTCAACCAGTCATTAGTTATCCAGGCTATAAAAACTCAATCACATGACTTAGCCAATCATTACTGATCTAGTCCATCAAAACTCAATCACATGACTTAACTAGTCATTACTTATATCCAGTCCATCAAAACTTAATCACATGACTTAACCAATCATGATTATTTGAATCACATGACTTAACCTGTCATGGCTTATCCAATCCACCAAAATAACTCACGTACATGACTTAACCAGTCAAACAATTTCTTTGTAGAAAAATAACTCAATCTTCTATACATAAAGTGATTAAAATGTCATATAGGGGTCTACAAAAGATCCCTCCATGCGAAAATATACTAGAAGGTTCAACCATAACTATGGTACACATCAATCTGCATAATATAATATCTCTCTGAGTCAGACAATGGGTATTGAAAGCCATACACACAAGGATGCTTAAAGTAGCCAATTAAATCTTTTAAACTTAGGCTCTGATACCAATTGTAAGGTCCCCAACCTGGAGGAGATTGGTG